>NC_064872.1:91824691-92186640 GCF_943734695.1 Anopheles maculipalpis | reverse complement strand
AATGCACACGTGAATCCAAACTCTCAACGAAGCGAGCATTGAATGATGAACGAACAAAAAAAATGGGCTAAAGAGTAATATAGGCCCTCAAGTTGCACGCAGCAAAAACACATGCAAGCTCCACAGTCGTTTGTGAACATGGTTGAGTTGGACATATTGAAAATATTAAAACTTTTGGTTTACAGAATCCAAAAAAAATCCTTTTTTAACTAGTTTTAATAAAATTTTAGTAGTTCAATCAACTTTCTACTCAAATCACGTTTAAATATATTTTTTTCCGTATATTGAGCCATTTAAATTAAAAAAATATGACTGACTAGAGAATTATTTCTATTACAGTATGAGCTGTCTCGTTTACATGATGAAATAAGTTAGTGAAATATTTTTATAAATTAGTCTTATTTATAAGCTAACTTTTGCGACACATAACAATAATTTCAAATAACTTTCCTCATTTTAATAATGTTTTATTTAAATAATATTTTTACGTCCTACGCATAATGGTCACAATCTACAGTGATTTTTCACACAAGCTTGCGTGAGATGAATCCCGTACAACTTAAGGGCCTTTATTACTCTATAGCCAAAAACTGCATGTCGGGTGCATTGCTGTCTTGCAATATTGCACTCAATTTTTCGAAGGCTTGCACGCAATATTTTTTGTTATAAGCTTGCATACCTACTTGAACGCAAGATTCCAAACAACAAACAGCGTACAATGTTGTGCACCAGTTACATCAAGTTCAAAATATTAACCATAAAAAGAATAGAAATGCTCTTAGTATGCCTAGCACTCTGTAAAATTTTCAATGTCGTATTTTTGACTAATGTTCCTAGCATTTACTCACAAGACAAAAAAACAGATCATCATTACAATTGCTATCCTGCGAATTATAGAAGCATACGATCATACCGATCGCCAATCATTAGTATCGCTTTCTCGGTGATCAAATCCATCGGTTCCGTTTTTCAAGTTTTCCCACCAGAATCAGTGACATAGAACGGGAAAGCAACATGAATGTAGGGGCTGTTACATTGACCCTTATCCCGACGCAACAAGTGCAGTAACCCAAACCGCTCGATCGTTTTAACGAGAAGCATTTCCTGTGTTTCCCTGTTTTGTCTGAGTCGTTTCAGTTCGTTGAATACGTTGAAATACGGTTGATTTTTAGAAGGATGGCGCCTTCTCATCATGGTTCGGCGACGGTGTTTTAAAAACGATTTGCGTCAAAACGATTGTGTGTCGGAGGTCCTGCTGTACGCTGTTTTGTTGGTACGAAAGTTTTATCAAAGATTCTCACCGGCAAACGAATGACCAAAAGACGGAACGATAGCCTGCACATAAAGGCATTGAGCGAGCAATGCTGCAAACGTGGGTACAGGGCTCCGAAGAGTTACCGTTTTCAGATCCCTCGGAAATCCTCTCATGAGTGCTCTTTTTTATCTCAGTTTCTTGGCATCCAGGAGAAACTCTCACTGGAATCTTTTCTTGAGGTATACACGAGGTGTCCGTTGCGCCATTTACAAGCCTCTCTTTCATTGTGAGTCACGATCTCGAACGATTCGAACGTAGTTCGACGCGTGTAGTGGATTCGCATCGTGTGGTTGTGTGCATAAGAAAATTACTTAAAATTGCATTTTTCAAACATTTTTGTGTAATTGGCTCGAAAATTCATGTGAATGGTAGGAACTTGAGCACAATGCAATTTGCCTGTGATGAAGCAATCCCAGTGAAGTGATAGAAAAATGCAGTTTATGCTGTGCTGACTTTTATTACTCGCCGTACTCATGTGTGCTAGAGTAAAAAGGATCGTCATCTACACAGGAAAGCCTGCTAGCAGCAAACGGTGCGCAGAACGCGGAGAAAACGAAAGAAAACACTCGAAAAAAGCAATTTATGTCGCTGTTGTGTGCGAACGCGCTTGGAAGCGGGCTGAAGTGCAGGTGAAACAGTGCTGTTGGTGGCGGGATCGATCGTACCAACCTCCCGAGAGAGACCCTCGTGATGAAGAGGTCGAACGCTCAGATCGAGGATCACAATCATAAAGTTAGCGACCCGTTGCTACGAGAAATTTCTTCCTTTTTCATTTTATTTGTGTGTGTGTGTGTTGTGTGTTTGTGTGTGTTTTTGTGTGTGTGTTTGTGTATGAGTGTTTCAAGGAAAACGAGCGCAAGTGAGGAATTTGTTGTTAGTATGCGGAAAAGCGAGAAAAGCACTCGAGTCGAGAAGGCTTCCGGGTGCCAAGTTTGAGTACTTTTTCGTCAGCAAATGTGAAGCACCACTGTAACGTTTCTTACGTTCAACCAAGAACTGAGAAAATTGTAGTAACTACCTTTTTGTAATAAACAATCTGTCGATACGATTTATTTAAAGCTTTTGTTTATCAGAGCGGATTCAGATTCCGGTCACTAAAACGGTTGTTACTGCATCGTACACCGAGTAGGCACTTTTGCATTCATTGGCTCTTTTAGTTTATGCTGCGTGTTGTGCATAATTCCTCTCGTTTGCTCGCTTCACAAAAATGCCATTCGATCGACAAAACTCGTTTTTCGTCGGCATGGCATGGTTCGGTGTATTTGTGCACTTAGTTTCGTAGTTGTTTTCTTGTTTGTGTCAGTATGTTTGTTTTATTTTTCGAATGATCAAACATTTCGAAGGAATGGGTAAGCAGAGATTAATAGGAAATCGAATCAAATAAACATCCATGTATTATGTAAATGTATTGCTAGATTCGGTGGGCCCCGATAATAGCAATAATGCAAGCGGCTTAAAATCGAAAGGCAACCGCAAGCCCTTTACCGAGGCTCGGGTCTGATCTCGGCTCTAACCAACTCGCAAATACCTATCATGCAAGTCGGTCCCTCTCTTTCATTCCGTTTCTATTTGTGTGGAGCTCAAGAAATGATCTCCATACGGTCCGCGGTTGTATTAGTTGATTATGATTAATGGTCGCCAGAGGGCGGGAAGTCGAAGCCAAGGATGGCGAACCGAAGGGTGCTTAGGTGTCTGGTCAGTTAGGCGGGAGTTGATCTTTTTTTCAGCTCCACTCCTAGGGCAAACTCGAACGAAACATACAAGACTGAAGAGCGCCCACCATAAGAGTTGTGCTCTTGAGAGCACATGTTGCGCGATCGCTCCCAGTTCCTCCCAGGGTTCCTCCGGGGGCATGGCAAAGGTACGGGAAAGGAAATAGACACCGGTTTTGTGAAGACAAAAATAAAAAGAAGGAAGTATCTTGAGACAGCGACCACGAGCACTAAGCAAACGTAAATCAAACGATCAACCTGAAAAAAGCAAAGCAACTCAAAACCTGTTGAGGAGAGAGAAACCACAAGTTTTGGGATCAGGGCTCTGAAGAGCATGCAGAGAGGAAACGGTAGGAAAAATAAAAGCATTTGATGTCGGTTCAACCAAGAAAATGAAGCGTGAGGTATATCCTACATGCTCCAGAGAAGAAAGCCACGCGAGCGTCGATTTGGCGGTGATCAATGAAAACTGATGCGATAGAAAAAAATTGAAAATTTCGGTTACACCATAGAAAGACTTGAACGCGCGGCGAACATGTAAGCGATGAACCTCTGTTAGGGGCTTTTCACGAAAACGAGCGTGTGATCGCTGTTTAAATCGCTCTTTTACCCTTACGGATATGTCGTGCAACGTTGTTACGTGTATGTCATTTGATGGGCTTCAATGGAGCTTCTACAAATGGGATTTTTTCAAGCAGTAAAGTATAGAAACATGACATGAGATCAAATTGACGTTTGATACGATATGTTACCGCTTTTTAAAAGCATGTCTTTGTAACGTTAGCACGGGATAGAAAGAAAGCCAAAGAACAACCGAAACAATCGACGATCGTCCCTGCATTATTGAGGTGCGATCGACCCATAGGGGCATGTGATCCACGCTCTCGTTTCGCGCTTCGTTTCCATTTAATGTTTTTGCTTTTCTGACTGGGAAGCATTTGGGCCTCGGGAAGCATGAACGAATCTCTCTGCTCCCTGACACACGAACGTACGAGCGCACCGCCGCGGCTAGAGGCGGTATCACAAGGTTAGAGGAACCAGCATGGGAGTGGATCATGTTAGAGCGAAGTGCGAAAACACTCTTAATCCCAATCTGCCAGACTGAGATCAGGTCTCTAGCTTACGGTAAATCACCGCAAATGGAAGCAACCCGCTCCCATCGTAGTCCACTTTGGCGGAATGGGAATGCTTTAAGATACCCTTCATCCCACCTTTCCCCTTACCATGTATCCCGATTACACTGGCATCACCATATAATTGCACGCTGGATGCGCGTGTTTGTTGATTGCCGTAAGGAACGAAATTCTAGCAATTGGGTTATTTTACGCTAATTCTATCACAACCTTTGCTATTTTCTTCTCTACCAAGCTATCGCAGCGCAACATGAGGAATGTAGGCATTGTTAAAAATTTATGTGCATGAAAATCGTAACATAAAATTATCTTCATTTGACAAAAGCGCTTTGAGATAATTTTTTGCTGAATGGAATTGAAAACGGTATTTATAAGCACCAGCTACCGCATGCTGACAGTTGTCTTGATTGATCTTTATATGATATGACACATGAAAGTTTACAGTAGTAAGTTTACCGGACCCAGTCATGGATGGAAACGCCATAAAAGAATGAAACATTCCGGCAAACCCGAATCTCCGAAACGCGGGAATTTTTTTTCTTAGAAAAACTTTTTCCATTTCAAACGCCAAACGAAGTCTCCAGCAAAACATTTGTAATTTAGTTGCTCTGCTTATGTCAAGTGGTTTGGTTTCAACTAACATACGCTATCTTAAATCAGAAAGATTGTCGTATTGCGTGTTCGTGTATCATTCAAAAGCAATGTACCGGTTGGTATACGCGCGGGATTTTCTTCCCAAGAATAAAACAGTCGTAAGACAAAATTCCTTCACAGATAACACCGCAAAGAGTATCTAATATGCGATGGGCTATAGGCACCAACAAAAAACAACAAGTTCAAAAAGAGGGAAGAAAATAGATACCATTTTTAAAACGCACCATAATAAGCTCCGGCAGCTGCTGTTGCACTGCAAAGCTATTTTCTTTAGCTTCACTGGTACAGAGGGCGTCGTAATAAGGGGCGGACACGACACCAATATGAAGAGAGCATTTTTTGTTGCCTCTCGCCCGTTCTGTTTGTGTTCAAGTGGTAGAATGTAATACAGGTGGAAAAGTGAACAATGGGGCAAGAGGAGACCACTGCCAGGCATGAGGTGGCATGAATGAGCTTGCAAAAGGTACTAGTGGCTGGAAAAGGGCTGGTAGATTAAAATAATTTGTAACCGTTGCGCACGAAGCCTTTCGATCGGTCAGATTGTTGGTGTCGATGTCGTATCTAACATTGCACAGATTTCATGGTTGCAATACAGGGCTTGCGGGCAAGAGCATCCTTGCACCGGGTCTGTTTTGACTCGAGACGGAAAGTAATTATTCCTAGCGTAACGAAAATCTAAATCACTGCTATGTACCAGAAAGAAGCACGAACTTACCGCGCACACCAGGGTGCATATTTGAACATTTTATTCCCGTATTTACATATGTTCCAACGGAACGCTCATCGAGTGTGAAAAGAATATTACACCCTACATCGCTACGCTATGAAGTTTAGGTGGAAAGAGATCTACAAAAAAAAAACCCTTCAAATTGCAGCAGAAAACTGTTTTCTTGTCATTAAGGCAATATCAAAGGGAAGTATAGAAATGTGCACAATCATTGATTGGTGAATAACCATGTATTCTACAATTTCTAATGATTACTAAAACTGTTTTTTATTTAAGGGTTAACATGTACTGTTTTGTATCGCAACAGCGTCTAATGTCGCTTTGAAAATATGCAGAAAAAGAATCAAAAGTAGGAATAGATTGTGCGGAAAAGTGTTGCCAGTCCGAATACCAGTACACCTTAGCTTTAAGCAAGGTGCAACGAGTGTAACTGTGCAGGTTCTGTTGCATCCCTTTCTCACCATGCACAATTGGAATCAGAACATTTTCTGCATCAGTGAAGTTCCGAGCAAGTTCTCAATGGCTACGAGAAAAGACGCTGTTATTTTTACTTGTTACTCCTCTGCTGGAGCTGGTAGCGTAGGTTAACAACAACGTTTCCAACGAACACATCCAGATGAGCTGGGGAAAACGCAACGAAGGAGAATAAGTTGCTTACCAGAGACGACAGACGGCTAAAAGCAGCATCGAGTTCCCTTGTTTCGATGCGTTGTGTGGTGCTTTTGTACGACGGTTCCCTTCGATGGTCCAACGGCTCTTCAAACTATTATTAGTATTATAATACACACCAAATACATACAGTGAGCGAAAGAGAGAACACACCGTTGCACTTGCTGTTCTGCTCCACCAAGAACGATCAGAAGCCGACGCAGAAACCCCCCAGGGTCTCGGGCTGCATTTTATTCAACGACTTTTTGTTTGCCTTTTGCGAGCTTCTCTTCTCCATAAGCTGCACAGAAGACTTCAATGATCGTCGAACGACGAACCCGAAAGTCGAGCTAGGGTCACTCGCGATGCATATGAAAGGAAACAGAAGAGCGCAGAAAGGATCGTGATGTTGTACGTTAGCAGAACGGCCCGGGGCGGTCCGTGGATGGAATTCATAAAGAATGCTATGAGGCGCGGCATTGCAGAAGGTCTTGCTTTTAAAAGAAAAGGGCAAATATCAAATGGAAAGTGAGGGATAGAGAGAGAAAGAGAGAAGGACAAGGTTGAAGCATCGTGTGGTAGCAACACGCAAATCAACCTGCCAGTTGACCAGTTGACTAGGAGGAAAGCGTTCGATGAAGTGGTAGCTATTTGCTTTGGCTCATAATTTGTTCCTTGTTGCCAGCAGCAGTATATACTGGCTTTGTGCGTTTTTGCACCTCTGTTTTGCACGATCGTTTTGCTACGTCTTGTGGCACCAGGATGTAAAGGATCTAAAATCGGAGTATGATTCCAGCTTTATGCGTTCAGTTCCAAAGCGCTAAGCTTTTTTTTTTGTTTTTCGTATCGAGTTAGCTTTTTGGAGAGTTGAGTAAACGAAAAATCAATGCCTCCGTTGCAAGTGTTCTAGGTATTAGTTGGTGACTCCAGCGCGATGAACTCGAGTGCAGAGGAATCTACTTTCAGCGAAAACGATCATTTTTCAAACGTGCAGCAGCCCATTCAGTCTGCCAGAGATGATTATGTTTTAGCTTGCGGCTATCGAAACGTTGGATGATTAAGCGGGAAGTTTTATTTTTTATTCGAGGGACCGTTTATTCCACAAATTCTCGAAAACATAAATGATCAAGAAGCGGTCTTCGACTGTCTGGTAGCCATCGGGGTGTTACCGAGTTTGGTAGCCTTAATTGGAAGATTTTTGTGAACCACTTCTTCCCTGCAGCACTATTTTGTTTTCTCGCTTGAATTTCTTTCGTGGTTCAAACAAGTATTTTTACAGCTGTATAATTTTTGTAAAACTAAAATAACGTTCATGAGTAACAGGTCAGGGAGGAAGAAGATTTCAAAACGTGTAACAGAGAGGGAGAGAGAAAGCGAAATGTTAATTGCACGCACGAATATACCCCGCGCGCATAATCATGGAGTCATAACTCAAAACGAAGGAATAAAACCGAACCGGAGGCATTCCGAAGAAAATTAATGTCCTTACTTAACCAGAAATATGATTCAACCGGAATGGGTTCTTCATTCCAATTATTTAAAATAGTTCCCCTCGTACGGTGTGACGTAGGAACAGGTTGATTAATAAAACACTTGTATCTCCTCGGCATGCGTTCGGTTCAACATATGACATGCTTCATGGTTGCAACAGTGCACGCTCAAAAAGTGACAGTAGTAACCTTTTGCACTTTTGCTCGACCCAGCAAAGGGAGCCTCAATTTTTGTGCTTATTATACTTCAACTTGCTCCTACAGTGGTAGCAATGAAAAATTCACACGCTTCCAATTAAGCTCAATTAACAAAGTCGACCCAAAATCAGGTTTGCAACCGCGCACTCTACACACTCTGACAGTGCTGCTCATCATTGTCCATGCTTCTATGCTTGTTGGGTTCAGATCACACACACTCCAAAGCGGTTTATCATTATTCTTTTTCTATTTTGGGAGTTTTGAATCCATCCTACCTCTTTGTTTTTTTTTGGCTGGTGACAAAAAAAAAAAACGCTTGCCGCCGGAATGGGATTGGAAAACGGCCCCACAAGCAAATCCTACACCAATGCCTTCCCCGGTGAAGGTTGGGAATGCGAACGCGTTTATGAGCCCGCATTTTCGTTGCGTTGATTGTGCTGAGCTCAATTTTACGCGCACGTAATTCGCAGCAATTGAGGCAAGCGATGCAAAAGCCACCAACTCTCGGGGAACAGAGAAAGAGATCAGGAGAAGGAAAACAAAAACCACACTTACAAACCCACACCCAAGATAGGTTAAACTGGGCAGAGGGCAGTATGTTTTTGGGGCTTTTGCGTGAGGTTTCTACGGCATCGAATACAACTAAGAAAACTAAGCCTGGGAGTGAGACTGTGGAAGAAGAACAGAGAGTACAAATGCATTTGAGGTAACTGTCGGTGGTGTGGCGAACGGCAAAGAACCTGATGAGGAGCGGATAATTAGACTCGCATAGTTCGAAGCAATCATCATCACCCATCGGTTTGTTCCGTTCCAAGTCAATTGTGATGGTAGGAGGCAAATCAAGAGGAAGAAAACGATCTCTAAAGAAGTCTCCCGGACTGGACATTTAAATATGGCATCGTTTTAAAGGGGCACCATACACGAGATAGTTTGTTGGTTTAAGCATAGCTTAAAGCATCGCGGTAACAGGTCCCGCATCGGAAAGGGCTCATTTCTGTTTGACCCATTCCGGATAATGTACGACAACTCACCGCTACTTCTATCATATTTCGCCATAGACGCACCAACCTACCATCAATCATCGGTACAACCTACTTCGGGTCACCTGTTGTCGCCGCCCTTTTGCGCTAGACACAGATGGGGTGGGTAAATGTGGCGGCAAAGGAGGTCAACACCGGTCTATTGAATCGAGCTCAGCGGTTCGTCGCCTGTCTTGATTGGCCTTCAATTACCGGTTGTTGGGGTTCGGGATGGCCGGGAATGAGGCGCAATGAGCGACTTTAATTATATTGCATGCTCGAATGCGATGCTTTCGCTGTTTGCGCTTCACCGTAGGCGATGCGACGAACCGGTCGTGTGAACGTTGCAAAGAAAATATGATGAGTTTGTCGCTTGTGGCCGCGGAGCGAATTTTGCGTTGTATTGTGTGTCGTAAATCGATAAAATCGAAATCGATTCGGATAAAAAGATCCATCGTGCTTCGATATATGATCGTGCTTTTTGTTTCACCTTAGCTCGTTCTCTGTTCGTTCCCCATCATTGCGTGTTATGGATGGAGATGGATTGTATTATAAGCGTACGATCGTTTTCAATCCTTCGTGAACTTTTATTGACAGCGTGCTCTTCTTGAATCATCTTTCCGCCATTGCTTTCCGCGTAAGGTGGTCAATTCAAACAACCGAATCTCGAAAAGGAATGCGTAAAATGGCATCTACACACAACGCCACTTCTGTTCGACGCGAAAGCTGTCGTGAGCTGAAAATGTTGACGCCTTGCTGTGCCGTTCCGGCGCTGCAAGTGGCCAACAGATAATTTGGAGATGTCGCAACACATGCAGCGGGTATTGCGTAGTTTATATCCACCGTGCTGCTCTCAATCGTTTCATGCTGAGATTTTGGCGATTCAAAACAATTTATAGTGAGATTCTTCATGAGCAGAAACCACCGTCAACACTTTTTTTTTTTCGTTTATTAATAGAGTCTTTGAGTCTTAGAGACTACATTCGCCTCTCTGTCCGTCAACGCTCCCGGTGATCTTTTGCAGTGATCATCAAGCGCGTTGATAATTTAATGTTATGAACTTGCCTTCACACATATATGGTTTACTACCGCTCGGTCAGATGATTCAAAAAGTTGATTAATGGCAATTCGACCTGCTCAAGACGATTGTATAATGTAACAACCAACTTCGGTTGCTATTGCTTAGTTTCACAAGAATTAAAGATCGTTTAATCTGTGACGACTTCCAAAGATATGACCTAGTTTCTTTCTCCGTGCGATAAAACCGCCACAACCTTCAGCCAACATCGTTGTGGTTGAGGAAAACTGGATAGCCTTTCTTTTGAATGTTTTCATTTCCGGTAGACTTTGTGCCACCATAAGAGGAAGATAATCGAAAACGTGTCAACTTTTCAACGATGCTTCTGGATACTTAAAAAACGGAGTAATTTTACATCATGTTTCGGAGGGGGAATAACATAATGGATTAAAAATAACTTTCGATTGAAACATTTCCTCTTGGCGATCCCGTTTAAGCAGAATCAGATGCAAAAGCAACACTGGTCGCATTTAAATGTTCTACCTCAGCGGGTGATTTTGGCTTAGATAAATGGTACGCCTTTTCGCCACGGGTCTCCAATTGTGATGGGTGAATTTTTGCCGTCATATTTTTTCTACTACCGACGGTGTTTGAAGGTGGTCTTTCCATAACAGATATGTTCGTCGCTTAATTCATCCATCAAATCTTTCGTGTCTGGCAAGATCTTTTGTGTACATTCGAGCGTTCATTTGCTTTGGTGGAAACGTTTTGGTATATTTACTAGCGCGAGATTTTCTTCTAAAATGCCAAAAGAAAGAAATATTTAAACAATTTGTGTTTCTAGCATAACTTGTCTACTTAAACAAAAGTTGTTGTCCTTTACGCAACGGTCAACGGTGGACCCGCTGCGCTCGACCCGAACAAGCAGACAAAAAATTTATTCTTCAAATGTTTCGACCATCTACCTTGGCATTTAGGATGAGCTGTCTTCGTCTAAGCTCCAGCATCAGAAAAACAAGCCCGGTGCTACACAGTGGCCGATGTTATGTAGCAGGCATCAATATTGGCAGTAAAAGCAACTTTCAAAACCGGACACTCAACAGCACTACGAATCCCAAACGGCCGGGCATGATTAACCACATTTTGTTTTCCAATTAGCCGGATTTAAATTTCCTTCTGCTTCTCATTGATTCTCATAGAGTCTTTGAGTTCGGGCGTACAAAAGTGGTGGATGATGAGACGGCAGTCTTCCTCGACAGCCGATGGATTGCAATAAACTCCGCACCATTTTTAGGAAGCCATGTGTACGTGTCTGTATACATGTGCTTACCCCGTGGTACGATGTGTGAACATATCCATTGTGAATGAGGGCATTGTGCGTGCGGCCAAAGAAGGTCGTGATTAGGAGCGTTTCCGTTCTCCAGGCACTAAACCGTTTCTAATTTGATTTATCTTTCCTATCGTCCGCCTCCCACCTAGCAAAGAGGCTTCGGCATGTGTGTAGAATTAGCGTGAGAAGTGGAATAATTCCGCTTAGATTTGATGAGAGTTTGAACATGAACTTGAATTTATGGTACCAGGCAGATAGCAGCGGAAACGCAAAAAATACTTTATATTATTTCTTGTTGTATTTTGATTATGTTATACAATATCAAAAGAGCGGCTCGGAATGCTTAAAATAACCAATAAACCACTCAAAATGTGTACCATTAAGCACAAAATGCACAGCATTAAATGAAGCGTTAAAAATCTATCAGAATAAAAAAGGATTCTTTTCTCATAATAGCACGACGAATCGATTTCGAACCCATTTTACACGCCTGTTAGAAGAGTGTCCGACAAACAGTGAGCGTCTATTGAAAATCTCGTAAATAAATCGTAACGTAAGTTATTTGCTACCTAAGCTGACTGTGTTTTAGCTCGTTTTGAATACTCGTGAATGGTTCCTGGGTGAATTATTGGATTCATGTTGGATTAATTCACTGACAAGCAAAAGCCATCGAGCAAAGAGGATTCAATGCGTCAAAGTGGCCATCGTCACACAGCAAAAAAGGGTGTGATATTTGGTGGTTTGGCGAAGAAATAAATTTGTTTCCTCTCGCATATCCTGGTGGTGGGACATTCTCACTGCTTATCGAAAAGGTGTGAAATTGTTTGTACGCATGTTAATTCTCACACCTTACTGGTTGGTCCCAATCAATCCGTAGAGAGATCCGTGAAGGGGAACGTTCGGATCGTTTCTCTTAGCCGTAAAATTGTCTGTATGTGCCTAACGAGAGGCCTGATCCGATCATAATGATCATTTCTGTTTCTTTCGTGGGATGAGCTTTGATGCTATTTGGGCGGACGTCCTTACGTCAGTGGGAAGAAAGCACCCGCTTTTAATTAACAACTTCCTAAACTTAACGCAAATCGTATCGATCGTTTCTCTCTGGTGTTCCCGCTACCAGAATCTCCTCCAAGGCATCTTACCTTTTTATTTCAATCGGTTCCTGCGTTTGATCGCTTGGTGTACTACTTGGTGTTCAGTTAGCCGTGGTTGCTGTTTAGGCAACATCAAATGGAAGGGAGATTTTGGGCGAATGAAAACTTTCGTTTTCCCAGCCAAATGCTGTTGTAGTGGTGTTGATTTTCTGATTCCTTTCTGTTGGGTTGTTTTATTTGTTATCGTCTTTCCCACATTCCCGCAGCATAGCGTAAGGCGAAGACTTTTCACATTTTATGATGATTTACATTCACCGAAAAACTTTTTTTTTCTTATTTGTAATTTTCTGTGGCCACCGTTTAGCCTGCGGGTGCTTTTCGGTTTCATTAAATTGTCGCTGGACACATTCCACATTGCTGAGCCTTTGTGCGTAAATTTATTCTACACATCCGGTAAGTGATGGTAAATAATGGCAAAGGCATAAACGGACGATTACGATTTACAGACGTGTTATCTAATAATTCACCTTTCCAGCAGACGATCGCCAGTACGGCACGGGTCTGGGAAATTGCAATAAAACTCGAAGGTGTCTTAAGACTCATTTCACTTGCTCTTTTATACGCTCGAAATGCTCGTTGGCGAGTTTTAAGTGGTTTCTTTTCTCTCGTGAATTTAACGATGGGATGCAATCGAGTTAACGACATGACCTGCTGCGGGTGGCTCGTATAATATCAGCTACGAGCACGGGAAAAACGTAACCTAGGGGGTTTGGGTGTCGGTAGAAAATTTTCTCACTCTCAATGCATGGCAACAATTATACGGTTGTGAATAAAATCAGATTTAAAATGTATAATAAACTCACAAACAAACCCGTCGTATGACCGAGAGTATAGTGTATGTTATATAGCGGTGCTAGCAATCATTTAATTTCCTCTTTGGATTATAATAGATCGCCAAACTGCACGCAGTATCTGCATTGTTTTTGTTACAACCAAATTCTTGATAGCTTCGATAGCAGGTACTGCATCACAACCGCTAAGATCTTGATTTGCGTTTGCATCTCACAATTCAAAACTTTCAACAGCGCTTCATTAGAAGGAACGATAAAGAACACGGTTACTTCGTGCAAACTGATCGTTAGCGTTGAAACTGTGAGGACGCATATTGATGGGCGTTTTGCGTGCAGCAGGTGCGTGCGTGAGAGGCTTCAGAATTCACCACGCCGCACTCTGGCCGTGCTAAATTGAGGAATCGCATCACAAACGCAACATATTTATGACTTCGCGATCAACCGTGCTAGCGCTTTCTGTGGCCTTGTTTTACGAGCTTGTTCGAATAAATTGAAAATTTATTAGTAGGAAAGTAGCTACGATGTGGGCACAAGAAATAGCATAGCATCCATCGAAAACTCATAACCCAATAGCACCCCAATCAACGCTTGTACATCGAGAGAAGAGGGAGTTGAAGGGCTCGTGATTAGTTGGGATACTGACTAGACAAACTAGCAGCTAACGGAACATGATAATCAAATCCTTACTAGCCCGTCCCGATCGCTTCTATCTGTCTAGAACACTTGGAAGGCGTTTCGAGTTTGGCCTTTCTTCCCGGACAACCTTATCCTAACCCATCGTCATCTAATCAATTCCCAATCGAATTTATGAGCATCTAAAAATGAGTTTTTAGAGCTTTGACTTTGCTTTCGTACTTCGTCTCATCGCCATCGTTGAAGTCTTTCCAGCACTGCGCTTTTCTTCTAACCTAGGGGTCAATGATTACTTCTCTTAGGTCAATGATTACTTCTCTTAGGCGTTCTTGGAGTCCTTACATGACATTTAGGTAGGAGAACAAGCTTGAAAGATGGAATATGCCAATAAAGAAGAAGCAGGGAAACAGTTGGTAAAATTAACATCAACACGTGAAATAATTCATCCCGAGCAAATAATTTATTTTATTAGAAAGTTATGTATAGGAAGCTACAACAGCTGTTGATACTTTTTTTCATTTTATTTAAAAGTCCATTCATTCGCAACAGTTTTTAGAGTTATTTTTACTTGGGCTTAGATTATGTTATGGTAGTTGTTCTATTTAATCTACATACTGTGACGAATTTAAACGTCCACTGACTTCATTAAAGCACAAAATAGCGTTACTTTCTCTAACCCCTGTCCTATGTTGACCTATAGTATTGATCGCGTTGTACCGGATTTGGGGAACCGCTAAAAACTTAAATGCTGGTATTACTAAACCGAAAACAACCTTTACTCTAATGATCCATTGAAAGAAGGTGAAGGGTTCAAAAGAAAAAAAAATTGCCATACTCTTCCACTTCCAACAGAAAATCGAAAGAAACACCAAACGTTTCCAAAAGCAAAATGAAAGCTTAGCTAAGGCTTAGAAAGAGTAAAAGACCTTGTGGTTTGGAAATTAGCTTCCGGGTCACGGCAGGTTTTCTTTAAACTAATCCCTTGAGGAAATGAGTTGACGCTTAATCAAACAAAATAAAGAAAATGAATTCAAACAAATCGGCACGCAATTTTGCAATTCCAGATGCTCTTGTAGGTAGATGCACGCTTTTGGTTCTGTCTTCGTTTTCGGTTAAGTGAAAGCTCAAGACGCAGATGATAACTAGCGCCTTTTGCTTGATGAATGATCGTTTCAGCTGAAGGTTAAACAAACGAAACAGCCCCTTACTGAACTCTGCCTGTGAACAGCGCGTTTCTCGGAAGCCACCAAACCCCAGGTCATCATTCATCATGGTAAAAAATGTCCATTATTCACTGACAAAATGTTGCCCGAACCTGTCATATTTGGGTCAAGTCATGTGCAAACTTTTCTCTTGACGAAAAGGGGGAAAAATCAAATAAACGTATTGAAACAGAACTTATCGATCGAGAAATCCTTGTTACGAAAACATACGTGCAGTTTTTAGTAACATTAACATCTTTTAATATCACTTAAGTCGGCCGTTTTACCAGCGATGGTCTTGCGAAAATGTCAGGATCGTCATTTCAGACCGATCAAGTCGTTCCTTGCTTCTGCTGTTAAATGGCTGTTGAATAGCTCAAAAAATTTCCTTTAAGTTTTCAAATGTTGAGCCACGGGACAAAATCTATCCTACATTCCGATCATTGAATAGGTTTGGATTTTACAATCAAGGGATTTTGTACGTTATATTGACACGAACGAATGCGCTTTGTTATCGGCTGGTTCTAGTGAATCAAATCAAGGCCAAAACTGCAAAGTCATTCAAATGGACATGTCTATATCGGTGTGCGTTTGTGGAACTGCTTCGCGTGGAACTTATTTCATTTCAGACTTCGATCGATTGATCAATCTTTTATACGTTCTTCATCTTAGGAGAGAATGCTGGATGATGATGATGAAGCCACTCAAATATCTACATAGGACAGCTCTATGTATGTGTGCACAAGCGATAACCTTGAGGCTGACGAGTACGATGTATGTTTACCCTTCATTCCTTCTGATGGATGTTCGAACGAAGATCACCGACGCCAATGGGCGGTAATGCAAAAAACTAGTTTTTCAAATCGATTAATAACATATTTTGAAATCTCAGATCGATGCTTTGGGTTAAGATTGAATTAAGAAAATGAAAATTGAAGTAAGAAGATTGTTGGTAGAGTTTTTGAATCACTTAACATATATTCCCACCAACTTCATCTAATATTATCTGTGCTGTATAGCCAGAAGAGCTTTGAAGATTTTGAGGATGTTTACCCTTTCAAAGAATTCCATTCAGACGGAACTAGTATTAACCTATTATCAAACCCCGTTACCGGAAGAAAAAAACCTTTTAGTAGAGGAGAAACTCAATTCCAAACAATAAATCATGCATATGCCAATACATAATCCTATGAAACCCTGTGAACTAGAAAACTACCGTTGGCAGGTGGTGGTTATAAAACGGAAAGCGTTTCCCATCGAACGACAAATGACACAACAAGAAATGTATATAATGTGCGCATAAAATCAAGATATCTAGCTGCTGGTGTTCCTGATGGAACTGCCCGATAGTAATAGGTTGTTTTTCTGCCCATCATAGGGCCTATCGCGAGCGATATTGCGCCGGATGCAGCTTGTCAATCTGTGGAAGTGGGATAACAAACCTATCTTAACTGCAACTATAAAACCACTTCTCGAAACGCCAAGTTAAAGGAGGTTTGTGTAGCAACGTAATTTGCATTTTAGATTGACGAGAAAGCACAGTAAATGGTGCTGGGTGCGAGAGGCTCATAAATATAGAAGACAAGGATTCCCTAGACCAAAGCTATTCCGCAGACAGGCGGAGCAAAAGAGACATCAAATCACCCACTTTCGCTGTGGAACACAGAAACAGATTGATGAAACAGAGCTGACCGCCAGACCATCTCTCAATGAAAGAGATCAATTAACAAACGATTGAACAAAATACCTCGGTTGGAGGGGTGGATGAGTAAACTCGTTCTGATAGGAACTAAAAATCGAGGTGATAGGAACAAAATTCATGGGATGAACGTCATTCTCAAAGGAATATTTGTAAATCTCAACCCGGCTCTTTTACGAGCTGTTTTATGGGTTAATCTTAATTTGTATCTGAACTGTAGCATGCAGGAGGAAGAAAGATATACCTGATCGTCCCATTCGTTGACCGAAGCACATTGTGCCACCATCATTCTTTATCACCGAATATTTGAGTGCTACCGGGAACTTTAAATGGCATTTGGTGGGGAGTAATATGCAAATCAGAGAATGCTCACGGCTCAGCTTAGTAGTAGAATACTCGGACTCGATTACTTGCCAACTGTTAATTGTATGTGAGTGAAAAGGTTGAAGCTCGAATCGTCAGTTGAAATGCAGACATATGGTGGCTGATATTTGGGAGCTTACAGGGTTGCCCTGGTCACTTTGCGATTTGAACGGTATATTTCCACTCGTAATTTCGGAGTAATACCATTCTATCCGAGTGTATTCGCTTTTCTTCCTTACGTTTGACACTGTAGTATTCGTGCAAGCGTGTATTGTGTAGCGTGTAGATCGTTATTATTGTTTGTGAAATGTAGTAACACAATGGAAATAACTTTTTAATGTGATTTTACAACGTATAAAAATACGTAAACCCTGTAAAATACTCGCCCGAGCTCATTCGCCAATTAGCATTCTGGTCAGGTTGTTGCTCCAGTCGGTTGGTTTTAATCGTTTGCGATGTTTGTGATTGCGTAAAACAAGAGTTTCTGGACTAAAGCTAATCAATTACACAGCAAGCTTTTGATAGGAATTTCATCACCGTTTTATAAGGTATGCCTTTAACTCTTGGAGTTAGAAGCTTTTTGGAACTGCTGGAATTTCCACCTTCCTGCAGAAGACAATGGAATGGCTGGATAGATCAGTGATAATCGGCATGATTGATGATAAATGTTTAAAAATCTCCTATTGATAAATGTCTAAATCGATCCGAGAAAAAATTCTCCACTCGAAACTATTCAAATGGTTTTGCCGACACCAAAATTTGACTATTAAACAATCGAAACCCCTATTCTCTTTCATTCCTGCACACACATACGCACACGCATACGACTACATCATTCGTTCATGTGCTTTACTTGCGGCATCTTCTTTCGTTTTGTTAATGGAATTTAAATCGACGATGGAATTCTAACCTTTCCCACAGATATTGCGCGACAGTAGAAAACAAGCACTACGAACAGACATAGTGGTGAAAAAAAAAAAAACGATTGAATGACAGTGAATGAACGAACAGCGTTCCAGTGAATAACGCAAAGCTTTTAGCGTCCAAGCACACAAGAGTTAGATTTTTCCTTTCGGAAAGCAAAACACAAGAACAACAAAAATAAAACAAGTGAAGTGACAAATTTGAGCAATATCATACCCAGCGCAGAACAGGTGGTAAACGTGATGTCTTCTTGAGTGCGGTTTGAATCGTAAAGTGTTGGAAGTAGCAGACCGTTTGATCAAAATGACGGCAAGCGAAAGTCCCACGAAATCAACGGTGCGGCTAGCGAAAACAAACACCTCGCAACATAATAACACCTCTACTGGGGGAGCAAGCGCAACGGCTGGAGTTGGTAGTGGTGGTGGAGGAACAGTCATCACGAAACAATGGTGGAAGGTATGCTTTCTTTATGGAGGGAACCAGGAGAAATACTACCGCCAGATCTACGGCAAAGCGGCATCAGAGCGGTTGGCGGCTGCCAGTGCCAAGCAGATGACCGTCACGTCAGAAGACACGCACGGTGGTAGTAACGAACGGGCCAGAAGCTGTAATGCAAATGTTAAAGTCACCGGTAAAACCGTTCTAACAGGTCCGATGAAAAAGCTTTCACCGTCGAGTCCGTTCCGAGCGTCACCATCAGTGAACGGTTCCGCATCTCCTGCACTGGAGGATGGTTTTCGATTCCGCCAAGGGTCTCCGGTTATAAAATCGGCTTCCTCCCGATCGAGTCTTGCTATGCCAACAGTACTACCTGGACCTAGTGAGTGTTCTTCACGTCTGAATCCTCCCGTCGGAATTCTTCGGAAACGGGTGACAGTACTGGACGATTTGTTCCTACTGGGCAATAGCGTAGAACTGCTTGGCTCTGAGCTGGAGGGGGAAGTAGACGAGCAGCGGTCGGACAGTGGCATCAACGTGGATGCTCGGCAACCGTCACCACAGATAGCGGCCGAAGAACAACAGCGTTTTGAATGCCATCGGCCTGGCATGCGACGAACATTTCACCTTAGCGGAGATGAGCTACGCCTGCTCAACTTTGACCACGAGCAAGACAACGCAGGTTCTATTCCCTATGCTGTTTCCAACGGTACCTCTACGACGCCAGCAATATCTGCCCATAAGCAACAAATTAGTACCGCAAGCAATCCATCAACATCATCATCAACAGCAACAACGACAACATCGTCGTCAGCGAAGGCTTCCACCGGGAACCTGTTGCGACGGCCACTACTAAATGCCGCTGGAAATGCTGGTGGATCGTTAGCGGGAACACCGATTACAACGGGAGCTTCGGTCGCAGTGACAAGCAACAATGAGTGAGTAAATATTTGTGGTCACTTGCGAGCCGGCAGTCCGGCCGTTAATGAGCCAGACATGGCTGCTAGAACTCGCCAGCTTTCGGAAGAAACGCCGCCCTGCTTCCATCCAATCTCGTTTTGTGGCACCCTTTTGCAGTAAGAATTATGCATGCAAATCGTTGGGAAGGGTAGTGTCATTTTTTTGTATCTTTGTTTGGCTGAGAGTGAACGGCACAATTTTCACTGTGCAGCGTAACGCAAATAATGCATCAACGAGACAAAGATTGATACTTTTGTAGATAACGGTCATTCATTCGCCGTAGTTTCGAATGCCAAAAACTCAATACGATCTAAATGATTTCAGTTCATTGAATGTTCCTTCGTTGTGCTTTGTTTCTTGACTTATTCGCCATTTCGATTGGTGAGAATGTAGAATCTCGTCTACCTTACGGCAAAGGAGCAAGTAAATGATAGTGATTATGATAAATTAAATTTTCTCTTCTGCCCTTTCTCCTGCTACTCTTTTTCATGTGCTGTGCAAATGCAGGGAATTTTGAACGCTTTCAAACACCAATTTTCTGCCCGGACAGTACCGTTGGTGTCTGTGAATCATTCGTGTCCACTCTTGGTCTGGTCTGGACTTTTATTTTTTGAGAAACAACGGCATAAAAAAGACAACGCCGCAAATTGCACGAATACGAGAATGCTTAAGAAGTACAAGAAAATTGACCAATTTATGTTGGGGTCTTTTTTATCGGTTGACTAAATTCGCTTTTTCCGTTTTGGTTAATTTGAATGAGCGCGTGGTGGCGAGGCACAATGAGACGGAATGCATGTACGCTGCTTCATAATTGCACAAGCCACAATCACTGTTCTTTCGGAACTTTTCTCACGACACATCCTTTCCAATCAAAGGTACCAACGTGTTGTGTGACTCACACGGTTCAACGAGAATTAGGCTGTGTATTAGGTACCCTTTGTGTATCATTGTGTCTTACGTTCGAAAAACCTTGAAGCAATCTAAAATAACGCGGTTGTGCATCGGTAAACACTGACGATGGGTGCTTCCACTGACCTTGCACGGCCCAGACGAATCCTCTCCCAACTTGAGGCGCACACCTCTTCATCGTCACCATTGCCAATTATTGCGAAAGTTGTAAATTCGACATCTCACACACAGGTTGCTGCAGCGTACGTCGACGCCTCGAAGGGTTGAAATTTGTGGTTGGAATTTAATTTAGTGAATTTCTCTACACCTTCCCTCTGTAGTTGTGCACCTCTCACGTACTCGTCGGTATGATTCAAAATAGTCGAATTCGGACGCTGGTGAAAGGAACTTTGACGTAATGGCACGTAGTTGTTGCCAGCAATAAATACGTTGGACTTGGATTTAACCCTTCCAGATTACCATGCTTTGGCGCAATCGATTTCGACTTGTAAAGAGGACAGGCTTTTCAAGTTAAACCGGCCAAATTAAACAGTTTTGGGTAACGAAAAGCGAAAATTCAAGTATTCTCTGACTAGTGGAAGTGGACAATCGTTACCGGAATTGGGTACATACGTAGAGAAAAAATAAAAATGCGATATAATCGATTGGTTGTAAAAAAAAAAAAAACATTGATTTGTCTTATCCTGCACTTGAGATGTACCTAATTGAACAATCAAATTTATCTTGTGTCAATATCGACAACATCCCTCCGGAATCAGTGTTTAATTAAACTTCAGCACATATATGCAAGGCTATGAAATTCGAGCGGCCGGTTTATAAAAATAACTGTATGCAATTACTAATTCGTGTCGTTTTCTTTGTCTTTTACCTCTTCTAGAGTGTCATCGTTGAATCCATCAGTACAAATGTCGTATCCATACCAAAAATCGCATCATCAATCGCATCCGCAGAATGGGCATCCACAGCATCAGCTGTTGCTACAACAACATACCCATCAGCAGCAGGATATCTCATCACACCATGCCCACCATGCTCACGGGCACCCGTATGGCTACGATGTGGGGCGTAGTCCACTCCGAAGCCCACAATCGCCTCCTGTGTACAGCAGTAAGCCTCCACCACCTCCACCACAATCCTACCTCTATCAAACACCAACCCATCATTGCCCTCAGCCACTCTCAGGAGCGGGCCAGCCGAACGTACCAGGCATTCAGGGACACCATCCCCTGACTGGTGTGGTTGGTAGGAGTGGTTCGGCGGATTGTTTCATGCTACCACCTCTGCAGCCCCAATCACCGGACGGTTTGCCAACTGTGACGAACTCCAGCAGCACGGCCACGAATGCACCATCGTTGGGTTCTGTTTACCCGCATCATCAGGCATATTCATCGCTCGGATCGTCTCATCATCCGTTCCATTCGCCTTCATCGGCGGCTGCCCTCATTGGACCATCGATGCCACATCATCCGCAACAGATACCCTTTTCCTCGATACATCAACATCTTCTCGGAAACGGCACTGGAGGCCCGTCGACGGCACTTGGTTCAAACTCGATTGGAGGAGCCCAGGCAGGATCTGGAAGCGTGGGGATGATAGGTGTAGGTGGTGCTGGTGGACCACTTGGCGGTCCTGGCACAGGAGGCGGAGGGGGTGGAGTAGGAGGAGTTGGAGCAGGCGGTGGTGGAATCGGTGCTGGTGGCGGTATGGGAGGTCATAACTTCTCGCAATCGGATGATGATAGTGGTTGCGCACTGGAGGAGTACACCTGGGTTCCGCCTGGGTTACGTCCGGATCAGGTACGTCCCTGAATGTATTTTTCGTTCTTTGCAATTTTTTTCAGTTTCTTCCTTCATTAACCCTTCAGTGGAAAACGGACAGTTTAAGATTGAAACCTTAGCAGCAAATAAGTAGCTCATCTGAAAAAAACGTTTCGTTTGACTTACAGAGTAGATCGAATTCAATGGGAATGTTATGGTTCTTCCAACTCTCTGTAAACAATTTTATCTGTACCTACGGTCAAAGGAATTTCATAATTACACCCTGCGCAGACACATCGTGTGCGCGCCTTGGTCGCCCGTTCGAAGCTCGTGAATGGCGCTCGACGTGTTGTTTTCCTTTCTTTGCAATGCTTTTAAAGCTTTACACTGTTTCAACTTGGTGTGTCAGCTCTTCTTTGGTGGGTTCACGAACGCCATGGAACTTGTAAAATTTCGACCCCACGAAGAGCGAAAGAGAACAGCAAAATATATATATATATATAAATGGCGAGAAACTAGTTCGACAACATAATAAATGCACTGCTGTGTAAAATTATGAGTGAACAGGAACGACTGGTACAGGGAAGTAGGGTGAACGTGGAAACTTTCGCGACTTGGCCGGGGTGTATCGTCGTCCTTTGTCATTGCTACACATCCACTGTGTATGAAGCAAACAGAGGACAGGAAAGAACGAACGTTCTTTCCTGTACTCTGTTTTGTTTTAAAATTTACAGTATTATGTCATTGGAAGCTTTGGAGGGTATTCGATAAAATCAATTCCAGTTGATAACACGCTGATATTGGGGCTTTAAAAAAAACATGTCCACAATAAAATGACCAAGAAGGTTGATCGAGAATTCAATTAAAAGCGCTCCTTTCGTAAAAATAAGTGTCCCTCTACACCCACGAAAAGGAGAGGCTTGTTCCCAGCAGAGGTCGCAAAGGACAAAGCTGTTAAGTGAGAATGGAAATAAATTGTAGCATTTGCAAACCTGCTTTTGAGTATTATCTTTTAATCGAACTATGACGCCCTCGTGCAGCAAGAATACACATCTCCGTTCGCGATGGAGTCGGTCTCTTCTGGCGGTATCTTGGTGTCTAGAACATGTGCGAATCGTTCACTGAGACACTGGTGATGTCTGTATGGTGGAGACAGTTGGCGGGGGTTAGTGTTTCTGCCAGAGGTCCATTCACCTCCACGGGCCGCTAAGACAAGATCGAAGGAAAATTATCAGACCAGCGATGGAAAGTAGAGGGAAGGGAATTATAATTCCAGTTTTTGCATCTCCGGCAGCGTGCAAACTTACCCATAGCAGCACTTACACACACGCGTACTAATTACGGGCTAGCCGTCAACCGCAGTGTTATTGCTACCGTGCGCCCTAGGAGTTTGTTGCCCCACTATACTGCACGGAGTAACACTACGGTAATGGGTATCATCTGCTTCCGGTGAGCGCAGCACTCCAAACATCAGTGCGCGGTCGCACAATTGTGAATTGTGCCACCTCTACATTCGGAGCATGTTTCGGTTATCGGTGGCTTCGATCTCACTAGACGTCCACTTGCGAGTCACTGCCCGATTTGGAGTTCTTTCGATCGTAATCGAACCCGACCGGGATTGGATCAGCCGCACCGGTGTTGCGACATGTTTGCACGCGATTCTTTATTAATTTATGTTCCCCTTGTGCTGCCGAGGCCCTTTGCCACACGCGAGATTACCATTACTTCTTCTGGTGGAAAGTTTTTCCAGCTTTGAATTCAATGCTTGCCCGGTTCTGATGGCTACTACAGCTCAGATTCTGTCGCCCTGCCCTGATCTAATCTAATGAATGTCTTTGGATTAGCAATGGCAGCAGTGAAAAAAAACATGCAATCAAGCGCTCTTCTGACCATGCGCGACAGTATAATGCACATCTCTCAGTTGTTGCATGCGTATTCCCGTACGGTGGAAAGTTAATAAATAAAACCAACACCGCGCTGTGCCCGGCTATCCCGCTTCGATTATGGTCGTTTAGTGTACGGTGGCCGTGTAAAGAGAGAAAAAACGGCATAGTGCGGTTGCAGACACGAAGGAAGTAATTGGAAATATTTTTTAATCGGTCTCCCGGTTCAGCCCTCGAGCGATTGAGTGGACGATCGGGTAAATCGGTTTGAAGGGAAGGGAATATCAGTATCATTCATATGCAAATGTACGTAACGGCTGCTTTTGCTCAAAAGCGCCCTTCATCCAGAAAAGTGGAGAGAAATTCCAGCTTCTGCCAACGTCCGTTGGATCGGAATTCGTGTTTGGAACGCTACTTCTAACCGCCGGTCGGACGGTCGGACGGAGACTTCGATTATAGTTCGACGTTTTCACAGGTCCGGTTGTGGACATGTTGCTTGCATTTAATCACTCGTCTAGCTTGATCGAACACGTGGAACCGTTGCAACCACTTCCTTGTCTCGGACGTGCTGTTATCCTTTGTATCGTGTTTTTCTACTAACCACACCGATAAGGTGTAGAATTCGCTGCTATTGATCCGTGTGTCCGGTTTGTTTAACATTTTTCTTTATCGCTCGTCTGGTGCAGGTCCATCTGTACTTTTCCGCCGTCCCGGAGGATAAGGTTCCGTATGTAAACAGTATCGGCGAGCGACATCGAGTTCGACAGCTGCTTCAACAGCTTCCACCGCACGATAATGAAGTGAGTATTGGGAACTCAGGGGATGATTATTAGTGTTTCAGCTTTCTTTCCACAATCACCCTCAATCCCTCCTGTTGACTCCTTGTATCTTTCCGTTCCAAGGTTCGCTACTGTCACTCGCTGACCGATGAAGAACGTAAAGAGTTGAAGCTGTTCTCTGCCCAGCGTAAGCGAGAAGCTTTGGGACGTGGGACAGTCAAACAGATAACGACCACCTTAATTTGCGAGCGAGTAAGTGTCCTTGCAATAAAAAGTTATATTATTTTTTCGTCATTTATGAATATTTGCTACTTTTTTCGTACTTGTAGTGTGGAGAGTATGCGTCTTCCGGTGACATGATGGTGTTTGCGTCGCGGTTCGAACCCAACACCTGCTGGCATCCGGCCTGTTTCGCTTGCTTTGTTTGCAAGGAGCTGTTGGTCGATTTGATCTACTTCCATCGCGAGAATCGGTTGTACTGTGGTCGACATCATGCCGAAACACTCAAACCCAGATGCTCCGCGTGTGACGAGGTAATTCTCGAGAAAATTCAGTTACAAGGGGGAGAGAAATGTACACTTACTTTTCTGTGCTCTTTTGTAGATTATCCTGGCCGACGAGTGCACGGAAGCGGAGGGGCGCGCATGGCATATCAAACACTTTGCCTGTTTCGAATGCGACAAACAGCTTGGTGGTCAGAGGTAAATACGAACGCAATTATTCTATCAGAAGATGCATATTAATTTAATTATTCTCTTGTAGGTACATCATGCGAGACGGTAAGCCATACTGTCTACACTGTTTCGACGCCATGTTTGCCGAGTACTGCGATTATTGCAGTGAGCCCATTGGTGTGGACCAGGGACAAATGAGCCACGATGGCCAGCACTGGCATGCGACGGATCAATGTTTCGCCTGCAGTACCTGTCGCTGTTCATTACTCGGTCGTCCATTCTTGCCTCGCCGTGGTGAAATCTACTGCTCAATAGCCTGCAGTAAAGGTGAACCACCGACACCCTCGGATGGCTCATTACCAGCTGCCGCTGCCCTGCTACACGGCAACGCACGAATCAATCGAACTCTCGAGAATGAGCAGGAAAGAGAAGATGGTAAAGAATACGATCATACGAACGCCAAATCATACCGAAATTCTCCATCGCATCGGAGTACTCGATCGCCGGAACCGCTTCGAAGTCCGGACAGGAGTACAGTGTGTCTCTCACCATCACATATCGAAGCAAGCAATGCAGAGTCCAACTTTGATGGCAATGGAAACGATGAAATGACTCTGTCTTGCTACACGGCTGCCACCAGCATAACGACATCTTTGTCGGCTGCAACGGGTAACACCAGCACAACACTTGCCACTACTGCCACCAACAATACTGCCATCGAGTCGATAATTTCAGCCAACGATCATGAAGTACAAAGCCAAGAAAGCACCAAGGGCAAAAGCGATCGCGAGCGCCTGCTCAGTTCCGCTTCCAACGCAACAGGGACAACTTCGGACACGTCAAGTGGCGGTGTGGGTGATTCTAACCGACACCGCATTCCTCAGTGCTCTCCGGAATTGAATCGATTGTTACACAAAGATCGCAGTCGCCAGCCACTCGATCTGACCGATTTGGGCCACAGTCTTGAACAGCACTGGCAATCGGAACGTGCGGGAAGCGAAACAATCTCTGTTACTACGGCTGCGGCCACCGTTCGGACACAAATAGCAACAACCGATGGACCGATTCTAACGACCTCCATGCCCGAGCTGAACCGTTGTCTAGCACCAGGTATAGGATCGCCTCGGATAAGTAGAACCAACAGTCCAATGTCGATGCCAGTACAGGACAGTGTCGTAGCTATGGGCAATGATGAAGATCTAGACGAACAAAACCAAAACGCATCGGATGCGTCGCATTCTATCGTGGAACTTCCAACGCCTCCGCCAATAGGTAGAACGTGCACTAGCACATTACAATAGCATTACTTTTCATTTTATACTACGTTTTATTATTTCAGTTATCAAGAAGGAAGTACGATTCGAGGGAGATTTCCAGGACTCGTTACCCCGTACAAAGAGCTATTGTCAGCGTAACGGCGGACAGCGTAATCGAACAGCGAAATCATCCAAGCGAAGATCAGATTATGATCGCTATGAGCACGGTTCCTCATCATCCCGGCGTCATCATCACTCAGTGTCACAGCAACAACATCAGCACGATCGGCACGATCGCACTAGTGATCGACACGGTTCCTCTAGCAGACGTTCCCCTCGTCGTCGACGCCATAATACTCGCGACGAGCCAAGCCATCGGAGAAGCTATGCCTCGGATGAGGATGAGCTGGAAGAGGACGAGACTGACAACTACCGCCGACATCATCATTCCCATAATCGGGAACAGCGATCGATAGATGACTCGGACGTACGCAGCGTTTGCTCCACATGTTCATCCAGCTCTTCCAGTGCTGATGACAATGTGTACGAGCTGCCTCTCCGACGCACGTCGTACGGGGGTACTCGGATACACTATATGCCAAACAATTCGCTGGCGTGTGCCAGAAAACGGAAGCAGCTGCAGATAGCTGGTGTTGGTAGTCAACATTATGAGAAGGACAATAAGAACTGTATCATATCGTAGGTAAGCAGATCATAAGTGTGTTGTGTTGTCCCCTGTTCCAAAACTGTTACATATCTTCCTTGTCTGGTGGGGCGTTTTCCCGCTGCTAGATTCACGAATTTGAACGTGAAAGCAATATTACTTCAATAAGAAGCGAATGGTCGAAAAACAACCAATTCATAACACGATACTTGTTGAGGTAGCACGAAAGAAAAATAAATAATCTATGGCTTTGAGTTAAAATAATTTAACGTGAACATTGCTCTGATTTTAAATAATTTAACGTAAAGATTGGTTTAATTGTGATTAATTTAACGTACAAAATTGCTTTAATTTGAAATAATTTAACGCAAACTTCAGCGATAGTGTTTTTATAAGAAATAAAACACACTATTGTAGAACTAAATATCCGAAAGCTAAACAAACTTAAAAACTGCAACCGCTTCATTAACGACCCTTTCAAATCACTATCCTTTTTTTTTCGCACAAGGTGGCGCTCGGGCATGCGAGCTTTGGCGTCTAAACTTGTCATAGCCATGATATTTGTGATTTGGGGATAGCATACGAATTCTGGTTGTCAGTTTGGTTAGACGCTGTTTGTTTATATCGGTGCAAATAATTTAATTTTATTTCGACGTAAGTAACAACTTAAAACTGTATAGAATGTATTCCGTCTTGTCCAGCGAGCGCTGGATTGGGCGCAGAACCTATTACTTCACCGCAATCTGTCATATTTGAGCAACTCCATCTCCTTCGGTATCCTTAGCTATCCTTAGCTTATGCTAACATATCGTCCGGGCAGTCGACCCGCTACATGATAAAGGATTTCAAAATTATGGCCCTGGATTCGGCCTAGTTAGCCTAAGTATATGAGTGGAGAATACTCCTCATTGTACAGCACGCGGGACGGCCACTTGTGTTGCGCCTTCCTTTAGAATGATGTCATCGTTTCCTTTAGTTAACCCGGAGCGTGATTCGCTCACTTTTCCGGCAATTTGATTACCGGCTTGTGTGGCTCATCCCAGTACAGTTCGCAGTGCTCGATCAAGATGCTTTCTGAACGGCGGAAGGCGTTATTCATTCGTCTTGCCATTTTTGCCGGTAGTTTGCGTACCAATGCACACGAAGCGATAACCGGCGATTGCACCAGGCGACTCAGTTTGTCCGCACTGTCAACCTGTAGGAAGAAATGCTCATCAATACAGGATGCGTTTAGCTAAAAGCTGAACTAGTTTTGGCTTACCCGAATAATGTATATGTCGTGCTCAAAACAAAACGCTTCCATTAGCACCTCCTGCATGTGACTGCCGCTCTCGGAGCTAGGAGCCAAAAAGCAAAAGTTGTACTGTTCCGGATTAGCGGCCAAGCTTCGAATTGCACTGGCCAATCCAACAACTAGTCGCTTATCCTCCAGAGCGCTTAGCAGAGCCTTTCGGGCACTAGCGCCAATCCCAACAGTGTGGAATCCGTTTACCTCCACCATCTTTATGTCGTCGGATGCCTTCACAACCATGTTATGCTGCAATCGATTACCGGACGAGGATGCCAGTTCGCACTGTCGTTCCGTGAATCGTGTGCCTACTTTCGCCTACCACAATTAGTTGATTGAAAGCGCAATCTATCAAACACACGGGCGCGTCGTTGGGTAAGGTTGTGAAATGAGGATGGCCTACTTGATGCCCGTTGCAACTCTTTCTCTGTTTTAAACAGACGAATGGGATGTTATCTTTAGCAAACACACTTCACAAAACACAATCGGTTTAAATTATTGTCGCTTTCAAAGTAAAAACATTTGCAAGCCACTGGTACACACACCGATATTACTTTCGCGCTGGGTTGTTCAATACGCAATGAATCAGCATTTGTGGTAGCAAGGTAGTTTTATGCTTGCAGTACGTACTAGGTCGCGATCGTCTCACTACCACAAACACCGTGCGCGCCTTAGGAATTCGCAACGTATATAGTACGGTTGCAAGGGACTGTTCGTTTCCATGAATGAAATCTAGGGGGTGTATTGCTTGAGCGTTTGCCGCACTTGCGCAATGGGCAAGCATTTTTATCAGCTGGTTTCCGAAGACGAACGAGACTGAACCTGTATGAACGTGAATCATTGTGATGAGAGGAACCACCCTTTTTTGTTGGCCCTCTAGAAGAGGGCACGCCGAATGATGAGGGGCTCGTGTATGAAGCGAAATGATGCAATAACTTTGTGTTTTTACGGATATTTTATAATTACACTAATAGCCAGCTCCAATCAAAGATCATATGATCAAGAAAAGCGTCTAAAAATATACGAAAAATACCCACTGGAAAGCACGTGACATGAATGGCGATCGTTATTGTGAACACGTCTTTGAATGCAATTTCGTGTGCAAAATAAACGTTCGTACTTTCTTAAGACACGTGTTGCAATTGTATAAAATAGTGGGAGTCCCAGAAAATTCCCTCTACTAAAACCAGCTCGATGCTGGAAAGGCATCGGGTTCAGATAAAAATCGCTTCAGAAAAGAATGCCTCTAATAATGTTATGCCTGTTATCACCGATAGAGGAAATGGCAATCAAATTCAATCGGTATGTGTAATATTACAGGCCTGACCCTCTCCAACACCCTTAAAAGGGCTTGGCCGCTTGTTTGTACAAAATCGCCGAAAAGGATGTATCGGATATAATATCAAAGTTTGATTTCCGCCCTCTAGATAACAAAGCCACCCATCATTTATCCAATGTAATACATTTGCTTTATTTAATATCATCCTTCTGCTTTCAGTTCTTCAACCATTTAGATACTAAACAAAGTTGCTAACAGAACATTAATGTGATGTTTGGGTTTTACGCGTATAAGCTGCTGTGCTGCACCTGTCTTGTGTCGATGTATTGAATGACACTCAACTAGTTTGAAATAAAGTAGCATAATCCCTAACAGCGACATCAAACAACAGTTGGGTGTTGTATTTAAACGTCTTTTAGCACGATTGCACAAAAATTCCTATGATTGTCTGTTTGTTGTAACTGCATAATTCATTGGTTGATCTCACTTAGTTCACCGGAGTCCACGATTGTACAAGTGTTGGAACAAAACGATCACACATCACATAATCCTTAACTGATTAGTTTCCAGTGCAATGAAACCACTTTGAAAACGTTGGATATAAGATCACCGATGAATCTTGCGCACGATCATTTTTTCCTGCTTCGATCGTTTCTATCCATCATTGCGATGGAACCGAATCAGGGTCGGGAGAAACCGTCTCCTTACACGGTACTTTGCATCTTCAGCAAAGTTTTTTTGGGGAAATTTCACGTTATCACTTGGATGCAGAGGTGATTCACCTGTGGCGGCGGGGTTACTTTTCCGGTAGTTTGATAATTGGCTTAATTGGCGATTCCCAATGCTCCTCGCAGTAATCCACGAGCTGGTCCTCCACATCGGTTACGGTTTCCGTGCATCCCGCGGACCAACTCTTCTGCAGTAAGGCGCAGGATTCTATACGCTGTGTGCCGAGCATTCGGCTTAACTTTTCCGCACTATCGACCTGCAATGAGAGATGAATAATAATGATTTGTTTAGTGTGTAAAAGCCTTCCAGTAAAACATTGTTTTCATTCCATCATTAAGTGTCTGCTCCGACAAAAACGAAAATAGAATTCAGCGGAGCGTTCCTAATGCCATGCGACGTGCTGCGACGGTTCAGCAAACCGTGCACATGTTCATCGGAACCTACCTTAATTATGTAAATGTCATGCTCGAAACAAAACGCCTCCAACAACACCTGATGCATGTGGTTGGCCGGGTTTCCCGAAGCAGCCAGAAAGCAGAAGAGAAAATCCTCCGGTGTCTTCGAGAGGGCGTTTATCGATTCGGACAATCCGATGATGGCACGGTCCTCGTGGTTTGCGGCAACGAGCGCGCGCCGAACGGTTGCAGCGATCGGTTCCGCCACCATGCCAACGGAGTTATCCTTGCCGCTCGTATCGATGAACATGTTCGCCAATTTGGCGTCAATGCTGTCTTCAATGTTGCCGCTAATGCTGCTGGTACGAACTTTGGTAGCTATCACCATTTTGCTGACACTATTTGCTGTCACCGTCACTTCACACGCGGTATCCGTTATTGCGTAATTCCTAATGCTTGCTTGCGGTAGTTTTGGCGCAGAAACGAGGCGGTTTGGCACGCACTTTATCTTGAAGATTATTCCTAAATCACTGTTGACCGTACAATCGAACGGTACGAAATACGAAACACGCCCTAGAGTAGACTTTTATCGCTTATTGCTGACTGTAAAATACACGAGGTAAAATCGGTTGCGCATGCTTTTATAGACGCTATTCCCACTCGCTAAACTCAGTCGCGTTCGGCGAAAAAACGACGCGTTCGCGCACAAACATCAACAAACCATCGACTGAACGAAACATCATTAGGGTGTTTCTGTGTACGCGAGCCTGAGGTCGTCTGGCGTAACAGGTTTTGCGATTCATTTGGCTCGTATAGTGGAATGAAGCTGGGAAAATCCAGAAGATCCGCAACGAGAAACGCATTCAACTCCGATCGGGGAGTTTTCTACAATCTTGCACCCTCCCCAGACGACATTATACCGGTCTGTTCGTAGAAACAATCCGGTAGAAAATCCACTCCGGACGGAAAAATTGGTACACCAATCGATAGAAACTTTGCCAAGCAGCTTGTTTTTAACATTCTCTGCTGCTCCCATAAAGTTGCAGTCCTTGGGCGGAAAGGATACAATGGATCTGTGCTGCTTGCCAGATTCCGGATCTTGGGTTGTAGCTGCTATTCGCGTTCTGTCTACGAAGATTGTACATAAATTAGGCTATTGACTCTTGAGGAGACACGTCATTTTACGTCAATGTACGCACTGCAACCTTTGGTCGTACCTTGACGGCATGCGATACTCTCTTTTAAGTGAGGCATGCCGAAAAAGTTTGCTCAAAGTCCAAATGATGGTCGTATGGTTTATTGAATGAATAAATATTTGAATAGGAGCACAGTTTCTCCAAATGTTTGCAAGTCATCATTCTCTGAGCAGCGAGTCGTGAAGTTTCAGGTTTGAAATCCAGTTACGACATTGTCATGTTCGGCATGTGTCTAACGCATTTGAAATGAGTCCATCACAAGCCGTTACGCGTTGACTACCCCTTTTCAACGTGCAACCGCAATGGTATCCTCCGGGATTTTGATTGAGTGTTGAAAGGAGATCCCTAGACTATAGAGAATTCCTAATATTTGAAGTTTCTTGGTTGGCGACATGGCATGCATTCGTAGTACGCTTGAAATGTGCAATGGAAATGTTTTGGGTGGGAATACCCCAGCGGTAGAACCAAATTGCGATAGTAATGAACGTGTTTTTTTTTAATTGTGGTCAGAAGAAACTTCCATTTTGCGGGTTTTTTTGTCATTTTTCTGTTAACCGTCCTGAAAGGGATAAAAGTAAAACGAGATTAACCAAATTTACTACCCAAAACACTTGTTTGTGTCTGCAACATTGGATCCGTTCAAGCAACGCGCAAAATTGGTTGTTGTTGGTTGATAATTTCGCTTCACAACAAAACGCAGTGCGCAGCAGACATTAGAGAAATATTATGCTCTTAAACGTTGTATGGCATTACAAAAACACATCACACACGTAAGCAATTAATCTCATTATTTTCACCCCTTATCTCCCCTTATTCGTTTGTGTGTGTCTCTCCCTATCTGTCTGTCCATTCTGCCACAGAAAACACGGAAAAAAAACATGTCACAGATCGCGCGTCACGCGATCAGAAGTCAGATGAATGGCACTGGCCTTGCCGACATCGTCGTTCGGCGGTTGCGGATGGAGCGTACTTTCCACACCACGACGTGTTCCGGCAAATTTCGCGCTCCCGGTGCTGCTACTACTACAACTGCGATCGTGCAGATGAATCGATGTCGTCAACATAACAGCAGTGCGACGAAACAATATGTACCCGTTAGAGGTGAATCGTCGCAATCTACCATTAATACCTCAAAACAACCTCCAGGAGCTCCGTAAGTAAGCCTCCGAGTCCTAAAGGGAAATTAAAACTGCTAATTAAATGCTAACTACATTATTGTGGGTTAATGGAATGTTTACGGGGGAAATGCAATGCGAAGGAAGATCAATTAACAAGTCGCCAGCTTCCTGCTGAAGTAGGATTGATTCCCAAAAGAATGGATAAAATGCGAATCATTTCGAACATTTACGAATTTATCTATTTTATGGTCCTAGACTATTGACTATAGAACTTCTCTCAAAGTAGATCTTTTGGCTATTCTGCAGTGACGTTAAATGTAGGAGAAAAGCGCATTTTTATGAATCTATTGTACCTTAACATGTACGCGCTGTTATTATTTATTCATAGTGCTCCGATTAATACTGACCATCCTAAAGAATCGAAACCAATTGGGCGCGTAAATTGGTACGTACGCGTCGGTTGCGTATACGTCAGTCCGCTCATGTTACGTCGAACAGTCCGAAAACGGTTGTGTGTTAATAAAAAAGAACAAAGTCGGCAGGTGCTATTTTTAGCATATTGAAATGGATTGTCACACTGCCTACCCCGAGCCCCGTCGTGCGATCGGGTTGCTATGTGGTCCGATGTTTTGAACGATTAAACCTGCGCCACTGGTGACCGGCAGGCCAGGCCATTTGTCTGCAAGAGTTCTGGCTGGTGCGGTTCAAGGTTCGGACTGCAGGGCCTGAAAATTCGCGAGAAACAAGCCACATAGAAACATTTTGTGCGAAAAAATCTTTTGCTAGAATGCACCGTTACACTAGCGATGCTCCCGATTTCACTTTCGTCGTATTGGCTTTGGAAACCGTCGTCCGTCCACTTCGTGCCCTCGATCGCATAGAACACGTGACTGATTGCGTATTAAGACATGTGATCGTAGCTGGCAAATGTAACCCATTTCGCATAACAATCGAAGCAATTGCGTTTTTTACGCTTCTTTATAAGAAAAGCATAACGAAAAGAATTACAAATAACATTCCTTTATGAATAAAAAAAATATTTCAATATTTCACGATGGCTTAGTAGTCAACAGAATATCTACCATTTACCAGACTTTTTTTGGAGTACTATCAGGATAAACATATCCGAAGTCATTATACAGACCTGCGGTCAAATTCCTTCCAGCGCCCTACTCACCCCAACGATCGCGTTGCATTTGATGATGATCGCGGATGTATGTTCTGCGATCACCTTTCCGCTGTGAGTGCTTGAACCAGCGAGAAACATTCATGACGAAACATGAAACCGTACCACTTCTTGCCATTGAACGTTGCTGAAGTGATCAACGCACTGATAGCGCGGTATACCGACGCACCGTTATGATTCCCAAAGTGTAACGAACCACACCGTTCATATCATCTTGCGGCAAAGATCAACTACCCGACATCAGGGGGTTCGGGTGTGTTGAGGCTACGTGACCACGATACCGTCGTTGAGTACGACAGGATAAGGTGTGCATTTTGTGCAAATCTTGCTGACCATAGCCACTTCAGGGTGGTCCAATGTTGCGTACGCGAAGCATAAGTTGCAATCTATGTCTATTCCGTACGGGTTGGACGTGATCGACGGAGCGTGCGCATAGCTCCAAAACCAACCCAATCGAAGGACATTTTCAACGGTTGGCAACTGTTTGCTTTAAACTTTGCTCCGCGATTCCATTCCTGCTCGCAATAATAACGGTCAAGTGCAGTGAACCAATATTACCTAGTGTCAGCGAGAAAGGTTCACGGTAGGTCGGGTTTTACCTGGATGTTGTTCAAGTCAAACCTTTGCAATTATTCAATATTTCCTAACTTGTATAATTTCTTTTATGTTTCATCTTTCAAAAGGAATGCGGCTAGCGACCAAAGCATATGCGAGGAGTTGGATGTGATAAATGCTCGTGAAAAAATCTTATCAAACACGGTCCTATCGCGTCAGCACATGACACCGGAAATCGCACTGCACCTTATAACTCCCGATTGCGCCATCTACCATCAACCTGTTGGTGCCGGCAACAATGGTATACATACCGGTTTCTCCGCGGATCCATTTTGGGGATTTTTCTGGCCTGGAGGTCAAGCACTAACAAGGTGAGAAAGCAATAGAGTGTGTGATTGTAGCGTGTAAGGCATTTTGTTTGATCATACCTACCGCCACGCGTTACCGTACAGGTTCATTCTTGACACGAGTCACGTTTTCCGCGGGAAGACAGTACTGGATGTTGGTTGTGGCTGTGGAGCTTCCTCGATTGCTGCACTGATGGTCGGTGCGAGTCATGTTACGGCAAACGACATCGACCGAGGTATGATTATTTGCTTTGCATGCTGTAGAACAGCACTGGTTTGTTTGTTTTGCAATTTTTTTTCTAATCCATCACGGGGGGCGGCGGCTTTGCTTACTTATTATCAGTTGCTTTACAGGCCACACTACTGAACGCGGAGTTGAATGGGATCACGGGTAATCGGTTGGTGGTGAGCGGAGATAACTTTATCAGCAATGGCGCCGACACCCAAACAATCAACCAGTACCAAGTGGTGTTAATAGGCGACCTGTTTTACGATACAGAGATATCAGCCGATCTTCATCCATGGATACAACGGTTGGCACGTGCCGGCACGAAGGTAAGTGATTTGGCGGATGTTTTTGCATGAGCTCTTGCTTCAACACCACCGCCTATTGAAATCAATATCAGGTAAGAAAAAGTCCACATTTCAATGTACAAAAATATTACAGATTTTCATAGGAGATCCCGGACGACACGGTATTACCGAAACCGGTGTACTGAGCAATATGAAACTTTGGATACGCTACAAGCTCCCTGAAAATGTATGTCTGGAAAATAGTGGCTTTTCCTACACCAATGTTTGGCAGTTCCATTTACCCAAAGATAGCGATTAATGGTAAAACATATTGGTTTTACCTGGAGGTAATTTGCTCTGGGGTGTGAACGTATGGAGTGCATTTGTTCCTATCGCTTATAAATGGATGTGGCTTTAGTATAAACGACTTATCAGTCCGATTGATGGATGATATGGTACAAAAATGGGTTACAATAATGCTATACACTGTTCTATCTTATCGTGTGGGTGGAATTTAATGTTACAGATATTCCATATAAGTCCATGTTTTGAAGGGAGCAACAGTGAGTTGTACTTTTTATGCTATCATTTCTTGTGTCAATTGAGAACCGCAATTCATTCTGGTCTTTCGAGGAAATTGTTAGAAACTGGGTTAAATAGAGGACCTGAATGTAAGTAGGAGATCGCAAGCAAGTTGGACAATTGCAGAGTTTTTTTTTAATTTAATCTGCCATTTAATTGCCATGAGCATACATAAGCATACATGAGCATAAAAATAGGTAGACGTAATAAACCCGAATGGTTGTATTAACAAGAGGCTGAGACAATGTATATATTTTGTCTGTAAATAGTGGGTACTTCATATCGCCCTCAAAGTTAATCTCGTTTTAATTCCAGGCGAACCAAAACTGTCCTTTAAATTATGTGTAATATATTTTTCATTCATTTACCTTCCAATTCTGCTTCCAACGATATATTCAAAAAAAACCTTTTGACGCAACATAAACCACTTGTCAAGCGAATTCGCGATTTGACATTTGTACTCTGGTTGTCAAACAGCGCGGCCAGTCACTGACACGAGACCGAAGGAGCGTTTCATCATCTTTTTTCACCTAGTGACTGCGTTTTTGTGCTTTTCGTGCCTTTCTATTCGGTGGTGTTGCAGCTTCGCGGATATTAAAGAACCACCAACGAAAATCCGTGTGTTAAAACGGTGGAAATGCGAACAACTCCCGAAGGCAGGGCCGAAATTGCTGCAATACAATGGTGTTGAGGTTGTGCTGAAATGAAAGCTTAAGAAACATCCAACAATCGATGCCTTCTGTCTCTCGTCGACCTTGAAAAAACGTGTGTTTGGGGAAGAAACTAAGTCTGTGTTCTTCTGCAAGTAGCGCATAAAGACCAGCTCATCGGGGGAAAAAGTGCACTAGAGCAGTGATTGTGTTTGAAAGGATAGCGGTCAAAATCATCGACGTGTAACTGGCAGTACACAGCAAAATGTGCAATATGTTAACTTTTCTGAAGCAAAGTGCGCAAGTGGCAGCTGCTACTACTTACGAAATCCGAACCTCACACGGGTTTACGTCATATCTGACCGCGCTTATCAGTCGCTAGATGGGACGGTGGTGTGTGGTGGCAGCAGTGGTAGCCGTTTTTTTGTAGCGGTCCGGATCGTCGCAGCAACGCAGCAACGAAACAATGCGAGCAAATTAACGCGCACTTACTTCCCTGCCAACGACAAACCAGCAACTGGAGGCGACCAGGAGAAACAGCGGAGTGCACGAAGCAACAAACGGGCTGCGGGTTAGCAACAGCCACAGACAGCATCACAATAGCCATCGAAGTGTGTATTACGGTTAACCGGATGTATGGCAGGATGGCGACGGCTCTGTAGTTGCTCAGAACAGACCCGGAAGTAAATCGTGACTCGGTTGATATCCGTGTTGTATATAATGTATATACCTTTTCTTCCGTCGACAACTCCTGTTCTGGCTTCTGATGCTGTGTACTGAACGTCAATGACGACCAAATTTCAGTTTCATTAGCAACACCTTCTTTCTTTACCCTTCCCCCTCTTGTAACAATCCGTCATCCGAATCGGAATCGGTGCAGACACAAAATTTACTACGTGGTGAAGGCCATTCACAAATGTGGACAGCTACGCGTCTAGTTGATACTGTGTGTTTCACGTTACATTAGTTTAGGATAGTTATAATAATTGCTGATTGCGAAGAGTCCCAATCCGTGGGACACAGAACTGCGAAACTTAAGAAGGTGTGAAATTCAAAGGAAGCTGCTGCAAAAATTTCAGTGTGCTAAATATATTCCGACAACGATGGCATCGACTTTGAAGAATCATAAGACGGCTGCAGCCGCCGCTGCAGCAACAGCCGGTGCAGCTGGTGCAGGAAAGGGCAGCTTCGGATGGCTGGCCCACGTGAAATATGAACATCTAATGGCTGGCATTTCCGGTGGAGTCACATCGACACTTCTTTTACATCCTCTGGATCTGATAAAGATCCGCTTTGCCGTTAATGATGGACGAACGGCATCGGTACCACAGTATCGCGGATTGACCAGCGCATTCCTGACCATTTTCAGACAGGAAGGCTTTCGTGGACTGTACAAAGGAGTCACCCCTAACATGTGGGGCTCTGGCAGTGCTTGGGGATTTTATTTCATGTTGTAAGTGACGCATGACTCGTGCGGATTAAGGAAAGCCGATTAACTGACCTATCTGATCGATTCATTTTAGCTACAACACGATTAAGACATACATACAGGATGGAAATACTGCCCAACCCCTAGGACCGACGCTCCACATGCTGGCAGCAGCTGAAGCAGGCGTTCTAACGCTTGCCATGACCAATCCAATTTGGGTGGTAAAGACGCGACTGTGTCTGCAGTGTAATGAGCGTGTTACGGCAGGTGACGGTACCGGATATGCCGGTATGGTTGATGGTCTTAAAAAAATCTACCGCACCGAGGGTATTCGAGGGCTCTACAGGGTAGGTTCCGCTTATAATTTTTTATTTAAATCCATTTTTGATGAGTTTTTGTTTTGCAGGGATTCGTACCGGGAATGTTTGGTGTATCACATGGAGCACTCCAGTTCATGACATACGAAGAAATGAAAAACAAATACAATCAACACCGTAAACGACCGATCGACTCTAAACTGGTAACAGTTCTCCCTGTCACGGCTAACCCACGATGGGAGTTCGATACTTTCTTCGCAATTCTAACAAGAATTTGTCTGTTTCTTTTCATGCCATCATCGTTTGCTAATTCTTCAACGGCATAGACGACATCAGAATACTTGACGTTTGCTGCCGTATCCAAGCTGATTGCAGCCGCCGGCACTTACCCTTACCAAGTAATCCGGGCACGCCTGCAGGATCAAAACCATAGCTATAAGGGCACCTGGGATTGTGTTAAGCTGACATGGAGGTACGAACGGGTGTCAGGGTTCTATAAAGGTCTCATACCTTATCTAGTGCACGTAACGCCCAACATTTGCTTAGTGATGTTGATCTATGAGAAGTTTACCAACCACTAAAATCGAGGGTAACGGCGGAATCTGTTTGACACTCCCGTTCGCACCGGCATACGATAAACCGTTCGTTCGGTACGTTCCAATCTTCTCGACCTTACCACGCCCGTCCCTTCCACCGCGGAGGTGGTCATTTTGTTCCCTTCCCGCACTCGAGAGCCTCGTTTCTCTCGGATATCCTCTTAAGCCATCTACTCGTGTGCCCTGCCTTGAAAGGCTCATGCACGATGCTCGTTTAGCGTGTAAGTTTTCGTTTCAATTCCATCGTCGCAAGCGCGGCGTTGTGTGATGTGCTTGTGCAATTGGCACATCTATTTATTTGTATCTCTCGTTGGCCTCTCACACCGGGCAAAAAAACTAGTTTTAGGAACTTTGTGGAAGCAGTAAATCTTTGCATCAGTAATTATTATTACTATTGATTCTTGTTATGGTTAATGCTATTTTTTACACCTATATCAATTCATTTTTTATCGCACCGTCTACATACGTACCGATAATTCATGTTCCCAAAAAATAGTTAACATAGAACACCAAATATGTTAAAATGAAATTCTTGCAATAGCTGAAATTGAATTATTTAAAGCACTTTGTTATGAATGTCAAATGATCCAAAATCGCCACATGAATTTTCATCGCTTCAACAGGCTCAGATTGTGTAACGCAAACCTTTTAGTGGTTTCGTTGTCATTTGCGTTGTTATCTTCTGGTGTGATAAATTGATTAGCACACTTTATCAAGTGGTGTAAGACTATTATTTCGGCTGTCAGAGTAATGCTCGTCTTATCTTGTCACGATGTGAAGGGAAGAGGAGTATAGGCGAAGTGATGATGTATAATGTACACTTCGAGCTGTGCTTTCGACGATGAACGTGACCAGTGGAAACGCAACAGAATGGTTAGTTTTGGAATTTTAAACGATTTGTAATCATATAGCAAAATAGCAGCAAAAAAGTCATTGTAAAGCTGCACCAAAAAATTTTCCTCATCCCGCAGTAAAGTATCAATCTGAATGTCTTTAAGAACTTAGATAATAAACACATTCGCAGCAGAAAAGTAGCGCTACTACTTAAGTAAATTTCTACTGGGTTAGATTGATGAAGAAAATGAATAACAAAAACATTCAACAATTATAAACGTTGAAAAATACTCATAAACAATTGGATTATATAAAACAGAAACAATTTACTTAAAATATAAAACACAAAACCGGATATAGACCAGGAAGCAGATAGGAGAAAGACAACCAGCAGCACTTGAACTAATTTCGCTCCTTCATAAATCTTCGGATTTCCTCCATTGGTTATCAGTCCGTTGTTGTCTATTGCTCGTTACCGATAATGGGTAGGCTGCGTTAGGATGGTTGGGGTTACGGAACGCAACGCGTTCACATTCACAAAAAGATCAACAATTCAATGGAGTGTTATGAGTTTAAATTACGACGCAGGCATCATGTGATTGTTGAATTGAAAGTACTGAACGTTCGAAAGCGATAAGGAAATCCCGAATCTTTCCCGTATGCTGATGAAATGCTCACAAATGTGGTGTGTATGTAGAGTGCTTTGCAAAAAAGAAGAAATAATAAACCTAGGGCAATATCAATTCAATATCAAACAACCAGCAACAGCACGTAAATTCGCAATTTTGAGCCCTACGCAAAGCAATAAACTATTTCGAATCCACTTAGCTGCAGCAAACTTTGTGAATGTTTTGTCAGCCAAACATTATGGTTATTGTTGCCCGGAAAGGAGTGAAAGCTAATTGTTCGCTCCCATAGCTTACTTTATTCCTATACTTTATGATTAACTTAATGAACTAGTGTATCCCTTTTTTTATTTTCCACTTCCACTTCCTTTCTGTTCTTCTGATGTACTGTTTTTTAAACCTTCAATTGTAAGGGTAATAGAAAGTAAATAAATAGATCAGCAAAGCAATCTATTTAACAAAAGAAATAAAAAAAACAACCCAAATATGCCTACAAGCAAAACAAAAAATAGAAAATTGATGAAAAAGTAATGCTTTCTTTTTTTCTGATCTTTCTTTCTCTATCTCAGATATGAATCGTGGCGCGGATTCTATAAAGGTCTCGGTCCGAACCTGACCCGGGTCATCCCGGCGACGATGGTTACGTTTGTTACGTACGAAAATGTATCACACTATCTATTGGATAGGAGCAAGGTCAGGAGCATTACGCAGTAAAAATGAGAAAGTGGTCCTTTTTTTCTACTTAGTTCGATTCAAGTGGTTAAAGTGTTAGTGACAGTTATACAGATTTGTTGTTGATTATGAATATGTTCACTGCACAAAGTGAGACGGTGAAACAACATACCATTCACATGTCTAAACAATTACCAAAAATTAGATGTTGAATATGACAGTTGAGTTACAGACGAATAAGCCCATATCGTGCTTTTAGTTCCTTTATTTAAGAAGTCTCTACCAAGTAATAACCTGAAAGGCGACTCATTGTAATGGCCCTTTCTGGGGCTTTCTGTTTATGTCTCGCCGTACAACAAAAGACAAACTACTGGTCAAACCTGGCCTAAATTATGGCAGGCTTTGTCTTGTGGTTTTTGTGCATTTCGTAAATTTGACAAGCAAAGAAGACGAAATGAATAGATTTGAATGGGATAGTATGTCAGAGCTCGACGCGCTCATCTGGATAGTACACATCTGCTAAGGAAAGGTAACATCAGCCATTCATATTCACAAATATATTTCATGGACAAGGATCTTTAGGTTACAAATGAATTATATTTTCTCTGTATGTTAGGTAAATTTAGAATCATCCGAAGTGATATCACATTAGACGTTAGAAGTTCAACTACAAAACAGGAGATATGTAATGTTTATTTCATCCAAAGTGCTCCTGGAATCCCCTAATAAACGCCTCTGTTTACCGCAGATTAAACCCATCTATCGGTCACTGCAAAATATTGGGACACAAACATGTTTTTACTCCCCCATAAATGGATTAAACTTTATGATAAAAATCCAAAATGCTCCGACGCTGGCTGTCCGGTTGTCGGTAGTAGCATTGTTGAACGGGGGTATGCTCTAGGCGCATGTGTCGTACATTAGCGAAAGCAATATATAAATGACAGAGCTCCTGACGCCAGGCGATATAGTGATTTGTGAAAAAATTGGGCAATAGAGAATATTTTTTTGTTCTTGATATATACCTGAACTTTCCAAACATTGAACTGATAATACTTTTTGTTTCGTAAAATATCTCAGAGTTTTAAATTACCTATTTAAATAATTTATCTTTAAATTTTCCTTAGAAACAGTTCATTGTTTTATTTTGCATGGCACTGTACCCATCAGTGCCAGCGGTCCTTCGAAGCGAAATCAAAACAACGTACACTTGTCCTGCCTCCGTCCCATGGGATAGGGCAAGATTGTGGAATGCACATCAGGAGGGATACGATTTGTCAGACAGAGCATCATCGAAAGGTGCCAAGGATGGTGCACTAGAAGTATTGTGGATAAAATGGAAAACTGTATCCTAATCGTGCGGCAATAGTCAGGCATAATAATAATGGTGCTATCGTATTAAAGAGCGGCGGTCGGCGACAAAGTAACCGGACAATCAGCGGCCAATCCCTGACTCCCAGCGGAATGGTATCTCCGGATGGGCATTACATCAACTCAACACACAAGGTACGTATGCGAGCAAAAAAACACACAATATCATTCGTTTTTGGGTATTTTTGTAGCGCACTTTGTGCGCACAGATTTGTGCTACGGCTCTATCGTGCTGGACGGAAAGAGTGTCCTATAGCTACTTTGCAATACAATATGGGTTGAAAAAATTACTATAGTTCCGTTCAAATTTTGCGTCACGTTCTGTGTGTCTAACCTTTTCACATGCGTACTTAGAGAAAGTGTGGCTTTTAATGTACCGTGTCGTGTTCGAACCACATTCCATCCGTTGTTAACCGGAGATAAGATAGTGTGCTACCATGTAGCTGGTAATCGTCGACTGCTACGACGCTATACGTCAGCGATGGACACAAGCAGTAGTTCTTTATCAGCTGGTATGTCACTTTCGCTTTCACCTAGGGATGGTTCTATCTGCCCTCTAGTCCCACAACCGTACGCATCCCAGTGGTTGCTGACTGAAGTAGACATGCAATTGTATCGAGGACTCTGTACGTACAATGGCGGAAGCCTTATGATACGATGTGCGTGAGTTCCGACCGAAGAGTAGTGGGAAACGCACGGGCGGGTGTTCAACAGGGAGGGATGACTCAAAGCTCTCTGGATCGTGCTAGCGTGGACGCCATCTTCACCAACACTAAGAGTGGTAACCGAATGCAATGCGCCTTAATCTCTTATCAATCGCACTTCGTTCCCGGGCAGTTAAAAGTGTGTACAAGAGTAACGTACGCTTCGCTAGTGTTTGTTTGCGATTCGTTACGACCCGCGGTTGGTGTGTTGTGTGTCGTGGCTGTCGAGGGTATGAAAATAGTGTGGTCGCAGTCGCTAAACCTACTCCGATATTAAAGACATTCCTACCCCGAGAAAAGTCTATTTAAGTTCGATTGCACTTTTGTCAAATTTCCTTGACCTTTGCAACAAGCATCGCAAGTTGCGGCTGGTAGACAAGGCCTCTCGGTGCAGTCCTGTATCTATCCACTGCGGTCAAAGTGTATAGACGCGTTATCCTGTGTGTCCATTGTTCCACGGTAAAAGCTGCAACGTGTACGTGTGTATTTGTGATTGCGGGTGTTGGGGGCTAGTGTTTCTTAACTCAAGAGACAATTCTCCGGCTCCTTCGGTGTGCTATATTTATCCGTCCAAGAATGGTCCTTCCATCCGTTCGTTGCTCCTAAAGCAAGGCATCCCCCAGATAAGCGTCCAATGTGAGAAGCCGTTTACTGCAGTGGCGTTATTTGCGTGCTTTCTTGAGTCTGTTGGGTCCAAGTATAGTCCAGTTATTATTTTCCACGAAGGTGAGCGATCGCGCGCGTACACGCTTTGTCGCTTATCTAAAGAATAAACAAACCAAGCCAAACGCGTCTATTGTGGGTATGTGCGGCAAAGGGAATGAATCCAGAACACCTCCACTGTCCGATTCCGCCGTCTGGTCACAGCGAACAGTGCGCTTCTGGTGCAAGCTGCTACTGCAAAAGAATGCTGAATGCTAGTGCTGTGCGCAACGGCGATTCAAGCGGCGCGAACATTTGTCTGCCTTAGGGGAAGCCCTTGGTAGTTAGTTACTAGCGATGGTTTCGACCGTTATCACGGCAGTGGCAGCAGCAAGACGCCATACGAATTGTTCTGAGGATAACTGTGAGGACGACAGTGGTCCGAGACTAGCTAGCCCCTTGCGAAAGCTGCGCAGACAATCATCCCGACTAAGGAACCTGTTGCCTTTGCTCAGTGGAACTGGAAGCGGTGGAAAATCAGAGAAAGTCCCCGTGGAACAGGTACTGCTTCTTAGAATCGTCCTTGAGTGTGTCGCAGCATGGGTTTCGTAAATTGAACCCCTTGTGAAGTGCTGATTGGGCAGTTTGATGTGTTCCGTTTGCCATCATTGCATTAAAATGCTTGTTTTTGTTTGCCTTTTTTGTAACAGCCAAGCACACATGATGGCGAGTGTCATAAGTTAAATGGAAATGAATCACATCCAATATGATTGACGCATTCGTTCCAGCCAGAACTACAAGTTAAGCGAATTGAAAACTGCGTCTGATTGCACTGAAAATAGAACGATATCTTTACTGCTTGTTGCGGCTATGATATTTGTTTCTCCAAGCAAACAATAATCCGTGTGATAAACACCTAAACCAGCAGTGTACTAAGGAAATTTTGCTTTTTGCTCGAAAGTGCTCTGCAATAGCTTTAAACCAGCAACTTGTCTCAGCCGATTAAGAGGGATGCAAACGGTTGATGGGAATGACTCACGTGGACACATGCTATTTTCCTAGTGCCTTCAACGTGCTGCTATTACCATTGTGCATTGTGATAAGTGTATTTAATAGTTGGGGAAAATGGTTGCCCTTTTTATGCGCTCTATTCCATGGATGCTGATGCAGCGATTTTCATAATCAACAAAGTGATTCCATCATGAAGATTTCGTCGTCATGTTTTTCATTATCGTTGGTTTCCGGCAAACCATGGAACGTAATCATAACCATGATATTCCAACGCATGAAATTCACGTCGTCTGGAAGCGGCCGCTAATTAAACTAGAAACAGCAGTTAATCGCGGGTTCCATCATCTTGGAGCAGAAAAAATCGATCCAGAATGTTGGCCTCTACTTTCAGTTTTCTATCAATCGTTGGAATGATTTTGAAGTCATGGTTCCTCATTTAGGTAGCCGTAAAGTCTCTTTTTTGGACACAATCTGAATCCTTGGTTTATTTTAACCCTAGGAGATTCGATCATCGGATGAGGTCATGGCAGCATGATTAAGAGGCAGTAAATACTTTAACGACGGTAAATGTCTTCGTTCTAGAGTGACAAAAAAAGGAGATTGTTTAACGTACATGATAAGCACTCGTGCTTCGCCGCACTGTAATTCCCGTTTAGGTCCGATCCGATTGATGAAATGTCGGGAAATGTCGAGGATTTTCAGAAGGGATTGGGTTACTGCCTAAAAAAAACGCTGACCGTGCTGTGGCTTTGGTTTACCTTCTCCATTACTTACGAGCGCCACCCACGTACGACGAAACACACTGAGACGTTAATGAACGTATCATAAGCTACAATAGTGTAGCCAGGCAGTGGTACGAAAGGGCAAGGATGGAGAAGCTCGATGAGGCATAACGAACGGGAACGGGAAAAGCCTCTTTTAGCAGTTCCGCATCGACGACCCACCGACTAGCCGAATAGTAGTATAGGAAGGTAATTCGAATAAAAAGACATACACGACGGAGGTGACGGGATATGATCCTTTCTGCGGCTTCTCTTATTAGCTGACACAAATGGAATCCTCGAGGTCAAGAAACGTCTTACAACTTCATAGGCGAAAAACCGCCACCAACTTACACTGCATGGGGTAAAATCAATTTCTAAGCATTACTGCGCTTTGTATGCATGTGTGTGTGTGTGTTTTTTTTTTTTTAGTTCGGATAAGGGGAGAAGACCTCCACCTGCCACCACCCGGAAAGCTGTGGAACTATTGTCGAATTTCAAAGCCATCGGAGCGAATAAGGAGCGAACGATGAGAGTATGTTGTAGTTTGTGGTAAAGAAACCTGCTTCAATTGACTTTAGATATAATAACAACGGCTGTATTGAATTACGGGCGCATTTTTATTTATAATGCGTCGTTCGTGTGCACTGAACTGTGTATGTTGAGCTGCATATTTGCAACTAGCTCCCGTGCAAAAAAAAATATTTCAAACGAGTGTTCTGAGATTGACGAGCAGGTTCAAACCTCAACCTGAGAAACTGGTTCTCCAATATAGTGACAATAACATTTTCGACGAGGTTTGCAATCTGTTTTTGCACATAACCGAATCCGAGTCGAATACTGTTGCTATCATTAAGATGTTGTGATGGTGAAGTGTCTAGAAGAATCTGTGGGTTGAGTCCATCATTCTCTAGCGCATATCGGTGACATCGTTTGGCCCCGATTGAAGCGATAGCAAGATGGCTTCACTTTCGTATCATCAGTCCTATGTACTGCCGAACCACTGTAACTGCAGGAATTCTTCGCCAGCATCATACATTGGAATGTTGAGAGACTGTTAAAAACAATCAGATGTTTTTTACTGTGATTATTGTTCGTGAATATGTCACCGAGTTGGAAGGTCCTTTTTTTTAGCCATTGCGCAGGATTGGTAGTAACATTCCAAAGATCGAGGCCATTGATAAGACTTGCGCAATCGTACCAAAGCACAGTTTGCAGTCAGTAATATTCGCTTGATAATAATGAGTGCCGCTGGAGGGCGAGGATGATGACAGCAACATGTCGTAACGTTCCAGAATGGATGAGAAACACTGGGCAAGATCTCAATCGGAGCTTGGGATTCGCTTACCCGTACCGTAGCATCCAGCAGATCGCAGGGATGCGCTCGAGTTAGTCTTGTCGTGCTATTGAGCGGAAGCTGAAGCGCTAAGAAGAGAGCAATAAGAGTCACGGACCGGAATAGGGAAAACATACCGTGGCACACATCGAGAAAAGCGCTGACATTGTGTAGTGTAGTATGCAGTAGTCCTACGGTGGTGTGTGCGAAGTCGTTTCCAAAGTCGACGCGACGTGAAATCTGACACCAGTCAGGCCGCCCGCTCCTTCTGTCCCTGGCAGCAAAGTGGGTACCATCCGGGAGGACATGTACCGGAACGGAACCGAAGGAAAACAACCGTTCTGAAACCTGTTCTATAGCAGCCGGCACGGAACGAAGCCTACGTCCAACCACGAGTTACTGGTGCGTCGCTCTGTGTGCATCTTTCGCTTTCATTGGTGCTGTGAAGTGTTTTGTTTTGGTGCAGCACACTCTACGGACGACAGGTGTCGTGGGTGCAATTCGTTCACTCGGTTTGCTAATCGAATTAGTCTCGACGTTCGCAACGCGCGCACAAACGTTTTGCGCGGATCGAACACGGTTTGGCTATTTGTTCTTGCTGGCTGCTGCATATTCTCCCGAAAAGGAGAACCATTTGTTTTACCGAATCCTAAGTGAACGGCGGACCGACCGCCCATCGAGTACGGGATAAGGTTCCCGGGATAACATCATGGATCAATCACCGGCAACGCGGCGGCTAACGCGTGACGAATCCGAGGATAGTCCGGTCGAGTTTGTGGTGGTGGATTCCGATGTGTCAATGTCCGATGCAGGTCTCAGCTCACCGGAGAAGAAGCCGAAGAAGAAGCGCAGTGGCCTATCGTTCAAGAAGCTGCGCACCAACGCGCAAAAGCTTATCCCGAAGCGAGGTCGTAAGGAGTCGTCAGTAAAATCGTCCGAGACCAGTTCGCTCGGGGGTGATTCGGGGATGGTGAGTGGTGGAACGGATGAGCTACTTCCGGCAACCCCATCTCCACCTCCACCCGCTTCACCAACGGCTACGAAAACGATCATCGATACCGTACTAAAGTCAACCGAAAGCCTTCCGGCAATCAAGGAGGATCCGATACGAGAAGCAGCAATGCTAGGTACACGCTCGGACGAGGATATGCTATTGGAAGGAAAGGACAAACAGCGACAGAAAAAAGCGCGCAAGCCTAGTCGGGCGGCTAGCTTCATGAAGAAACTTGCCGGACGTTCAAAGTCCTCAAAAGTAACACCAAACCCAACGCCTGCGACCGGAGGTGCTTCGGATGGCGATGAGCTTTCGTCCGGGACCCTTGAGACTCCGCTAAGCATCAAACGCCAAACACCAGAAGGTGCCATGTTTGTCTCGGACACTGAACTGTACCAAGATGGCGACAGGGACGACGGTACCCCAGTGGATCCACCGTCGCCAGTGTTGGTGCGGCAGCTTGATTCCGAACCGACAACACTACGGGCCAAACGGACCGAAATGAAAATCACGCTCACACGCAACTCAACTAAACCTTCGACGATGGAAACCTCGCTGGATGGTGAAGATGTCGATGTGAACGGAATTCGGAGCAACGGTGGAGACCAGAGCAATGGTAAGGCTTCTTCCGGTTTTTAGTTACAGCCCAAGCAACGAAGCCAGATCGACTTCGTTCGGTTGTGGTGACGGTCGTTTTGGATCGGGAACTCGACTGGTTCGGCTACAACCACCACACTCTCGCACACGGTATGATGATGATGTTGATAATTCTCTCCTCACAGGTCTGAACGTTACTCGGAACGATGTGGCTGAGAACAGGGAGCTTGGTTTCGACTCTAAACCAATTAGTTCAGACAGCGGCACTGTTCCGTCACCGAGGGCATCAATCGGGATTGAGCAATCGCCGCAGTTGATCGCCGCCGTTCGTACGCAACAGTCATCGTCATCCTCGTCATCCGTTGATGCACGTTTGTCCAGTCTGCTGAGTGGGGACTACATCGCGGAGATTAATAAGTTTTCCATCGAGAACATTACGAGCGCTGGCGCAGGAGCAGGTACAGGAGGAGGAGGAGGAGGAGCAGAAGTCCCACCCTTGCCACAGCCGCGCGCATCTTTGTCGATTCGCGAGAGGTTCTTCCAGCAACCGCTAGTGACGGTGACGGGTGACAGTGAGCTAGTCACAAACTTTGATTCGCAGGAAGTCGCACCACCGTCGTCGGTTGTTGGCGACGAAGAAATAGACGGTTTTATGAGGAAAGCGAAAGCAGCGAGTTCGGCCACAGGATCCGGAGGAACAGCGCGATCGAAAGGAGGCAGCAAGAGTCCTGCAACCGTTGACAAACCGGCAGCAGGCGTTTCTAGCGGACAAGACTTGTCGCCGTCGTCGTCATCGTCGTCGACGTCGGCAAGTAAAGCAGCTTCTACGGTACGTACGCAGGAAGCGGCTAAACCATATCAACTGGGCAACAGCTTAAAGAATCCCAACAATTCTGGATTTAAATCAATCGAACAGCAACTACAGCAACCAGACCAACAACTACAACAACAACAACAACAGGAATCTGTACCCGTGAACATTGGCGTGGACAATAAAGGAGACAGGGAGAAGCAAGGAGAGGAACAGAAGAGCGACACCATACCAACCGAACCGACAATAGTTTTCGATATCGGAACACAGGTACGCCCGGACAGAACCTCCTCTATCGTTAAGCCTGCTGGTGGTCGCGCGGTGGCCGCAACGCTTGCGGTTCCATCCGTGGCACTCGAAAGCGGTGCCCAGTCGGGATCATTTGCCTCGATCGGTAGCACTTCTCGCTCGCTTGACGAACTGATCGGCGTTGGTGGTTCGTACGACGACAGTAGTCAGAACAACACTAGCGAGGGTTCGCTACGACGCATTGCGTACGTCGAGCAGCCGACTTTCTACACGCCCGAAGAGGAAGAGCTGCTGACAGGCAAGCCGCCGCGCTCCTCCTCCTCCCTGCTGTCAAGCGCACTCGAGTCCGGCGAGTATTCGCTCGAGTCGGCGGATTTTCTAGAGCGCAATATGTCTCCGCACGGAGATCTGCTACTCGAGAAGGGGGCCTCCGACCAATCGGTAAGTGTCGTTGGCCCCCCCGTCCCTCGATCATTTCTAGAAATCGAATGTCGCGCAAAAATTCTGCTATTCTGGACATGAAGGGACAATAAGAAGCAAGCTCGAATCAAACATTCAATGAATGAAGGTTTCTGCACATACGACGCTTGTGAAGCTATTCTGGAAACCGTTCAACAGATTCGTGTGTATGTGTGTTTGTGTGAGGATTTTGATGGACATGAATCGCGTAATTTATTATTGATGCTGTTGCCTGGAAATGGTGCTATTGTTATGAAATGGATGCCTTAAATCGATTGTCGATTAATATATTTTCTGATATAACCAGATTTTGTGAAAACGGCTGGTTTCCTTATTTCTGTCGGAAAAATGTTGCGTGACTGCAACAGTGGTGGCATTCGGTTGTATACTTACTGTTTTTCGAATAAATCGTTCGTTCGTTATTCGTAATTCGTAAGTAAGTTCGTATTTGCATAGACCCGCGCTGCTTTCGGATGGTGCATCCAAAATATGAAGCAAAAGATAAAAGAAGTGCAACGTTGCCTGCACGCAGTGCTGCTAGTAAATCATCGTTATCAGTTTTGCGCTATCTCTGGTAGCTAGTTGTTGGATCTAGCGAAGGATTGCAACATTGTCCTAATAAGTGCTGAGCGGTTGACTTGCTTCTCTCCGGAGGCCGTTGAACCTTGAGCGAATGGGAATGGACGCATTTTTTTGAAAGATCAACGGATACGATATGACACGAAAACGAGAGGAAGAGGGGGAAATAGGCTTGAAGAGCGTGTCATGTTATCTGGTCATGATGGCAAAAATATGAACAATCTCTTTCATTTTGTACTCCGACAGGCAACCATGGCGACTGGACAGACCGAGAAGCGTGAGCATCTTTACAAAATTCTTGTCATTGGCGAACTCGGTACTGGCAAGACGTCCTTCATCAAGCGATATGTGCATCAATTCTTCAGCCAAAACTATCGCGCAACTATCGGAGTAGATTTTGCGCTGAAAGTGCTGAACTGGGACCAGAACACAATCATCCGTCTTCAGTTATGGGATATTGCGGGTAAGTTATCCCGCATCTCGTACTATCCAAAGAGGTCATCTTTTTTTTTATCTTTCAGGGCAAGAACGGTTCGGGAACATGACCCGGGTGTACTACAAAGAAGCAGTTGGTGCATTCATTGTTTTCGACGTAACTCGCAGTGCCACATTCGACGCGGTAATCAAGTGGAAAAATGATCTTGACTCCAAAGTGCAACTTCCCGATGGAAAACCTATTCCGTGTATACTCTTAGCCAACAAGGTGCGTTTGAAAGAATACATCGTAATACCCCAGTTCCTTGCTCTCCGTATGACATTCGCTGTTGCTTCTTTCCGTAGAGTGACCAACAAAAGCAGGGAATTGTGACGACACCCGCCAAACTGGACGAGTATGTCAAGGAGCACGGTTTCGCGGGATGGTTCGAAACATCGGCAAAAGAAAACGTTAACATTGAAGAAGCGGCCAAATCGTTAGTTAATAAGGTAGCGGAAGTTTCTCGTCATTCATTCTCGTGTTATGATGAATTATGCTAACGTTTCATCTTCTTTTCATTTCGTAGATTTTAATGAATGACAAACTACTGAACACGGGTGAGGTCATCGATTCCGAACGGTTCGGCCTGGTCGGAGGAAAGGCAGAAACGAGCCAGAAAAAGTCCTGTTCTTGCTGACCAAACCATAGTCCAAGCAGAACACGCCCCAACACACCTACACACCAGCGACCGTATTTGTTTATATCGGTGTGTTGGAGCGTGTGCTTTGTGTGTGTGTATGTGTGACCATTTTGCTGTTACATCGTCGCTTATGATTTGCTTACGTTTGATTATTTGTTTGTTTGTTTGTTTGATTAACTTTTAATTGTTTTTATCATGTTTGACTTTCCCTGTCTTTCCCTTTTGTTCTGCATTCCCAACGTTGTTTTTGCCCCTTAACAATACTTTGATTATCACTAACTATTATACTACTCTTACACTGTACGCTACTCTCCCCAACTATGAACATAATCGCGTTGTTACTAAAACACTAGGCCATTAACTCAACCAAAAGCAAGCCAAGTTTACCTTCTTAATGCCACCATTAATCAACTTTTGTTGCATACGATTCGCGATGTTTTCGGTTGCTGCAAACTACTAGGGTAAACTAACGTTGCCACCTAGAATCATCTAAGCCGAGCCACTTACACGATGGCACCCGCCAAGGATGTCACCCCGAGACTATCCACAGAGAAGAGATATACAAAAAAATGAAATTAGGATCCAAAAAATCCCCCCTTCCACACCGTATTGGGTGGGCGATTGATTGTTATTGTTGAAGGTGTTTTAGATCTTGTTGGCTTTTATTATAAAAAAATGGCAAAATACCACTGGCGTAAATTAGATTCAAGTTGATCGTAAAACCAAACAAAAAATTAAAAATGTTGCAGGAACATGTGTTTGTAATGTGCTAGTAATGAAAGGGCAAAGGAATATTTACAGCTCTAAAACACAAACAATCACTCGCTTTAAAACACATGCAAAATATGCCGGTTTAAAGAATAGAAAGTGTAACAGAAGCATATTATATTGAGAGCATCTGCATCTATACAGATGAGCATTTGCCCTTCCGTTTGGATACCGTTTATTAGTGGCATCGTGCTTTTATCGTAAAAAAAAAACAAACTTGGCTAACACTGCGCTCAACAAACCCATCGTTTAGCAGGCAACCGATCAAATGCTACATTTAGGAGGTAGAACGCCATTATCGGTGTAACTTATTCGATTAGTTTGTTCGCGCCTCATATTGCGTAAGATTCTTGTGCAACCGAATGCAGCTGAAAGGACATCGTATGATAATTTGATAGGTTAGAAAACAAAAGATAAAATCTTTTTGAAAGAGGTCAAATTGTTTGCCTAACTATGAAAGAAATCAACGTGTTGTAGGGGATAAGCACACAAGCAGCAAATAACCAGAATCAGTGGTAAATGTTACACCACGCAGACCGAAAGTAATCGCTCCTTGCTGGGTGTAGCCTTCCAAGGTAATGATAATCTATTTTCATTTTTATTATTCTTTTCGTTTTTTTTTGTGTATGATCTTCTATAGCAGCTAAAGCTGTGCGCACTGAGTAAGAGTGAGTTAGTATAATCCTGCTTGTGAAATTAAGGTTTCAAATCAGTACAAAGAGTTTATGACACTCTCTTTGCTATTCACTTTTTCTCACTCACTCATCCACTATCTGTGGCGATTAATAACTCACTCTTTTCACTTTATAGTCATTAACTCACTCACTCTGTGTACGAAGTACTACCGTGAAGTGATCCTTTTGTGAAATTGCATAGGGGTTAAGGAGAGTTTTTTTACAAGGAGTTTAAACTCATCGTAGACACCCTACGGACGGGACTTTAGCACTTGCAAAAAACTTTCCTTGGGCCCTATGCACCCTCCCAAGGGATCACCTCATGGTTTAATGCGACACAGCGTGAGTGATTGACTATAAATCGAAAAGAATGAGCTATTAGTCGGGACTGCGAGTGAGTACGTATAATTCGAATAAAATGAATGTAGTGCATTACTTTTTTATGAATCTTCAAAGAGTGAGTGAATGATATACATATTTTTAGTCACTATTCATTTTTAAATTCATAAATGATGCCCTTTAGTAACTCTTCATTTTTGATTCAAATCACTAAAAAGAGTGAGATTTTTCATCTCTATTAGGAACCGGAACATTCCGTCAATTAGAACGAAAGTGCCAGGATAAGTAGCACTAGCTCCCGTTCTGATTGTTTTCCATTTCCGCTGTGCAGCGTACCAGCTGTCGGCGCTCGTGCTCAGCCACAACTATTGAGCAGTTTGTGCTGGAAAATGCCAACGAGTAGATGAAGGGGACCGTACTGCCGGGAAGGAATCTTTGGTAAAGGGTAAGTTTGAAAATGCTTTTTTGTTTTGGTTTATTGGTGGTGGTTGGTAAAGGAGTTATTACAGAAAAACTACTTATTTACATGCATACATATTAGATACTAAGCCGTGTTCTTTGGTCGTATTTTTGCTGAATTTGTCATTCCGAAAATAGCAGTGGCTTATTGTTAAAACTATCAAGTTGAAAAGCAGGTTATTTCTTTTTAGAAAACTAACCAATTAGCCCTTTGAAGGAATACTCAACATTGAAAATAGAATCATCTCGTAACCACTTTTTTAAGACTCTTCACTAATAGCGCACGCATCCATCCAATAGCCAGATCCATTGGTACGCACCATAAGAGACAAGGAGCTAAATTGACCTATAGGATTAAGTACTAGGAAACACCACCCGCACAGGTGGAATCGTAATAGCTTTCGTTAAAAAAATCGGTACAGATTAAAACCGGAACTTCCGCGAAATGTGGAAGGCAGCACCAGCCCAGTACGATCGGAGTTGCGCTTCACTTATGCACGATCGACCAAAATGAAGATTTCAAACGGTAGCAAATGATGATGATGCCCATTTTTTCTTCGCCGATTATAGTTGGCTATTTACGCTCGATTTTGGGCACGCGTTTAGGCCATCTTTAGGTTTTTTTTGTGGCTGTACACCGCTACCCCTTTGCTCCTTCGTTCGCCCAGTTCGATATACTTCTCTTCTTTCGAACCACCTGAATTCCACCTGATGCTGGAGCTGCCTTGAATGTGTTTCTGTTTTAACAACTAGCACAGTTTAACGTATAATTAATCCATCGGGAACGCAAAGTAGCACCATATCGCGGCCATGGAGCAATGTGGCCGTGTGGAACAAAAGGGGAGAAGGATAACAGTGAGGTAAAAAAGGCGCGAGTAAAATCAATTAGCCCAAACCGATGAGAGGCGGCCGTGAGGCCAGCATCGTCCGCTTGGGCGTTATTAAAAGAGTACACGAAAGCACCATCAAAGGGTGCGAAGAGATAAAAAAGAGGAGAAACACAAAACATAACTGCACCTGCTCGTCTGAACTTCCGCGTCACCGTCCGGCCATAAAACGGACCCATGGAAGAAAAAAAAGGTTCATCACTGAGCTCGGCAAGGCATAAATGGTGAGAAATGGAAAATAGGAAAAAGCGCGCACCCAAATATCCAGCAAAACACCCCGTGCCACAAAAAGTGCCACAAACAACACCGATTAGCGAAGGGAAAATCTGGTCAATCTGGTCCGCCGGTATTTTTCGGACCGCCAATTATACGCCTTTTTTACACACACTTACGCACTTATTAATTGTGGGGCGAATGTTTAACGATAATAATCGGTGGCTTGCTCCTGGTGTGTGCCGTTGTTGATTATGTTGTAATTGTATCCTGACGACTTCATTTCCTTCGAGACTATTCTCTCTAAATGAGCCCGCAGAAGATGCTATTGGGAATAGTTGAAAAAAGGTTTAGTGCTGTCTATTTTGAAACGAAAGTTATCAAAAACAGTTTGTTAACTTTAGTATTATTGCCAATTTGCCAGTGGGTTTGGCCGGCGTACAGAATAGAAATTACAATTCAGAAAAAAATATAGCTACACGTCCAAAAGCCCCCCAATATCCATTATAAATTGAGGGGAAATAGTTTTGCGGATGTAAAGCGGAAGAATGTTTCCGAAGCACCTCGTGCTGATCTTCTCCCCCAGCTCATGCAGAGGAATGCCGGATGAAAATCTCTGTTCGATTGAAAAATAATCCACGTAATGCTTTATGCTATGTATCAATTAGCTTAGGATAAGCGCGCATGAAGAAATGTTGTTTGATGGATCTCTCACATGTGCATGAACAAAAAATGTAATTGCATTTTTTGTTGGATTGTTTTATTGTGCGTATCTGAGTATCTGAGCATCTGGAAACATTTGCCACTATGAAATGAAAAATACATCTCCACTGTATATATTCCGAACCTCCGCAGTGTTGAAGTAGGGCTGAGGCTTTGAACCTCCCGATTCCGGTGTGCAAGCGGCATCTTCTGTTTTTTTACTTTTTGTTTTTGCGGCAATGCGCTAAAAACTATGGAAATAATTGTTTTCTCGTTTAATGTTGTTACCTACTTGATTAATGCTTTGGTGAGCTCGACATGCTTTTCGAAGTGCAATTCATGAAGTTTTCCTTCATGCCAGACTTTCCAGACGGAGCGGTTCCAGCCCTAAGGCCGGCATCGATCGTACAGAAATAATCATACAGAAGGAAGCTTACATTAAAGCCCATTACGACGAAAGTGTGGGCTAGCAAGCAATCTTAGTTTTGTAGTAGTGTAGTGTGTGTATTGACGAGTGTAAAAAGCACACAAACATAAGTGTAAAGTTGATGGATGCATCCTGCAATGGTCTGGAGCACTGGAGCAAATGGGGAGTGATGGAATTATAGCTGCAAACGTGTCTTTGCACGGACGCACAACAGCTTCCACCGAACAGCTTTTACTCGGATGAATAATATCAGTAGAATCCAGCCTTGCGAACAAATTTCCGCAGCAACACGTAAGACACCAGATGCACCAGGATAATTTGTACCGTCAGGACAAGGAAGTTCAGGTGGAGTTCGTCATAAGACGTAGCGTATCCTGCGTCTTCTAACACAGCTTTCCCGTTCGCCAGGCAGGTGATCGTTACGTTCCCGTCTAAGGAATCGTTGCAAGGGATCGATTCCACCGGAAGCCAATAGTACACGGAAACGCCCTCGCTGGCGAAGAAGAAAAATGAAAGATACTTCAGCAGCGGGAAAGCTCGTAGGTTGAGATACAGACCGCCAAGTAGCATAAAGGCTAGGAATACGATATTGCTAGTTTCGATGGCCATGTTCATGGTACCAGCTGTGCAGGAAAGTAGATAACCTGGTAAGAAACGTAGAAGAATCATCACAAAGTTTAGTGTTGTGAACTACGAAGGGAAAGGCTTAAGAGAAGTGAAAAGAACGTGGTCTCACGATGAAGATCAATGTGGAAAGATGTTCGTTACACTCGTTTTCGTTGATGTACGTCCTTTTCCATATGTATACTGAGTGAGACCGCGTTCTTAACCTTAACTTGGGAGGTGATGAAACAAAAAACTCTATACCGTAAGCCATTGCAAGTATACTTGCACCACTAGCCACTAGTGACATGCAGCAGTACGTTAGTACATCCGTGGTGAAGCCAACAAATGCATACACCACACCAATAAACAGGAAGGATTCTAAAAACGCTTTCGGGACACTGTACAAGACTTTGTGAACGTAGTACACGGAAAGGTTGTAGGTCTTTTCGCCAACCTCCCGACGAATCAGTGGCATTTCGGAGGGAAACGTGTAAAACACACCGTAGCTAATCGTGTAGACCAGTTCGCTTATCATTAGAAACAGTGCTCCACGTATGTCCTGGATTGACGTTTGAGATGTTGGACGTACTTCGTAGTACAACGACGCTATCACCACGCTGGTAAACTGTTGGGATTGCAGAAAAAATACTAATGAAGCAAAGGGGTGTAACTACATGGGTGCATCTCTTTGAAATTTCTTACCAGAAATATTGCCGTCACAGTAAGATATTCGCGTACGTTTCGAAAACTATCGAGTGCTGTCCGATGCATCAGTATCATCAGTTGTTTTGCCCGGGATACGCGATGTTTATCTTTGGCCAATTTCTGGATAATCTTTGCCTGATGATACCGGGTCATGAGACACTTTCGGGCGATGTTTTCTCGACAGGCCTTACGCACAATCTCATACCGATGGATGGCTTCTTCTGCTTCACTGGCCGCGAACGTACTTGCATCGGGGCTTACGAGCTTGAAGTAAAAGTCGGCAGGATTTCCGCTTGCCGGAAGTTGCTTGCCGATGCTGGAAAATCAAATGCAAATGTAAATTGCTGCATATAGCGAAAGCGACACGCAGTGTTGACTTACGAATGGAAAAAATCTATCCGATCTGCTGTTGGTCCCTGATAGAAGACGGTTCCACCATCCTGCATCAGGATAACATCGCTAAAGCACTGAAACACTTGCGAAGGGGGGTCGTGTATCGTGCATATGACCGCGCGTCTACCGTTGGCACACAGACCCTGGAGCGTTTTCATGACCGAGGCAGCATTGAAGCTATCTAAGCCAGTCGTTGGTTCGTCGCAGAAGAGAATCTCTGGCTCGGTCAGTAACTCACCTGCCAAATTGACCTTCTTTCGCTCCCCGCCTGATAGCTGGGCAATCCGCGTCCCCCAGCAGCCATGTAGGCCAAGCTCGTTGACGATGCGCAGCACAGTGGCACATGTGACATTTTTAAGCCTAGCCTATCGGAACCCAGACAAATGAGGCAGACTTTAATGAGTGGAGTAGTTAGATGGTAGGACCAGCCCCAACATTCTCGCGATTGTGCTCTCAACAGTAACGGTTTTGCTTTGGCAAACAAAGTTTCTGAAAGCGATCCACAATCACATGCTGTCTACAGGACCTACCACAAAGTTTAGATGCTCGGCAAGGGTCAGCGTCTGTAGGGCGATTTCGTACTGCGGCACGAACCCAGTCAACTGTTTCATCTGCGTCCTGGTCACGTACAGACCGTTGATAAGCACCTTTCCATGAACGTTGGTTGAGCCAGAAATTCGCATTGAAATGGCGGCAAGTAGCGTTGTTTTTCCAGCACCACTAGGGGGATAAGAACCAAACCATTGATTATAGTTTAACTGACTGTGACTAAAAGCAACCCCCATTTAGAGTTACACTTGTTAAACTTATCCACATTGAGCGAATGTTAGAATGTTTTGTTCATGCTTATTAGCACAAAGTGACTCAACATCGAGAACAGACTTTAAGTTAACGCATGGCAGTTTCGTAATACTATTGAACTGTTGTTGATTTTACACTTTGAGCGAATGCTTGTTGTATTACGAAAGGCTATGCGGGTCCCATTTCGTGTAGCTTGCCTCTACTAACCTTGGGCCCATGATGGCCACTAAGTTGTCGGATCGTGCTGCTCCGCTAGCTGCAAGGGAATTAGCAAGTGAAGTAAAAAAGGTTGTTAATCGATGCGGACGATGAAGATATTTAGAGCTCGGCTCAACAACATTATCACTGTCTTATTTAAATGGCAGTAACAACGTTCAGATCAAGGTTTGCGAACAGACTCACTATCAGCACAATTTGAGCGTATCGTTTCCTGCCTGCGACAATTTGAGGAAGCCATTAACGTACCATTTCGAAGAAGAGTGATTTCTCGTTTTTGTTGATGTCCGGGTCGACCGTACCATTGGTTGGCGGATGCCCCTTGTCGATCAGATGATGGTCGCACACTGACGGTCAGGTTTTTCCATTCAAGCAAGACTGCGCCATTTGGTTTACTAGGATCTGGTTTGTTTTTACTCATTTCGTTTTAGTCAAGCTACGTAATTCACAATTGGCATCACCTGGCAGAGAACCATACACTATAAGTAATCGAATCGACTTCTAATAGTGGCACGAAATAGACCGCTACCGTACGAAACACTGTGCACGATCGCTGTTCGGTTGGGACTGATGCGATTGCATTCTTTGGAGTCTAGAAGATACGCTAGGTCCGAGCAATCGGCATTCAACGCTGATAAGGAAAGGCATGCATAGGCCCACTTGCCGTTATTATTGTTTCAGCCTTCTCTAGCGACGCTTTTTCAAAATAAACCATAGTTTGTATGCTTATTACGAGAGAGCTGGTCGATTCGAACGTCTGAGCTGGATTATAATTTTTGCTAAATTGTGAACCAATGGCAAGGTTTGCGTCCGAGGTTCGATGTCAAGTATGTTTGTGTGTTGTATTATGAGTAATTATTTGAAAGCTGATAAGATACTCATATGATGGTCAAACCAATCCATAAAAGGAGGAAAAGGAACCAAAACAAAACGCCACATACAGTCATAGTTTAGCAGCCCAGTCGTTGACAACGATTAGTTAGCGCACGTGTTGGTGTGAATAAACGCTGTTTTAATCCTTTCTGGCGGTTTAATCCTCTCTGTGAAGAAACGCTGTTTTAATCCTTTCTATACATAATTCTTTACAACAATTTATCATAATATGTGGTAATAAAAATATAATCTAATACGCTAAACTTAGAGAGGCGAATGTAGTCTCTAAGACTCAAAGCCTCTATAAATAAACGAAAAAAAGAAAATACGCCAAATTGTGGCCAAACCCATATCACGGGTTTGCTTGCTCTGGAAAAGGGAAACAGCAATAGCAAGCATAATGTCAAGCGATAATTATATAACATAATGATGGGCGTCCCGATGGTTTAGGCGACAGCGGTGCCGGTCTTCAAACGGCAGGACCGGGGTTCATATCCCATCCGGACCGTGTCCCCCCGTAGTGAGGACTGACTATTCAACTACGTGGTATCGGCAGTCTAGAAAGCCATTTCGATGGCCGGCATGACCTTAGAGGTCGTTAAGCCAAGAAAAGGAAGAATGACAAGAAAGGTAAGGTGTGCAGTGCTCTCAGGATTTTGGACATGAATTGCAGGCTGTATCGACTTGTAAAACAGGTGTAGAAACAATAGGAAATTATTTAAGGACGAAATGAGTAAGAGTAGCAGTTGTGCTAGTAAAAACAAAGCACCTTAGCTTGATGCCTAGTTCCATCCTGATTTTAAGACAGGTAGGGCAAAGATCATCAGTGTCTTAAAGGATATTTTCAAATTCCAGCTGAAAATAGAGACAATAGAAAATGTCTGATGCGATGGTTTAGAAAATCGAATACCAGGTAGCGAGCGAAAATTATTCTGTACCTGTGTTAGCATTAAACCCCGTAGAGCAGGACTTAAGATAACCTTTAGACAAATGATTACCCACGGCAAACCGACCTTCTACCACATCGAAGCGGATTAGCTTACAACGGCTGGCAAACGTTCCTGTTCGGCTACGACTTGAACTGCTCAAGGACGACCCTAAAAATATAACATAATACCGGTCAAACCATAGCAGCATGAACCCAAAAGTATGCCATTGTCTTCCAAAGTACCTGATGCAGCCAGAAAGGTACCGATGCATATTTAACAGCTAATGCAGTAAAAAACAATATCTTGTACTGGCTTTTTTAATGTTGCTGCAGACCATTTGTAAGCTTACTCGCCGCTCCTTTTTGCCGGAGGAAAAAACAGGCTGGAGCTCAAAAGTGGTAAACTAATATATGCCTGCCCTAACGAGTACAAACGACTTACCCTCGAAAAGGGTGTAGAAAGATTGTTTGGGATAATTTCCGGTAAAAATGAGGTTCTACTACTAGCCAGCCAATGGCCACGGTGGTCATTGGCCCAACCGCCTCTAACTACATCGAGATGTCTCGAAGTGTGCGAGGCCGTAAGCAGCAGGTTCTTTTTGGGATAATTAGAACGAGGTAGAACATTTTCCTCTCCGTGTGTGCTAGACGGTGCCTTCCGGCACTATTTTTTCTCTAAAGAGCTCAAATCATCCTGCACAAGTACTTCCTAAACTCGTTCCGCTGGAGGTCCCAGCTTTTTGGTAAGGGATCGTTGGTGAAGCACGGAAAGTGGCAGACCCAAGCGAGAATGATTTATTGAGCGCGCGTAGGCTGCACGAATTTCTTCCTCCACAGTACCAGGTGTCCGTTAGAAAATGGGCCCTCATTCCCCTTCCTTCTTTTGTCGGATATCAAAACGGAAGGAACAAACGGAAAAGAACGTTTGATGTGATTGATCGATTTGAACGATCGATGGATTGAGCAATTTTCCAGCTCCAGTTACCACCGAACCCCTGTTTTACGGATCCGGGGCTACATGATGGGGCTTTTCCTTTGGTTTCGAGTACGGATACTTTGCGTACCATTTGGCGGATGTGTGGTTTCGTTATGCGTTATCTGTATGCAGGTGATTTTGAGCATGGTCTGAGCTCTTTTTTCTGCTTTTTGCAAATAAATGCACACACAATTCATTATTGTCTAAAGTATTGATTTGTAAGTACTGAATGAGTAGTCTTCACGTCGTTTGAACTTCACAGGATAACTTTTCTCACGCCACCAATAATACCCCGCACGGACCACTTCATAATAAGCACCAGCACACAGCTCTTAAAGCGAAAAAGGCAACTCAATCAAAATTGTTCCAATCCATCGATTAAGGCGAAATTTTCCATACGACCTCAATAGATTTTCGCCATTTTCACGACGCTTCGGACGCACGGCGGGTGTACAAAAAATCAAACTATTACCCTGTGTTCAATTCTTCTCCCGTGTTTCTCGTACTGCCTCCGTTCACAAAGATCATGAAATTGTTCGCGATTTCATGGTTAATAAGCTTGGCGAGGGCGGCTTTTTTGTTTTGTGGGAAAGGCTAGACTATATTGAACAATTAACGATCCTTCCATTTACGTCTGCGCGTTGCTCAGTCGATTTACCACCAACCGAAATGTTGGAAGGTGCAGTAAAAAAAAAAATGCAATTTTCCATGGCAGTTTTCCGACCTGGGGAAACGGGTACGGTGTGTATCGATTATGCTACACAGCCCTGGATTCTTCTTCTTGGCTTAACAACCTCTAAGGTCATGCCGGCCATCGAAATGGGTTTAGACTGCCGATACCAAGTAGTTGGTTAAACAGTTCTCACAGTTAGACAGGTAGACACAGGATGGGATTTGAACCCCGATCCTGCCGTGTGAAGACCGCCGCCGCTGTCGCCTACACCACCGGACAGCCCCAAACATTCCTGGATTATACGATTGATAATCAAGCGCCGTAACAACACGCAACACAGAAAATTTTAGACGACTGAGGAAAATTTCGAAGATTTTCTGCAAACTTTTCTGTTGGTTGAAATCTAAAGGTTAAAAGCGTGTGTGTTTTTCCTTTACGTGAAACGTGACTTTTCTATTCCGATCATTTGAAAAGTACAAACCGAGTACACCCGGGATAAGGTGCCTTTCTTAAGGATCCGGTGCCGTTCGGGATAAGGTTCGGCGGAGAAAATGTCTCCCAACCAGAATGTGAATTGTAATTCGTGGTTTTCGAAAGAGTTTCAAAAGTAACATTCAGTAACAGGGGTGAACCCTTCGTCGGCGGTAACTGTTTCTTTCATAAGGACGAACAGACATAGAAACGCACAAAAAGCACATCCGTCCTTCTAGAATGCAAGGATAAAGCGTAGCCAGATTAAACATTTCCATTTCTGCTGTATTTTGCAGATGCTCAGTTTGGCAATACACCTGTGGTACCCACAAAGGCTGTCCAGAATGCATTTTTGAAGCAATGCGTCTCGGTGATCTCTTACGTTAATCTTTTGTCCTTATTTTCGGATCCTTACTTTTGCATCCGAGATTTTGGTCTAGCACAGAATGCTAGGAAGCATACAAAGTCGCACCCTCGTGTATGTGTGTAGAATAAAGTGTATGTGTGTAGAAGACAGCCGGATCACAACTCTCTATGCTGGCAACACGAACGGTCTCCGGACGGACGCACATGCGCACATGCGTACTTACAGCAAATGTTCGTCTGTCGAAAATACGGTAAACAAATAAGTCAAGGTTTTTTTTCTCTCTCGCCTCCTGTTAAGCACCTTGTCTTCGTCTGCCTGCGCCATGTGATTCACCCGGCCTCCTTAAGACGTTTCGCTTCTCCTTCTAGCCCATTCACGGCGGGACCGTGCATTGCTGTGGGTCAATAGAGTGTAATTGTGGTGCCTCTATTGGTGCCTGCTCGTCTCGCTCCTGCGCGCTTTTGGGCGGTGTGGTCCGTTCTCTTTCCCGTGTGCGGCTCGTACTTGCGTTGGTTACGGATGCTGTATTGGCATTGTTATTTTCGTTGCCCTTCCGCCGGGCAGCATCCCGTTCCCCGGTGCCCGGGAACCTTCCTGCCTCCTTTTGTGTACCAATATCCTACCACCGCGGGACTGATCTTCTCTTGTCCATCATCTGCTTTGGGGGGTTTTTATTTCATTTTTCTGCTGCTGCCGTTGCTGTGTTTGCGTGTGCACGCAGCCACACACACATTTGTGTGGTTGTACGGCAACGAAATCCCAAATTCCGGCGCTCGTTTCAGGGGAAAATCAATTTTAGTCATTAGTAATATTTTATTACCAACGTACCGCTGAGCTTGGAAGGAAGTACACAGCCGGGCAGCCTCCGTTGTGGCAATTTAAAGTGCGAGCGAGATCGCACGCACAGTTTGATACGGTTGCGTCGGCGTTGTGATCGCGCGTGCCGTTCCAGCATTCTGGCGTGTGGAGAAAATCACAGTTTCGCGCAGTCCGGCAGGCCACACTCAGATTCGGTGGGTTGTGTGCCGAATTGTTTGTTTTCATTTGCCCCACCCTCCGGAGCAGTTGCTGCGGCTGACGATCAGACGATCTAATCCGGTACGGTCCGGTGCAAGATCACGCTGCAGCCTCCATCAAACGGGCAGGTGCGTACGAGTCGTCTGCGTGACGTCTCATTCGGTGCGTGGCTCTGATCGGGCTTTGATATCGGTGACAGCGGAACATGCTCGCAGTTCTGAACCGCAATCGCACTTGTCTTCCTAACGGATGACTAATTTTGTGTGTGTGTTTTTGTGAATTATCATCAGTGAATCAGCCATTCAGTGATCAGAAGTGAGTGTGAGTGTTATAAATTATGCGGTTTTGATATTGTTGTGTTTGACGTATGATTTAATTCCATCCTAAGTACAAGTTACTAAGATCGAGGTGATGTTGTTAAGTCCTTGTCCTCACAAGTGCTCGCAGTGCTAATCAGTGTGTGAAATCGTGCAGAAGATTGCTGCTAACTCATCACCCTACGGGCCATCGTCGTACCATGTCGGAATGACGATAACGAGACAAATAGCAAATACTGACTGTCAAAAATTGATTCCTCCGTTCCCCGGACGAGTGCCTCCGCGGAACGTGTTTGGTTAAACTGAAAAAAGCTATTCCTTCATCATTTGCTCCGTCCCATTGTGAGTGTGTGGCTCAACTGTATGACCCGCTAAAAAGGTGCTAACGGACATCGCAACGCGTCACCGACTGTAACTAGGGAGCAATAGAGTCAGCCAAATCCGTCCATGAGTTGATCGGTTGGCGATTTAGCAGTCTCCCAAGTGTGTTTGTGGCTATTGGAAATCAGAATCAACCGCCGTTGCGTGCAGCTGTAAAAGGTAAGTCGTCATGATTTCTATTACACTTTCTGGTGGTGGTGGCTCATTGGCTCTAACGATTTCCGCTCCATAGAATAAAAAAGGCGATAAAAACTAGAAGCAATGCGAGACGATCGTGTTAACAAATTCAAAACGCTGATAAAGCGATTAAGCAGCCATGTTTAGCATAATGTGCATAGAAAGACTTCAACATACAGATAAGACACGAACATGCGCTTGATTGTGAGATGCATTCTTCGCATAGCAGCGTCGAGTGATTTCTTCAAGCGGGTATCGAACTAACGCCACTGCTTAATGAGGAACCTTTCTTTCGTCCATTGCTCCACTGTTTTTGTCATGCTGAACTAAATCATATTTTTTATTTTGTTTTTTTTTTTTGCAAACGGGCTTTGCTACCAACATTGACCCGCATCCGTTCGGTATGGCTTTGAGCCGGACCAGCCCAAAACCACCCAAACGCGATGATAGGCGAGGATTCTTCAAACAGGTTATATAACCTTTGGTCGACAGTTTGTCTAAAATTCCATTGAGTTTTGGGGCGAAATGCCACACCATGCGGAGCCATGCATATAATTTTTTTGGAGTTTTTTTTCTCCTTTTGCATCTGTCTCGACCATTCGAGCACAAAAAAATGATCGTCCATAAGATTCTTTTTTGCTCAGCGTGGATGATGATGGTTCAGATGTTGATTATGAATGTGGGAAAGATGTGGGACAATATCGATTAATTACCATACCTTTCGGGGCAAACAATCCGCCGAATATGTTAAATTCAGCACACAGCGCAAGTACGCGCGACAAACGGCGTTAAAAAGTGGACGGAAAGCGAGGAGGGGGAAGTAGACAGAAAGAGCTAGAAACAGTAAGTGTATTTGGCTCTTGCCTGGGACTCTTCCCTTTTCCTCAATCACCTTAAGCATCTTTACTTTGCTTAAGCCTCTTTACGATGCCTGCTCATCGCGTACCATCCGGAAACTTGTCCTGATGGCCAAAAAATCCAAACGTTCGCTAGTAAGTACTGTCCTAGAGGGGAACCAAATCTCGACTCGCGCTAGCCCTCTTAATCATGTCGATGTGAGATTTTTCGACGCTTCACCGACAAAACAAAGCCAAATCCACTCGACTAAGCGGTCGGTGGTGTGCGTGTTAGTAGTTGACGTGATTGGACAGCCGTTTTTGGGGTTTGAATTGAATTTAACTTATTCACGTACCCTCTCACCTTCACGAAATTAAACGCACCGAGATTTTGTTTGAACGTCTCAACGCGCTTCGTATACATTCGGGTGCTCACACATTCCCCGTCTGCCTTCTTTTGTCTTCCCTCCAAACGCGTGAAGCTTAATCCCCAAAGAAGCAACAAAAAACTTTTCATCCCCAAAAAAAAATGGAGTCTTGAACGAAGAGGGGCAGCCGATGGTCGAACGAAACATGCGCATGGTATTGAATAAATTCGATAAAGATAATAACAGAAACTACACAAGCACTAACCACCAAGACCAACAAGAGGAACATCAAGATCAGCAGCAGCTCCAGCATCATCATCACTCATAACTGACCGGTACATGATGACGATTGTTCATAATTGTTCCTGCAGACCATACCCATCACAACAACAGGCTGGCAGGCAGGTCGAGGCAGAGGAGGCAGGGTGTAGGGTGGTCAGGTACTTGCGTTTGTGTTGTTACTCGACGAAGTTGCTCTTAAAACTTGCGCCCTAACACAGCCGCATCGCGCCCTCTCGTCTCCATCACTCCACCGGTGTAATTCCTCTGTAGTTATGAAAAAAATGTATGTAGAAATGACCCCCGATCTTCAGGCGTTTATCTCACCCCTAGAGCCTGGTGCGTATGCCCCAATCGGTCAGCATGTATGTGTTTGGCTGAATGAGAAAACAACCCCTAAAAAAGTGCCTCCCGATCTTCTATTGAACTGCTTCGGACCACGATCGTCATCTTCCTATCTCGGTCTCTCTAACTCTCCAGCCCAACACCTTGCCCACCCTGTCAATTCCGACTTGTGTGTGAGCGTAAGTGTATGTGGCTGCTGTACCTGTCCTCGGGGTTGCTTCTGCTCTCCATGCCCAACCGTAGACAGGGGTAATATTTTTAAGAGGCTGAAGGTTTTAAGCGCGCATAAGTTTATTTAAAAATAGGAGAATAAAGAAGGTAATAATTAGATATTCGATTGTACCTCTTTTGCATTTACACTGCCTTTACCCTGGTGTTCCCGGTTCGCCCTACCGTTTGTATGCTAACAGTGTTAGGTGTAAAGATTGAGGCGAACTACTTTCTTTCTCTCACTGGTGTACCCTAGTTTGATCGTACGCTTTTCGAACGCACGGGGTCTGATTTAAAAGATCGTTATGTTAAGGAGTATGATTATTGTTGCATTAACCACTAAGTGACACACATGTGCGCCGCAGCGTGAAAGTAGCCAGTGTGCCAAAAACTAACATTACTTTGGCAACAGTTCTAGCACGCATCCTTTAGAGCACGGCATCCAGCGCAACGGGGGTGAGTTTCAGCCTCGTTCAACCCTTTTCGACCGGTTAGATGTTGAGCGAGTGATAAGAACGTGCGCTGGTTGATTAAGAACCGTTTGCAATCAACCGTAAATAGGCGAATTAGTGGATCAGTGTAGCGAACGATTACGATCGAATCTAATTATGTTTCCTTTCCTGCTGTAAATACTCAGCAAGGGAGAACGCTGTGCAACTACGGCTCCTATTTTCCGTTCGGATTCGGATGGTCCGACCCTTACTTCTGACGCCTGAAGCAAAGATTGTTACGACCAGATTTTTGCTAGTCTGCTAGATGATCTGCTCCAAGCAAGCGGAAGGAAGTCATTTGTAGAGTATGCTATCTTATTTAACACGCACTTCAAATCCGGCTGTCTGTCGGGAACTGGAAACTGCTGCTTTTATTGTGTTCTCTCGTTTTCGCTATTTTCACTAATCATTGGAAAATGTTTGCTTTCTTTACAGATACATTAACACCGGAATCGAAAACCTACCTATTGACCACCATGCTGCAAAGTAGTCTCGGACAAGCGCAGCGCTTTAAAAAGCGTGAACGCACACAGAACTGGGCTTACGAGGAGAAACATTTTCTGCTCGAACTTTGCCGCAAGGATATGCACATCATTGAGAACAAGCGGCTCGACAGTGCACTAACGACGCTGAAGAACCGTGCGTGGAAGATCATCCACCAGCAGTTTGCGATCGCGTTCGGCACTGACCGGAACTGCAACCGGCTGAAAGAGCAGTGGCGTCGCATGAAGGCTTGCACGCGGGCCGAAATGCTCGATTATCAACAGCGAATACAGCGCTTCGGACAGGAGGTGGCTGATCGCAAGAAGCCAAGCCAGTTCACGTTCGAAATCTGGGAGTTTATGCAGGAAGCGAAGAAGGTCTGCAAGAATGAATTAATGGACGATGTTGACTACTCCAAGATGAAGCTGTCGCTCGAGGAAAATCTTCCGCAGGGTGTTTCGATAAAGGACTGCAGCGATGAAAATGACGACGAGAGTTCCTCCATGTGGTAGGTAACGGTGTGGTAATTTCTCTCTTAGATCAAACAAGCTAATCACTTTTATTTTTTTATCAATTTCGTAGGGATAAGAACTCACAAAACATTTGCGAGGTTCAAATCAAGGAGGATTCGCACGACGAATTGGATGAATACGATAAGGGACCGGCGACCAAGTACCCCCGATTGCGGGGACTTTCGAGCACTTCGTCACCCTTCGGAACGGGTTCTTCCGCAGCGGATGCAGCCCACAGCCGGTTCAGCGAGCTACTAGCGTCCAGCTTTGCGAACCGTCTGGCCAACAGCGATCATCATCATCTTAGCAGTACCGGTGGATCCGGAAGCAATCACAATAACAACAATAACAACAATACCGCCAGTGGCAACAAACTGCTCGAAAGTCTTGACGCGTTCAACCGGACAGCTTTCGGCAGTGAATCAAGCCTAGCCGATCTGACTGCTCACGGAGGTGCGGCAAACGCAAATCTGTCACAGACGGATCTGAGCAACACCCTCGAGGCGCTGAACCTACTTAAGAATCGTTTCAACCGTATGAGCGAGCTAGGCCACTGGAAGAATGCTTTCCAGGAGGCACACAACCTCAGCACGGTAAACCACCATCAGCCACCGGATTCACCGACCGGAGTAGGACACAGTGCGGCGGCCAACCATCTACTACAGGGTCTCGCAAACGGAGCCAATGGTGCGCACCTGCACGATGATGAGCACGACGGTGGTGCACATCCCGGCACCGACTCACCACTGCTGACCGGCAGAAGTGCAAACGCCGGTCTGAAGAAGTTGCTCGAGTCGCAACACCAGAGTGAGCACGAGTTGCGCATGCAGATACTGAAAACTGAACTAGAAACAGCTAAACTGAACAAAGAAACGGCCGAACTGAACCGACAGTTGGCACTACAGAAACTCCGAAGGGGCGACAGTACCGGTAACAGTGTAGGTGACGTTATCAATCACTCCGACCGAAGAGATGAAGACGATCCGGATGCGATGGACGACAATACCTCCAACTCGACCGTACTCGAAGGCAGATTGGTTGTCCGATCGTTATCATCTTTGGAAGCACCGGCCGCCCCACTACCACCCTCCGTTCCATCTTCACCGTCGTTGTCCTTAAAAGGGTCCAAAATCGAGTAGTGAACTTAATTGAAGAGATTAGTGGAGGGTGATATCAATCAGAGGCCACCAAAGGCTAAGCTCGTAATTCCGTCTGTTAGCATTTTAGGACACCCGATGCCCGGCTTTGTTTTGACGACGCATCAAGCCCTTCGGAACCGTATTGTAAAATAAAAGTTGCTCTAATCAGTCGCACAACAGTTATCGGTAATCACGATAGCCGATCGCAAATTTTCTATGGGGGGCTCTTGAATTTAATCCTTAGCTCAATCCGAGAACGTGATGAGCGGTGCATTTACCGCACGATCAAGTGAAATAGGTACTTTAAAAAAAAACTAACGAACAGCAACAAAATGAAGATTGTTTGAAAACAAGAAATCTAAAAGCAATTTTACGAGGAAGTATATTAAAGACTGCCGAGGACTTATCGATGGCTCAGAAGATGAGGGAAAGTGAGCATTAAATTTATTATTAGTAGCCAGTTTTATAAAAATAAAATAATAGTGAAATGAACCATGTTTCGTGTTGAAGTAGCAGTAGAGGTAGCTAGAGTAAACATAATTAGTGGCGCATAATGGAAGCAACACTGTGTAGGTTCAGTACGTGCGTAGGTTGGAGAAATTGGCTCAAGATAATTTCCTATCGAGTCAAAACTAAACAAATGCCGATAAAGAAAATGCCAGCAAGAGAGCGTCTCGCCAAGCTGCTTGTTCTACGACGGGCAAAAGGAGGGGCACTACGTACGTACCTGTGCTTGCAAATGCCGAATCATGGGGGTGCGGTTAGGTGGAGAACAACGGGGTGGTTTGTGGAGAGGCTTTATCATGTTATCGATGATTTTTTTCCTTTTCCGAGTGCTACTATTACTTGGTAATTTTTTCATATTTGTTTCGCGGCTGTCCAAAATTGCAACCCAGATTTAGTGTGTAATTATATTTGCCCCACCCTGGGGCGTTGTGTGGCTGCAATTTAATTATGGGGAAAGCGGCACCCATCAGACAGCAGTTTAATGGTGCGGTGTAATTTTTAGGCATTTTGCACAAATGGTTGGTACACTTATGAGGTCAGCAGCGCCTACCAGAGATAGTCAAGGAGCTGAAGGGGCTTTGGTGTTGTTTAACGATTGGATGTATGACTTCGAGTTCGATTTTTGTAGGTTTTTGGGCGTTAATAGCATACGCGTGAAGCGTGTGCTTTGCTAATATGGTATTTAGATGTTGATATCTTTGTAGTGTGTGGTAGTTTCTTGGATTTAAAATCCAAATTGATAACGGTAACGCGCTCTTTTTGCCCACATGCTCATATCCTGTTGTAATGTAATGTGTGTTTGAGTATTTTCATGTATCGTATAATTTCCTTTTTATCATTGTTAAACGTGCATTGCGCTCGCAACATGGACCCCAATTGGATAAGAGAATCATTAATTTAAGAGTTGTGACGATTCCTTTTCACCCAACCGATTGACTGTCCGACTGAGCTAGCTAGTGCTCAGTTGTGTTTGGTACTCAGCTTTAGTTGTGTTTTATTCTCTATCAGCAAGATCGAGACTTCTACTATTTTAATTTGCAATGGTCGGTAGTTAATGTGTTTGGTACGCTTTTTACTCATAACGGTAATGCACATATCCAGCACCAAAGATGAGAATTTACCGCCAAACACACTCTTGACAAGTCGTCATTTCAGTCAAGATGCAGATAAAACTTTACTAAACTGCGACTTTTTCAATCCAAAATAACATCCGGTGGGTTGTATTTATGAGATTGACTTTAGAAAAAAAAACATTATTTGATTTGAAAAGTGGTTTTCTTTTGCTTAAATTAATTTGCATCATTAATGAAGTAGGAAAAGGCCGTTTTCGGACGGCTTGATCTTTACGTCTTCTTATTCAAGCTCACAACCGGTGCCGTAAGAATAAAGTTATTATATGAAAATAATGTTATTTTTAAGTGTTTCAGTGTAAAGGGTCAAACTGCTCAAACTGAATCGGTAAAATAGAAATGTTTAAAGGCCACTTTTTTACATTACCCACGACTTTTACGACACCTTTGTAATACTCGTCTTGGTTGTAATTTTCAGTTGTCTGCCAATCAGACGTTAGAAAAATGCTACTTGGGGCAATGTCAAACGTCTGACAGATCATTCCTTGTGTAAAGTGGAGCTGTGCAAACTAGCTGTCGGGAACATTACAAGCCAGCAAAAAGCCAAGAGCCGTGGAAAAGGGCAGGCTGACGCAAAATTTACGCAGTTTCCAATCGTCAAAACTGTGCGTTGTTACATTTGCTGATTATGCACCCAGTTCGAGGCAGTAATAATTGTTCAGTTTGTGGTGTGGAATTGTAGAAAGTCAGCAGTCGCTACAGCGTTCAAGGAAGAGAGAAAGAAAGAGCGTGTGTGTGTGCGCGAGAAGTAGGTGTATGCGTGTGTTTTTTTGTTAGTGCGTTGCTGTTCGTCTGGATGTCGTGGTCGTCGTCGTCGTGGTTTTACGCCAGGAATGTGCGTTGATATTCACCGTCACTTGTGTTCTATTGCGCTGGAAAGCAATTGTGTGGTGTAAAATTGTCGCCCTGATCGCAGCAAAACGTGTACAACGGCAGCGCTGACAGTCAACACGGGCAAACACAGCAACTGCATCGGCTGCTAGGATTGTGTCGAAAATTGTAGTGTTTAGTGAAGTTATCGGTACTACCAGCGACGCACATCCGTCGCGAAAAGTTGAAATTGGTGGAAAAAGCGACCAAGTGCATCGTTTTTGCTCACTCCCGTGGTGTTGTGTACGGAGCAAAGAGTGTGTGTAATCGTGCGTGTGTGTTCATCCCCATATCCTTGATCTAAGAGGAAGGAGCCTTCCTGTGTAGCAGTAATTGTATGAGTGCGTGTGGTGTGTAGGAGCGCGCAGTGTTGTATTGTGGTGTTGTCTAGTGGTAAGGGATTTTCTAAAGCCACCTTTAACATCTCCGTTTCCACCGTTTTCCGTGCTGTGCTCATTGTGTGCCCAAGTGTATCCATATTTATTTATACACATGTGTGTGTGTATGTGTGTGAGTGTTAGTGGAAATTTGTTGTGGGCAAGTGCAGGCCGTAAAGCATAAAATAATATAGATAATAAAGTAAAGTAATCCGTCCAAATAGGAGCTAGTGTCGTGTGTTGTGTAGTGTAAAAGTCTGTAACTCCATTACACGTTTCCTGTCCCACCGTAACGTGGAGAAGTGTCCGATCTAATTCTGAATCAACATTGAAACATGTCGCTCGCAATGCTCAACATCAAAGACGACGGCGTTAGGCACGGTGGCAACCGGCGGAAACTGGCCGCATCGTCAACGGCGACGGCAGCCACCTCCTTCCTGCTGGTGTTGTTCCTGGTCGCGATCCCTTGGACGTTGGCGGCTGCAGCCGAGAACGATCAGGTATTGTATTATTATTGTTCATTTTACCGATGCCTTCCGTCCAACATGAAACAATAAATTGGTAGCATAACTGGTACTGCTATGGTTTGTCCAAAACATCGCCCTCGACTACAAACATCCGTTCGACTACAAATTGCAGAACCTTTCTCGCACTCAAGCCCCCCAAAGCCCTCTGGAACTTGGATGGAAAGTGTGGAACGAATCGGATCAAGCGAAAGGTGGCTGACAATAGGTGAAGGGCAAGAAACGATCGGCATTCAGCTCTTCGGATGATGCTCCCGGTGCCGTCCTCTTGTGCGTGCGTGCGTGCGCGCGCGCGTGTGTGTGTGTGTGTGCATATACGCACAAGATAGCTCATCCAATGTTGGTATATTTCAACGAATTCCTCTCGCCATTGCACAGACCCTTTGGACGTGTCGCCCTCGTCATCTCGGTTACCCATGATGAGCTGAGATGCTCGTACGACGTTATTCTCACTGCTCACTCCATTTCCAAGTTTATGATCAGTCCAACGATCCCGCTTTTTCCCGCAACACCCCACCGTTAAGCTCGTAAAGTCTATAAGCCGTTCGAAACATACATACATACACACACATACACACCTGTCTCAACATAAATTTCAGGCCTGTTCGACTAAACCTTTCGTTCCCTCTCTGGATGAGAAGTGCTACGGGATGTAGAAGACGGTAAAAGCAAAGGAGCGACCGAAACGGGAAAAATCAGTGAAAAAGGGCCGCCCTTTTAGCATGAACGAGGCAGAACGAGATGTGCAGGGAGCAAATGACTGAAGCTGAGTCTGGAATATAGACAGCGATGTGTCGTGCGTCGGTAGTTGTGCGGGTGCTTTCCTTTTGCATTTGGAAAGGTGTGGGCTGTTGTCGGAACGTAGGGATGATGGGAGGGTTGGCTGGGTGATGGGGTGCTTGGGCCCGTGGAATCGAAAGAGAGCGAGATTTTTGTAATGCGTACATGGTGCGTGTGTATGCGACCACAAGAGAATACGCATCGTTGTTGTGTATGCTTGCTTGTGTGTGTGTGTTGATGTGAGATGTTGTGTATTTATATTGATTTTATGGTCCCTCTAGCTGTTTCCACTGCGGCTGGTGAAGCAGCTTCGCTCGCGACATTCGACAGCGACCATAAAACGTCCCGCCGAAAAGCAGCTGCCAAGTACAATTGTCTTGTAGTAGACCGGACTTGCTAGATGAAATCCTCAAGTGAACAGCAATATTTTCATTTCCGTTTCATTTGGTACCGGAAGAGAGAAGAAGAGAGTTTTCCGAACGTTTTTGCTCAACATTGATAGAGATGGAGTGAGAGAGAAAGAGAGAGATAGACAGAGAGAGAGAGAGAGAGAGAGAGAGAGAGAATGAGAGAAAGGAAGCAAGGAAATGTACGGAAAAAAATGCCAAGATCTTGCATGGAAAGAATGAATGAATGAACCGAGTACGCGACGTACCTCCCCGCGACGAATTGGATGTATTGGTGTAATCTTGGGTTGGAACCCTTGGGAGAGGGTGTGTGTGGGCTTGATCGAGAACCGCAAACGATGGCCGCAGTGGATAATACCGAACGACACCCCATCTCCAACCCTGTACAACTCTCGTCGTAGCAACAATAGAGAACACGCATTGGAAATCCCAGCCCCCCAGTCCCAGCACACTGCAGAACGGGAATGTGGAGGAGTGTGTTCGAAATTCCACCAGATGGCGCACTCGTGTGGTTGCTACGTGCACGTGTGTGTGTTGTTGGTATTAGTTGTTTTGAAACCAGCGATTAATTCTTTCAGATTGTAGTAGGCTGCGTTTCTGTTTAGTAATTGTTACTGCTGCTGCTGATGTTAATAATTATGGGTTTGGAAGTTTGGGCGTTAACTACGGTGGGCGACTGGACGCAATCGAACGAAGGATTGATAGTCGGGCCAGGCACGAAAAAGCACCTGGATTGTATGCTTCTCGCAAAAGAAGCCCCCGCGCGAAAACATGTTTTGAACGGTGTGAAATGCCAGCGCCATTTTTGAATGAATTTTTTATGCTGATCGGTCGGAGTGGGAGGAACTGTCTGCCCGGTTTGCTCAAGGATTAACAGCATCGGTTGATATGTGATAAAACAACGGAACGAGTATTTCTTGTTGACTGACTGTATGCTAATTAGTAAGGCAGTTTGTGTATTCATATGGCTTAGGAGGACGTTGTACAGAAAAAATAAATTCTTTGCACATAACACCTGTCTCGCAACATTGTGGAAATCAAGAAATTCTATCCGTTTGGTACTTGGAAAATATTGTATAATAAAGGGAGCATCCGTCCTCAAATTACAAAAAGTCTAACGCAAGTACTAAGGGCAAGAAATAATCAAAGACTAGGAAAGAATGTCATAAAGGAACATTTTTAGCATAACTATCGATGATTAGTTGATGAATTTTGCATCCATTTCTTGCATTCGTACCATCGTCTCATCTATGGATCAATCCGTCACGCATACAGATGACAGAAAAATTGAAGACGATTTTTTTGTTCCCCCCAGAAAGTTGGAGTCTTTTTTCGCTATTTTCCTCAATGCGTTTCTTACCGAGACACACAAATTTTAGGCAATCTTGAGCCTAGAAAAAAAAGGTGTAAAGCTTTTGCTGGAATGTCTGCATTGTCGTTGGGCTACACGCTGAATGTATTATTTTCTTGCCAAGATTGAAAAAAAGAACAGAGATTAATTATTCAGGCATTAGAATAGAGATCGTTGTATGTTATGAGTATGAAGCAACTCTTTTTAATGAGCAAAGTAGGATTGAATTCGTTTCTGCTGCTTGTTTAGTGAGCCTTTTTTCTCACCAATAGCCATTGAAAATTTGGGCTTCGTATTAGAGATCGTTGTGTGATATGCGTGTGAAGCCACTCTTTTTAATAAGCACAGTGGGATTGAATTCCTTTCTGCTGCTTGTTTAGTGAGCCTTTTTTCTCACAAAGTGCCATTGAAAATTTGGGCTTCGTATTAATTACATTATCACTTTTTCTTTCCGGGCCATGGGCAGAAGGCAGAAGGCTTTTCTTGCCTTGTGCTTCAAATTCCAAAAGGATTTCCTTATCCTTACTCCTCCCCGGTGGGGTTTAGTTTGACGACGAAGTAAGATGGCAATGTTCGGTTCGGTCCATTTTTTGACCGCTCCAGTTGGTGTTCTGTGCTGGTTTTTAGCAATGGTTTTTAGTACCAGGTGTTACAACATTGCTACCGCACCAATGCCCGGAGGCAACAACGATGCAGTATTGAAACGGAAAGTTGTTGATGAAACAGCCTACACTACAGCAGCTTTGGACCGGTTCACCGAAGAGAGACCCGGGGGCGCTTTTTGTCAATTTACGTGGGCGACCGGGACCTTTTTTTTTGCTTTCGTTTTTGACTCGATAACGTCTCCCAAGCAAACCGTCGAACATATTTTTTAGACTCAGTTTTTGCCAACCAGTAGTGGACAGCCTCCGCTCGGCAGGCTTAGGAGTGGATCTCAGCATTCAAGGTGCGGTGCACACGGTTGCCTGATTGCGACTAATGGTAACGTTGCTGAAGTGTTTTACCTTTGCTCTTTTACAGAGGAAACGACTTAACGTATGTGTGTGCGTGTGTGTGAATGTCTAATGATCCATCACCATCGGTCCCATTTAGCTAAACCTAGCGTTGAACTCTGATATGCTGTGTTGTATTGGTTGGTGGTTGGCAATGATGAGCTTGTCTGATGCCTGCCCGAGGTAGCAAAGCATACAAGCATAGAACACTGTGGGGCCATCCAAACACGCGCGCTCACACACTTCATATCGCTTTGATTGGTGGTGGCGTTTGCGGTGGGATACACCTCACACAAGTATTTAGGCTTAAGATTCGGGTCTCGTTTTGGTCTTTGATCATGATGCAAGGCGCCTGCTAGCGTTTTGGTTCGGGACCTTGAATTTTTCGTTTTCTCCTACTTCGAGAGGCGTTTCTTTTATGTCCTAATGTACAAATTTATGTTCGCCTTAAGCAGGAAGGATGGATTCGCTCGTCCGGAGATTCGAAAATGGACATCAAAAAGGATGAACGTGGTTCGGAAGATTCGTATTCGATGCAAATGTTTAAAGCGAAGATAATATTGAATTTAATCCTGTGCTTACACACCGGATGCGCACAAGAAAGGGAAGGACAGGGCGCGGTCTTTGGGAAACGGAAGTAGCTAGGGAGCGGAAAGCTATCGGTAGTGTAGGCCTAAGGCGAGCTGCTTATAAGCGAACGTTTGTTAGGTGGAAGATGAAAGATCTTGCTGGAATTAAATATCCGTTTCGTGGTCCTTGGACGGCCTAGGCCAACTTGCAGCAGTGCGCTACGGTGGTTCAATCCGCCGTTTACTCCGTTTTCGTTATGAAGCGACTCGAAGGATGGCACATTCTTTGGCAACGGAAGCGAAGAGTGTCTTGTGTTTTGGTGTATCTTCCGCCCGATAACGACCAAGACGATGCTCGAACGAGCAAACATTCCTTGAGCGAAGGATGTCTTTCCTCGCGAGACCGGCTAACCGGGAGCAGTTGGTATGTACCAGCAACACACATCGAACCAAAGGGACCTTGGTTGACGCAAAGAGAACTTCCTACCCCGTGTACGACGACATCTCTGCAATGGAATCTAAAACTCTGCCCTCGTATCGATCTGGAAAACGACCCGCAATCCAACGAGCACCATGTCTATGTGCCTGACCAGGGTATGGGTACTAATTGATAAATTGCTACCTCTACGGCAACTAAGGAGAACACGAAGGGTGCTGCACGGATGCCATGGGTGCCATGGGTACTAAGCACGCTACACCTTCCCTTACCAATCCCAATAGGATTACAAGAAACAGGACAATTATGTTGGCATAGTTTCGATTTGCATCCATCATCACACGCCACTCACTGGCGACCGAGATCGATTGTAAATGCTTTTCCGCTCGCTGATTAGCGAGCGCTGTTGCCAATCACACATATTATGCATTTGGAATGTGATGTTGATTATGGAAACGCGCTTTGCCGCCACCGCCACACTTCGGACTTATCACGGCTCAGTAATCGGATACGAACTTGAATTTGTATTGGCAATTAAAAATTAGCTCCAGCTCTGTCTAACGTGTCATATCACAGGCGTGACTCGTAATCTCATATAAATCAGATTTCTTTTCGATTGCGCGGACAATCATCATCAATGCACAATCTTATCATCACACCGTGTCTGTTTGGTTGTGTGGTTTTTTTTTTTTTTTTGCTATTCTGGGAAGTGTCCAGGGCGTTTTTTTTTCTTCAGGTTGTTGTCAAACAACGTTGTCTTATCAGCTATAAAGAGCGGCCTAACCACTCTCCAGTGTTTGATTCTTCCTCTTTTGTGGAATACTGTTCGGAAATAATGCCAACCAAAACAAGCGAATGGTTCGACTGGTACAGCACTCTGTGTTTTGTTTAAATTTTGTTTTACGTGGAAATAAATGCACAACATAACATTGATGATTAATCACATGACCTTTGGATGTACTGGGTTGCGATTAGTAATAATGCGCAACAGCTTTTTTTCAAATAATTCGGATTTATATAAGACAGCTTGACAGTTGCTTACAACTGTAATTACGTCTTTATTTATTTCCTTTAGTAAATGCAAAATTCATCTGTGTAATCTAATGATCGTTTGTGCATCGTGCGTGCGTGGAAAAACACAAACATTTATCGAGTTATTACGCTCTGTTTAATGCTCGGGCACGTTCAGTCGATCTAAAATTGATCGTCCGCATTAAAAAAAAAAAACAAAAATCCTTCCCCGAAATACCTAGCAACCAGAGAAGGCAAAAGTGCTATCGAGGCCGACACGAAATGGGGTCGGAATGTTGGGATTCGGTACAGGATTTAAGATAAACATCTGCGGCTGATGAACTACGAGCTGAAGAAATTCGCCGAAAGCAAAACCTTTTTGCCCGCCGACTCGCTCTCGCTAAGGGTAAGGGCGAGGAATTAATGGATAAATTCAAGATTCCTTCACGCCAGTCTCATATCATTTGTCGAATGATATAACTCGGTGTTGTGCGCTCGTTCGTCGCCACAAATTGCCACAAAGAATAGCCACAAATTGCGATGCTTCAGTTCGCAGTCGCGATGTGCGTGGCCATTGATTTGTTTCGTTTGTGATGAATTATACGCTGAAAAAGACTAGACGATCACGTAAGATCATGGTTTAAAACATTTGAGCAAGCATCTCGGTCCGATGTGTTATTTGATTTGGCTAAGAGTTGGACTGCATGTTGTAGAAATTATTAGTACAATTATATTACCGCTGAATCGTGTGCACAAGCTCACCTTTTCTTCTATATACTATGAAACAGTTCAATATATGATTCATGCCTGGGACCGTTGTGATTTGTGAGCGATAATTGTCACACTTGGTCACTCTCTTTGTGATCACATTCCATTAGAGATCACAGCCATTTAGCGATATGAGCATGTTCGCAGTTCAAGTCATCTCAAAAATATGTGTGACGAAGCATCGTGTGCGGACGACGACCGTGTTTTGAAGGACCTAATTACTGCGCAAAACAAAACATAAAAGAACATGAAACTGTTAAAAGTGGAATGCAGTCAGCCCCCTTGTATTTTGTACTACTTGTCTTTATCCCTGCGTGCTGTGAAAATAACGATGATGACCTCCATCTGTCATAAACTTTTCTTTGATTTTTAGCTTCGTCCAACGTGAATCCATTACTTCTTTACTGTATGTTCTCAATTTAGTCGACAAATAAACGATCTGCAGTAGGCGCTGGATGCAGCTAACGAATTGCGCAATTTGAACTGTACGAACACAAGAACAGGGACGCTGGCAATGTGGTGAATAATAAGTTTGTGTTGATCATATTTTGTAATCCCACCTCCCATATGTGTCCTGCTGCTCCACCTCAAGCCGGCCATCGTTTGTTTCGGCCCAGCGCACACACACGCGACCATAACCGCAAACATACAGTGCAAAGTACTGCATTCAAATCCTAGAATGGACTCGAAACTCCAAAATGCATCCATCCAATTGGAATCTAGCAGCGCTCGTGTGTCTTCTGGTCCCTGCGTCTGTCACTGACACTGCTAAGCGTTTGACCACCCCGGTACATTAGTTGTATCTTCCGTGCTCTGATTGTCGTACTCATGAAATGGAGCAAAATCGTGAAAACAATAGATTAAACAACGGCTCGTAATGACGGTGGTGTAGGGTGGTGTGCGCAAAGGAGATGACATCGGATGCGAGATGTGGTCAGATTTTTGCACCTTTCCTTTAGCGTGTGCCCGGAAGTTTTTAGTATTGGTAGTGATTGGTTTATATAAAATCAAACCCTTGCTGAAAACGGGATTTCCGGGTTTGAATGGTATCTACAATTTCGGACAATAGTTTCCCGTTGTTGACAAGTAGTATTTGCGCTGTTGAGCAGGCCTGATACCAACGAAAGATAGATGCACTCTCATACACAAATCGATCGATCCTTCCTACATTGCTCATACTGAATGTACTGAATATCCAACACATAAGATGGACGTTTTTTTTGGTTTGTTATGGTTTTGCGAGATCGTTAACGATTATCTCGGTGATATATGTACATACATCGGCCCTTTATAGTTCAGGGTTGCCACAGGGACTGGGAAGGCAGAAACTTCAGCAAAATGATGAACCAACGCGGTAGAATCTAATGGTAAGGAAAATACAATAATCTTCGTTGCAATCTATTTAACGCCTCCAGCACAATACACTGTCACTCAAAGCATGGATGCGCTTTGCAGCACTCCAAGTTTTGGCACGCCGCTTGGCAAGTACTTAATCGTGGATCCTACGAAGTGCTTGCTCCCTGCGGTTATCTATGCTTGCCTTCAAAACCGTGCACTAGTAGTTTTTGGGGTGGCTTATTTATTTCTCATGTTTTTTTAATGTCAATTTTCCATTCTGTCTCTTCCCTGTTATCGTATCGGATTTGGAGCAGTTTCGCTCTGTTATTTCTTCGTTGTTTTTGTATTTTATATCTATCGTTTGTTCCGCTTGTAATTGGAGATTTTTGTGGATGATAAGAAATTTAAAGCTGTTATTTGTGTGTATGGAGGCTTACTAAGGATGGAGTATTTGTGTGTATGGAGCTTACTGTGTGTATGGAGGCTTGTAAGGAGAGTCCGAGCATTTGAGGCAATGTTCGATATTAATTTGAAATTTCAATTTCTCTTTATCAGGCCATAACTTTAGACAGACAGGCCACCTTCAGGGGTAGAGAGGGTATCCTCTATTCGTGAATGTGAAAATAACAAAAAACAGCCAAGCGGATATATTATTTGTATATTTTATTTATATATTCTTATATGCATCTGTAATATTCGTTGATTTTGGAAAAGCTCAAAACATCCGCTTGTCCGATTGCAAACGATATCAAGAAGCTTTGGACTTGAAAGCTTGCAGCCTAGTAATCAAAATGGCACCACAATGAAAGTAAGATGAGATGAGATGCTTGTGAGATGAGATGTCCAGAAGCTTTTTCATGTAACATTAGGAGGCTGTGAATTTATGCTCCATGTAGCCTTTCTCGCTCACGAGATGGAGTCCTCTGGCGTGAGAGCAAATTGTTTCGCTTCTCGCCAACGACTTCAACCGTTTTCGCGCATGTACATCGTCCAACACGGTTGTTTATCGCAATGTGCAGGACGATGTGAGCTTTGGTAGCTTTGCAAAGAAAACACCCAGTCCCAAAGGGATGATTCGTTGGAGCTAGCTTATGTAGTTGCTAGGGAAAGAGTGTTTTTTTTTTTGAAAATTCTCCTAAAACAGAGAGACACCGTTATACTCATTACTATGGGAGATGAACGGTAGAGAGAATCGATGACGGAAAATTGAATTGGCTGCGATTGTGAGATGCACGGAAGTTAGAATACATGAAATGTGAGCAAGTTTAGTTTAGAACAAAAAAGCATTGGCTTTTATGTTCTCGAAAGCTCCCATTTGGTCCAGCATGATGAGCGAAGTGGCATGCATTTATGAGATTTCCATTCCGATATGTGCGTGTGTGTGTGCGTATTCTTGGCAATCGGGTTCTCTCGTGTCTGTTTTCGGGACTGCTGCTTGTGCTGCTGCTGCTGACTTGTCTCATAATCGTCTCTATGTTTTTGAGCGCTTCTGTGCGGAGCTTCGTAGTAGACTGTGCGGATAGCAGATAACTACTGCAGTGCATTTAATTCCTATCATTCCTACCGTGTAACAGTGTGTATTCCTTATCGTACAGTTGTATGCGTCCTTAAGGGACCTGCCTACTATTAAGGTATTAATCGAAGAATACGTCGACTGTTATTTATTGTTGATTTCATTTCCGTTTTTCAGTTGCAACCCGTGCTGTATACTGTTTCGTAGATAAGTGTATATGTGTAGGTAAATGTGAATTTGAGTGCCAATTTATCCTTCCGGGAAGGCAAGCAAACAAGCAATACAAGGTTTCAAAAAGGTTGATGGAAAAGATTCACGCAGCGCTGAAAAAAAAACATGGTTTGGGAAAAACGGTCATCAAGTTCGTTCGTTATTTATGCGCCTTGTCTGACATTTACCCTCCTCTATCCCACGTCCTCCATGTCCTACACCGATGCCCTAAATGAGGAATGTATTTGTGTGTTCAATGTTCTGCCTGTGCAACGTGGCGGGTGTTGGGCTAGGGTTTGTCTGTCTTGTTCGCCTTTGTCTCATGTTGCCCAGCAGGAAGGCGGCCTGTACGCATTTTGCAGGACGTCATTGGAAAGTAACACTTGTAATGCCAGTGGCTTTGTACAAGAGTAATTCGGCATTATTTCACGGCTAGTAAAGCCCGGTCCTTTCCGGTCACCATTCCTATTCCTATCCCTAAAGGCCAAACCTGACGGTGTGTTTGCAAGTGACCAAAAGCTAATTTAATGGTTTGCTAATCCTTGCAATTCGTCATTCGTAATGGTTCCAAGAAATGAGAGATTGTCGGGAGTGTAATAAATTTGCAACAGGGGCTCTGTTTCGTTACGAATGCACGACAAAAAATGGATATGCCACTCGACAACGTGGCAGGGCTGTTAGACATTACTTAAAATGTGTAAAGTTCTACAGCGCTAAGCACCGTTCGCTTATACAATTCCGCATGCATATAAAAGAAAGGTGTGGTATATTGGTAATTGAATTAGGGGCCCTTTCGGTCTTTCAGTCCTTTGGTCTCTCGCAGCCCTAAACTAACGATGCCGATGACGCGCGAGTTTGTGTTTCTGTAGGGTTTGCCCGTCACGATGCTTACCCGTTTTTCCTGTACCGTTTTAGTGGTTGCAGAATGATGAAAGGAGTGAAAGCTGCTCTCTTGTTTCTTCACGGCGAACTAAAAGCGTATCTTTCCTTTCTGTCCCGTGCGGCATTAGGCAGTGTGTGCGTTATCAGAGTTATGCAATTTAGCGTAGCCGAAGTAACGCACCGAAAATCGATAATAATGTTTACGGGATGTTGTCCGCCCAACCGAAGGAGAAACAGAAATATATGAGAGAGAGAGAGAGCGCGAGAGAGTGTGGAGAAGAGGTAGGTGGCATTGTGATTGAAATAACCAAGTAGACGTCGATCGGTAAGAGAGAAGCGAGAATACGAAAGGGAAGTGGTAAGGGGAAAAAGGATATACCATAAACTAGGACACTCCAGTCAAAGACGTCATCATCATCCGCGCAAAGGTAGCCCCAAGGGAACGATATCTCACCTTCATTCGTAGTTGCACAGTGTCTAACGAGTGAATCCAGTGGCAAAATTGAGTTAGAAGTTAAAGTTGTAGGATTACGAGTTTTATAACACACGCCTTCGCGGTTCGAGAAAACTAATCTATTTTCCTGTGTGTGTGTATGGTTTAATTACAGAACTCTAATAATCGCAACCTAAATCTCGACAGTAGTTCGTCCTTCGGTGCGGCACCATCGAACCAAAATGATATTTACATCGATGACGAAGGTTTGGAAGGTTCTGGCAGCCGCGGTGAAGTAAGATCTTCGGATAGTAAACAATGCGGCCGGGCAGAACTTAGGAACTAACACCTTTAAATGTATTTTTGCAGGTGCGGGACGATTTAGAGAAAGAGGACGACGAAGCATCCGGTTCTGGTTTCGGAGATGATGACGAAGATTCCACCTCGAGTCGATCGTCGCTACCGTCTTCGTCGTCATCAGGCGGCAATCTAAACATACTGCGCGGTGGCAGCGATAACCTGCCAGGTTCAGGTGATCATGATGATAATGATCTCTACACAGACACCAACCTACCCACCGTTGATCCATCGACCACCGACGACGAAGATAGTCAGTTTTGTTTGCATGGCTTTATTTCTATTATAATTTATTCCCAAACTAAATCTCCTCACAACATATTGATCGCTGCACAAGTGGTCGCTGTAGTGCGGTGGACCATTAATCTCGGTTCGCTTCCCTCTGGCAACGGTAGTGCTACGTGTGCAGCGATAATATCTGTTTCATCTTAAAAACACAGAATAGAAATTAAATGAAGCAGAGAAAAAACAAACATCATCAAACTCCTCCAAAGTCGAGCGAAACAAAGCTAACGCCATCGGTGGAAGACGCACTGTGGAACATACAAAACATAAAACAATCGAATGTGTATTTTATTGAGCAACGATTCCGTTAGTTATACATTCGAGATGAATTTTCAATCCCACGTTGGGATCGTTTTGTCAATACGCGACACTAAAGGCATCCTGTATGTTTCGTTTTTCTTACTTATACCCTTAATTACGCCTTCCCTCTTTCAACCCACACTGACTATTTACCGTCTGTCTTTTCGGATTGACAATTTATATGGTCCGATTTCTGTCTAACTGTAAAAACGTTGTTTGATCGTTTGTTGAAGCCATCTGAACATATTTCCTTTATCTCTATAACGTTTTCACTTTCTAACTGTTATGCATGAATTTATCGTTAATTTTTCTGCCCTGTATTGTTGACATGTTTTTCAATCTGAAAGTTGCTAAAGATATTTTTCTTTCCTTCATCTATCGCACTACTTGCAGCATGATGAAATTTGTTGTCCTCATATTTACACCATCGCCATTTTGTGCATTTTCATTTAAATTTAATCTTTTTCATTGTCATTTTCTTATCCATCGGTCAAATTTCGTGCCTTTTTCAATCACGATTCATGTCCATTTCATGTCCATTCGCCAGTGTCGCGCAATGGTACTCTCATTGGTCACTTCATCTTTATTTTCATATGCCTTGTTCATTTTCCATTCATAATGCCATCGCTCTCGCCATCATTTTCGGGATGACGAGAGATACAGAAGCATATCATTCGGTAAATGTGTTTATGTTTTTGTTTTGCAGTTTGTTTCACTCCTTCATAATGATGTTCACGTGCGCTTAGAAGGCATCGCCTCAGAAGAACACGTTTGGTTTGAGTTTGAATTTGAGTTTGTTTTTTAAAGCGTTTAGTTGAAGCTAGCTATTTTGAACTATTAAAGTGTAGTGTGTTTTTACATCATGTTTGTTCTCATCGCGTGATCAACATCCTTCCAGTGCCATTAATGCGGTGAGTTTTGTTTTTTTATACTTTAAATCCTTGCAACAGTGCCCATTGGCAAGGATAATAGCAAATCCTCATCGTCTTCGTCCTCATCGGGATCATCTTCGTCGGGCGGAGTTTATTCACGAGGTGGAGATATCATTGAAACCGGAGAGAACGACCTCGATCTCGCTGGACTGCCCCGGCATCACATAACACCCACAGAGGGTAGCATCAACCATCACGACAACACTCAGTACGGTGCGGGCAGTGGCGTTTTGATAATGAATGCCAAGAACGATGACCGAACGGCCAGCTTCTTTGCGCAGCCTGGCATTTTGGCAGGTGAGTTTGAACACCGTGTAGTTTGCTTCGTTGACAATGTGTTACATATACTAATTCATTCAATGAATATTCCTTCTGGTTTACGTTTAGCTGTGATCGGAGGAGCTGTCGTCGGTTTATTGTGCGCAATACTGGTGGTAATGTTTATTGTTTACCGGATGAGAAAAAAGGATGAAGGCTCGTATGCGCTAGATGAACCGAAGCGATCTCCAACGGCCAATACCTACGCCAAGAACGCGAACAACAGGGAATTCTATGCCTGAGATTACTCGATAGACTCGAGTGACGGTGATTTTTAAGTGAGCCATTTTCTTCTCCATCGCAGTTACATCCACAGCAAAACACTGCGCTAGCAAATGGTGCAAGCGAAATGAGGCCCAGCACAGGAGGAAGGCTTAAAAATTGCCGTACAGTGCGAGATAACAAAGCATACACCTAGAATTAGTGGAAAGAGCGAAACGAACGAAAATGAGTGGCAGAGAAAGAGCGTACATGCATGTATGCCGCAGGAAGACGTAAGGTGGTCATATATTGTAGTAAGCACAGTGAAGCTACTGTAAGTGGGGAGGGATACAGAAGTGCATCGAACACGAAAGAATCTTTGCAAATACTCCCACAGCATACGAGGGAAGTAAACTGCAAAAAAGAAGGGATTGATTGTATGAATGTAATGCATATAGGCGCGTACGCACAAACCTACATGCACCGTTCTAGGAATTCATTTAATTTTCGGTAACCGGGTCCACCCTCTGCGCGACGGGACCTGTGAGGGCAGGGTGTTATTCGTTATTCTAGGATATGATTTCAATATGGGAAGCATTTTGATCAAAATACGAGTGGTTGATCCATTCTGTTAGCTTATAGTTCTTTTCCAATTTCCTTCGCTGTGTAGGTTTGTGCGAAACACGTGTGCATCATCGGGGCTTATGCAAATTTCATTTTAATATCTTGACCTAAGTTTTAATTTTGGGGGGCGCGTTAAGCTGGAGATGAGTTTCTCGAATAAGTAACCGTTGATCGTAGATATTATGGGGGTTGTGTATTGTGTTGTGCGTACAATATGGGATTTGGTTGCTTCGGATTGTACAACTTCGCCCAAGGTATCTATTTCTGACAAGCAGCTACAGTGAACAGGGGGGCAGCTTGTATTTCAAAATATTGAGCTAGGTTTGGCAGGATTGTAAGAAGTTTTACATTGGACTGCGTGTGTCTTTGGGTTGAAGAACTTTTGTTGAATGTGGTCCACCGACCGTAGTAGTACACTTCTTATTTTTCTAAATTAAATAACTGTCTTTATTTTCCATTTATAAACAAGAGCATACGAAATAATATGTAACCTAGAATGAGACTATCTTGGGGATTGTTCGATAAACATATAATCGAAATTTCGGATAAAACAAACCTGATAATGATATATAATTCATATATAAGCAAGAAGCATGAGGCGTATGGCGTTGCAACGCAACAAAACACAAACATACATACATGAATCAAGAAGGAAGATTGAAGGCTAAAAACTCTGTAGTTCGTAAGAAAGGATAGATGTTACTTATTTATAAAAATAATAAGTGCAACAGAGGATGAGCGGAGCGGATACCGTTGCCACAGCCACTGGTTGCAGGCATCGTGGATAGATTAGCAAATCAAATCCTGCAGTCATCTGACTAACGGAGGAAGAAAGTGCGCGCTACATAAGCTTTCTCGTAAATTCGTACGCACCCTTGGTGTATGTGTGTGTGCGTGTGTGTGTATGTGCGCGCGCACACCTCGATCAGGATAATTAATTGAACTTCTCTTTGTGTGTCTCACTGTGCGTATGTATGTTGAGGACGATGGAGAAGGGAAAATGGTTGGAAAATGGGCTATAATACACAGCAGACAACAGATAATGATTAAGATGAGTGATTATGGATTTTAGTTCCATTCGTGTAGAGCCGAGTGAACGGAACTGTAAGATCACAATTTAACAAAACACAAAACCATAAAGAATAAGCTCTGCCGGCCACGGTGGATTGAAATGTAATGGCAATACTTTGTTGTGAAAGTATATATAAAACAGAAGAAACAAAAAACAGATGGCAGGCAATGAGGATGAAAATTTGGCAAATTATGCCATAACTACGATAGTTTACAATGTTGATTTTTATACACAATCCTGCATTTTATCGCCCTATGTTTCCAAACGCTTGAATTCAATCAAAACACATACATTGTACTAATAACAATCTCTAACATGTGCACATGTGTATCATACAGGATGGAACTGAATAAGAGAGGATGGTCAGGATTTGTTCGTGTCACAAAATGTGACAAAAACAAAACATGAAAACATACAAGGAGACCAATCCATCTATTTACGATAGGTAGAGCGTAGAGCAAGCTTAAAATAGGCTCCACACTCAGGCATAAATGCCAGAAGTAAACATATACTGTTGAGGCTTTCGTTAAAGAGAGAGGACACGTTGACGTCAGTAGAAAATGTACTTCTTGACAATATCTGGCGTTGGGTTGGCTTTTGATTTAGAATTTCCATATTTTAAAGACACTTTATTGGGAAGAAGGAAGGAGAACAAGTCAGTTGAACAACCATTTCCTACACGAACAAAACAACACAATGAAAGGCATAGTGACGGCTGTATTTTTCGAAAAGAATTATCCATTTCAAGCGGACGAATTCTTATGCTGTGCTTTTGGGATTCATTTTGTTTAACTAAACAACTCGATCATCTGACTGCTGACTGGTTAAAAAATAGTTGCTGTAGTGGGTATTGGCTACTCATGAATGGAACTGGAAATGGCAAAGTAAAAGTAGCAAGCAAAAAAGCATGCGAACCCCATCGTCTGTCTGAATCGAAATATCATCATCTTGCTTAAAACAAGATCGTTGGACCATCAATAGAAATCCTTTGAAACATAGGATAGTTAAAAGAAGACATGCACATAGTACGTCTGTAACAAATGGGAATGGCTTATCAGACAGAATCACCGGGTGTTCGGTGATATTAATTCAATGAGACAACTTACTGCGCCACGAGCAACACGAAGGGATACAGCTAGTAGTTGAACCTTTTGGCAATTACCTAACAAAAAATGGGCAACAAACTTCAGCAACAACACACAGTCAATAGTAAACTGAGAGAAATGCAAAAAAAAATTATTTGACCTGAAAAAAAACAAAACAGCTTGACGAAAAAACGAGAAAAAAAGAGTAAACGTTATAATGTCTTATTGTAATATTCTAATAATCATATAATACGACATTTATATGGGAGGCGCACTGTTAAGCTATAATAACAGTAACTAATATAAATCTTTTCTTTCGGTTTGGTACTGTAAGAAATCATCCACCTCATGCTTAAAGCAAAGCAAAATAGGGACACCCGTTCAAGGTCATATAATTGAAATTTTTTTGTAATAATTGCTACTTCATATAGCGCTATCTTGGCATGTGTGTGATGTGAATTGATTGGTCACTAGTACGATGGAAATGATTTTATTTTGCTTCCGATTTTGAGATTACGTTGACGATCTGTGGCTGCTCCTTTCTGTTCTTAAGAACAATCCCAGTGTGACCGCAAACGTATGGGCTTGCTTTTAAAATTGATGATACATCGAAGACATATGATGTGAGAGCCATTATCTGTTGCACATTCAGTACCAGTTTTTCAAGTGCTTTAATGCAAATTAAAGTACGGATCTAAGTTGCGTCGCATGCAAGGCCTAAATTTAGGTTGGTTTTTGGCAGTTTCGATACAATGTCGCGTAAAATGTATCGCAATACTTTTGTGAACCGCTTTTTGACTGAAGAACTATATATGTGGCATGGAAATCTGAGTATAATAGTAGACATGCGCAGTTAGATGCTGGGATTTATTAAACACTTAAGCTTCCACTATTTTATGTATCTTTATTGTTTAAGTTCTTACTAAAAACAAACCTATTTAATCAAGAGCGTTCAAATTATTTTACTCTCTTTCTAACACTTTAATTTTGTGCCATTGGTGATGATGGACACCGTGATGCGCGTTTGATCCGTTCCTTTAAAATGTGTTTGCTTCCTGTTTCTGTTTCTCTTCCTGGTAAAATGTCTCTATCTATACATAGAATGCTCTTAAATATAGTCAGAGTCAGGCTTTCTTCAAATCATTGATCTTCATCATCAGCTTGATACAATCACTACCAACAATTATCGGACGACTCAAAAGGGACGTTGAAAGTGGGCTCTCAGGTCCAGACAACCAAAAAAAGCATTTATTAATCAAGAGAGCAACAGTTAGACATTCCGAAGGAGGATGGTCGAACCAAACAAAACGATAATTTCTTTTTCAAATAATCAAACTAAAGAGTTTTTCATTAGTTAACGGAACATTTGTTCGTTTAATGATATACTTCAAATTACTTTATTGCAAGACCGTATCACCGATTGTTTTCCATTGCTAAAAAATAGAAAAATGTTGCTAAAATGGGAACGAAATAGAACAGAACTCTGTATTTGGAAATGAAAAAAAAAAAACAAAAAAAATAAACCAAGCCAGATTTTGCCAGACATACGTAGTCAAACATGCACAGTGAAATCTATATTCAGCGAAGCATAAACAAACTAAAAAGAAAATCACACATTTTGAATACAGCCGCCGCATCAGCAAAGGAAGCGATAATGTAAACCATCGTCTCTCATATAGTAAAAGAAACAGAACGACAGACGGTTGGTGAAAAGTAAGAGAAAAATAAATTTAATATACAAACACTACAAAAAGAGGAATAAACACGCATGGAGAGTGCATACAAGAGAAAGCATTGTAAATAAAAGAATCTTTACAGTGTAATAAACAATACAAGTGGTTTATGCTCGAGGATGTTTAAAACCATTGAACAATTTTATAAATTATCCAATTGCAGTGGTAAGCAAAATGTATAAAATCGCATGGTACGTTTTAATTATTTATTAGTTTACTTGCTTCCGTTGAATTTTATCTTCAAATATTTTAATTATTTGTATTATATCATTCTGGACATACCACTGTCTAAAATGGCCGCCTTGACCAATATGGACGAACCCGGCTACTGTCAAATGGCTGCTGTCAAAAGATATGAATTGACAACTAGCAACAAATACAAAGAACAAGAAGCAACAACAAAGCATAGCAAACGTTCTCAATTTGCGGATTCTTAAAGTGATACAAAGCATCGAAAAACACGTTTTTTACTGTGCAAAATGCTTCCGTAACCATGTGCGAACATTGTATAGAATAGTGGTGCAGCTGGTTAAACAAAGTGTTGCTTCAGGAGTGGTGTGCTAGCATCGTTCAACAGCAGGGCAGCATCCCGTATACCATTCCTGTTCGAACCTGTTGTATCTTGTTGTGGCTGAAGTGCGGACCGTTCTGTTGCAAGTGTTGTACCACTTTTGCCGTGCTGCTAGAGTGGCCAAATGCAACGGAAGGAAAAACCAACTACAGTGACGTTGTGCCAAACCAGACAGAACGAAAATCGTGAGTCAGTTGCAGTTGTTTACGTGCCGCCGGTCACCCGAGCCAGCGTACGGTACCGCCAGAAGCTGCAGTGTGGCACAGTATAATGTGAAGAAGTTTTATCGAAATTCAAACCATCACACTTTACCAGTATGATCGATGCGTTTTCCGCTGGTTTGGAGTTGACGGAACCCGTGTCAAAACTATAGCAACGGTTAGATAGAATTGTGTGAAGTTATTTTTTTTTTATTGAAAGTCACTTTCCGCCCTACAATCATCGGATCCTTTCGAAAGTAATAGTTCGGGGATCGCTTATGCACAATAATTGCTTCAAATTACCAACATGGGCAGCTGCTTGACATGCTTTCGAACGCCGCCAAACGCCAATGTTTCTACTGCCACTGGTATTCCAATCAATGTCGGGGGAACGACCCAAGATACCGCTCTGACATACACCGAGATGGACGCAATTGGACATGGTAAGTACGCAACACTCTAGCCGATTGCTTTACGGGCGTCGGGGAAAGATTAATCGATGACTTCTACTGACTCTTTTTGTAGAAACAGACGATCTCCTACCCGTGAGTGTGGCCGCACATCATATGGACCATGGAGAAAAACATACCGGAGGAAGCTTTAAAAAACCCACAGTCGGTGGAATGCTGAATGGCAATATTTCATCCGCAGTGCCAGGTAGCGGCACGATCGTTGGTGTTGGTGGAATGATCGGATCGACAGGTGGTTTAATGGCGGAAAACATGAATAATAATGGAATGGGAAGCAAGGAGCTGTGCGGTGGTATGAACGGACCGCAAGTATTGCTCTCCGACAACGATTTGAACAAATTGTTCGAAAGCTATAAGGATGCACAGGAAGACGCGATACTGTCGGAAGGGATCGAGCGACTTTGTGGTGATCTCGGCTATAAGCCCGACGATTTTGCGATACTCGTACTCGCGTGGTGTTTGGACGCGAGTCAAATGTGTCAGTTTACGAAAGCCGAATTCATCCAGGGCCTACAGCGCATGAATGCGGCCAGCATCGAGGACATAAGAGCCCGGCTGCAGCAGATAGTGGAACGATTGCGAACGGACGGTACCGAAGATTTCAAGTCACTGTACCGGTTTACGTTTCGGTTTGGGCTCGAGCCCGGTCACCGGATACTTTCCCTAGACATGGCTATAAGTTTGTGGCGGCTCGTGTTTACCGTCCACACGCCAGATATTCTGCAGCGCTGGTTGGACTTTCTCGAGCAGCCCCAAAACATCCGGGGCGTCCCAAAGGACACCTGGAACATGTTTTTGAATTTTGTGGAAACCTGTGATATCGAAAATTATGATGATACGGAAGCGTGGCCAAGCCTCTTCGACGATTTCGTCGATTACGAACGTGATCGTACGGGGCATGAGGCTGCAAAGGTGAAGGACGACAATGGCGGAGAGCCACCACCACCGGAGCATTCCGAGTACACCTGCTCATAGTATTTTGCTAGGTAACGCACCCTTTACCCACTGTATTCGTCTCCCCTGTATTGAGCAATGTGCACGTCCTCCTATGCGTCTCCTGTATGTGGTGGAGGATTTTTCTGTGTTGAGAAAATGTACGTGAATCACATCGTATACTCGGGATGCTGGTTGGATCTCTGGTACTTCCTTCTTTCACTGCTGAATGTTCCGCCGTAATTAAAACTAACCATTTTTAGTCAAATGTAGCACCAGACTACATTTCCTTATCGCTTTAATTTAGTTTCTTTCTACTATTATTTATTGAATTCATCGTATCGTGTCTATAGTGCCGAAGTTTTTATTAGAAGCCCGCGAAAGATAAGCCAATTTTACAAAACAGATCACATGTACGATGGTATACAAATACAAGAAGTAGCTTCGTCACGTATTTTTATCCTTCCGCTTTTGTTCGTTCGTTATCAGTGCGAAATAGTCACTCTTCCATTCGCGTTTCTACACCAATAAAATGTTTCTAACAGTCTCTAAAGTGTGTGAAGCGCATTGATTCGTGTAAAGGTGTTGTAAAAACAAAATGTTAACACAAAGGGCAGAAATTAGCACAAAGAAAAAAGCGTGCATCAAATCATAGAAGACAAATTGGATCGTTTGTTGTTGAAATTTAGCTCGTTGTACAAGTTTTAAGATGGAAGCGATGCGACGTTCGCTTACTTACGGTTCATCCCAGGATTGTATTTGTTCGTGATTCCAACCAAACAATACTATAGCAAAAAGTGACTGTGCAGACAAACACTGTAAAGAATCACATACAAAAGCGTAGGATAAACGACGGATCACGAAAAAAATCCTAGAGACAAATATTTATATACAGAGAGCGTAATGGCTGTACCGCGCGCATTAGCCGCCGAAAGATCGCTGTTAGGCGAGTGTACTGAGTATGTAGGCAAAAGAAAATCCCCCCCCCCCCCCTCTTTAGCGAAAGCGATAATAAGCAGACGTGGATCAATGTGATTAATTAATACTATTTAGTGCACGATCTTTATTTTTCGGTTTTCAAGCGTGCTATCAAATAAGCATAGTATTTAACTACGCCGCTACGATCGATTGCAATTTATTGCTAAATTTCTGGTGGAATATCGCTGTGGCGCGTGCTGCGGTGACTAACTGATAACTAACCACATCGTAGCGGGCCGATCGGTGGATATCAAAACTTAGTGTAATTATCGCATTAACTTCAAACGGTTTTGAAATAAAGGAAACAAGTATATCTCTAACCTATTTTGTGTGTGTGTGTGTGTGTGTGTGTGTGTGTGTGTGTGTGTGTGTGTGTGTGTGTGTGTGTGCCGTCCTTGTGTATGTCTTTGTCATTCTCTTTGGTTCTTTCCTTCTTTCTATATGTCTCTTGTGTGTAACATTTGCATGTCTCGTAATGATCATTTACTCCTTTCTTTGTACTATAGGAGAAAATAAATCATCGTTATGGATCATTGGCTTCGTTTTAAAGGTAAGTTTCTTTTAAGTTTCCACTAACAATCTATGTGAGTTTTGAAGAAAGATTTACCCTTCTGCAAGTGCTTATATGAACATAAGCAACGCACAGATATATCACCAGGAGAGGAGGGAGCATTTGCATCATTTAGGGTAATATTATAGTATGTGGGCTCGAATTTGTTTATTGTGCACTCCCAGAACGAAATAGCCGCTATGGTGTAGTAATTTGATTTCCTCTGCCCTTGAAAAGCTCCCGTAAAGTCTTTGGCCCAGAAGTCATGGCCATTGCCTCTCTGGTTGAAGACCGAATGATGGATTGCTTCCTTCCGACGTGATGGAATCAGCGCAACGGCTGCCATTTATTTTGCAGAAGAAATTAGTAAAACTGCTCTTCTTTCTTTCTTGGTTGGCTAGCTAGCATACTGCTGAACCGCGCGCTGTGTCATGTTGTAGGGAATGCCGCCACAAAGGGAAATGAGTTTCGAAATACGGTTCGGCTTGATTCGTTTCGGTATTAAAGCTTTACAACCCAATCAAGCTCACCGTACGAGACGGCGTTCGATAGATTTACCCGTGTCCAAAAATTTACCAAATCATTCTATCAGGGTGTTCTGAAACTCATGCGAAGTTTCAGAACTTCTTTAGAGTTTCATGCGTACTTTTGAACAAATTTTGGTTTTAATTCCGACCAGTTGAAAGCTTATGAAGAAGGCTTAATTTGTGGCTAGCATATTAGAGAATAGCGTACTGGGAAAAATGTTCTACAACTAATTGTGCGGTTAATAGGTTGGGTTGCATCACTCGCCTGTATACCACCAAACAGAGGCGTAAAGCATTGTTTGCTTTGCTTGACACGGACTGACGACTCGGTTAGCAAAACGTGGGGCAATAGATGGGAGACCTGGAGGACAGTGAAATTGGCGCAACTCACGTATCGAGAAGCAAATAATAAGGGAGTTTGGTGAGCTTTCTGAAGCCTTCGCAAAATCTGCTACTGCAGAAGGCTTGTGGTTGCGTCAAATCAAGCATCGGATTGACGTCATTCCGGCCGCCGATGAATCTGGTTTGAAATGGAGAAGAACGTTGCAACGCAATTGCGGGCTTATTTTCCCAAAAACCCACTCGGTGGTGTGCCCATTGCTTGTTGATGGATTGACAAATGCGCCCTCGTGCAGAACTGAACCGTGATCCTGATTAAATACAATCGCGATGTACGTTTTAATGGAAAAATTAGGCAAACGGGGAATTTCCGGTACGATGGTTATTAACCGACGTGACTATCGCTTTAAGAGAAGGTCAATCAAAATAGGTGGTTAATTTATTAATCATTGTCTGTATCACGTATCTGGGAGCAACAACACGGACGATGGAAAGGAAAGTGGGCTGTGGTTGTCGCAACCGGGTAGAATGTCATCACCTTGTTGTCGACTGGGTGGGTTTGGGAAGGTCATCAGACTATTAGAACATGAATTTATTTTTCGGAAATGTGAGCAAACAAAGAACAGTTTTCCACAAATAGGAATTGTTTTCCCTGCGATTATACGATATGGAATGCTGTCCAAAAATTTATTAACTGGACGTTTCAAGGCACTGACATTCGTTCTAGAAAAATAGGAGTTCGTTTGAGTGACTTGATTATATTTGCACTGACAATATAATGCCATTTGGGATGGCTTAATTGGTTTATACCAACTATGATTCATTTGCTTGATTGCGCACATGCTATATTTCGTAACATTATTTTGTTCGACGCCACACAGTAATAACGTACGCATACTAAATAGGTTGATTTTTATGTTTTCTTTTCGTTCAATGACTCTGTTGTGCTCTTGGAGTAGATATGGTCAACATATTCCTCCGAAGATTCTAACTATGGGTTTTATCCCTGACCGACGAAATTATAAATAGAACGGTTATAATTGCCTCAAGGATTGCGCCCACTAAACAGTTTGTGTCACTCTGACGGAATAAATAAAATCTTTTCTTTGCGAATCTCTAAAAGAATTGTCGGAACATTCTTCTACATTTTGAGAAAATATCCTACACAAGATGGATATTGTTATACCGAATTCGCTGTCCATGTCCCTGTCCATGTCGATCGAACATCCTTCCTTAGGATCTTAGGTGCGATCAATTGATTTTCTAAAGGACATTTCTATCCGAGGACGACATTATTCAACCATTTTGTAGCTAGAACCCAGTAGAAACTGATCTTAATGCTACTATATGCTTTGGCACAGCTATGGCTAAGCGATCGGTATCTTCTTCTTCTTCTTGGCGTAACGACCTCTTAGGTCATGCCGGCCATCGAAATGGCTTTCTAGACTACCGATACCGCGTAGTTGGTTAGTCAGACCTCACTACGGGGGGACGGCCCGGATTGCATCTATTAAGTTATATGTAATATTAACTTTCATTTCATCGGCTTCCAAAAACAGTATACGGGAACGTTACCCCACTAACATTACATGCGTTCGCCATTCTTTACAGGCTCGTTTTAAGATTTAACAAACACGCGGAATTTTGAATAGGATTTCCGAATAACTCTATTGAATAAGTGATCCACCGAGTACACCCAGTATAAGGTGCTCTTTCATGGAGAAGGAAATGTCTTCTAATTTAAGTGTAGTGCAGTGAAGTGAAAATATCCTAGTGTCACACAGTTCACGACCTTTACGACCTTCACCTGTTGGAACTAGTTCGTCGATCGTCGATCGATCGATCATTCTTGTATCCGCTTCGCCGCAGATTGCTTCATGCGAGATAACGATAAGATCGGTCTGGGTTCGGATAGCCATTCGAATCTCAACTCGATCGATCGATAGTGAGAGTAAAAGTCGTCCTGCCGTGCCAAGCGAGAGAAACAGTTCAATGGATTGTGGACGACTACACTCTTCAGTTAAAATGAGAGAACCGTGATGGAGATGCTGTGGTTAGTTCAATGGATTGTGCTGGCTTCCACCATGCACACACGACGCATTGATTATGTTGCGCGCCGGTCAATATATCAATATATCAGCATCCTACACTCTCATCTCGCATGTGGTTTGCCACGCGCCCACCAGTTCCCAATCCCGCTCCTAAGAAGTTCCCATCGTTTCGTACGGGCACTGTTGTCATTCCCCTACTCTTGCGCTGCTGTCAACAGACGCGGTCCTCGGGTCGTGTCGCTCTCGGCGAGAAAACCCGACGACCGTGTTTGACCGGGCCCGGTTTTCGGCAGCAAGATCATTACGATGCACGCGCTGGCCCAGGTCGCACGCACATTGTTCACGCACGCTCGCCTAGCCGAAAACAAGCTGTCGCCGTGATTCAAAACGTAACGCAACCGCGTTAGCTCCAATACGGGGCCCGGCCCCAGGGTAGTGCCGAATTTAGGGGTGATTTTCGTTCGCCCGTACGGTCATCGCAAGACACATACCAATCGTTATCGTAGTGAGTGTGAGAGTGTTTTCCCCGACCGGTGGAAGGAAAATAAGCAACAAAGTGCGAAACGCCGCCAGTGTTTTAATCGTTCCGCGTATGCCTTTGTTAAGCGGTTAAACAGCCGTCGTGGTTAAAGAGATTTCGTTAGTGTGCTGCATTTACTACCCGTGTGTTCCGATTGTGTATTCTGCTGCATCTTTCTAACCTCGTTTGGTAGTATCGAGCGAAGACGTCGAGAGTCTGGAGTGGAAAACAATCGGGCGCAAAGCACCGAGCGGCATTTTGGTGTTGTGCGTTGCGTCGTCGAACGACAGCACACTCAATGCGGTCGTTGATTTTTGTTATGTGATCGATGAAATTTGCGCGATCGCAGCCTCCAAACGGCCGCCGTCTTTGTCGTCATCGCAAGGGGCTGCAGCGCTGCCCAAAAAGTGCCCAAAAAGGAAAGAAGGAATCAGCGAAGCACGCGAAGCAGCAACGGTAACAACAACAACCGAAAAAACCACCCCGTGTGGTGGTCTGTGTTTGCCCCGGTGGTTGTCCGAAAAATTGCATCCAGCAGCAGCGGGTACGGGCTGTGCCCGTTGACTGCCGTGTGCTCTGTGTTGCAAGTGGGGCGGAAAATTTGCCACCTCATTTGCCTTCGTGTTTCCCCAACGTCGGAATCAGGGTGATCTTTCCGAACCGGTCATTGGTAGGAAAGATTGTAGCGAGAGACGAGAGACGGGAGAAAGGAAACAGTGCAAAAGGGTTTTAGTCGCAAATCAGATTCGTCGGTCAAGTGAAGATCCGCGCCGTGCGTTGTGTTGTGTTCCGGGATCGCCGTATCCGTTTCGTCCACTCATCTTCCGAGTTGGCACAGTGCCGGGGTGTGATAATAAAGATTACGTAAACAAGACAGCCCCGACAATCTCCCAACAGTGTGGTGTGTACCGTTCGGCCTTTTTGGCTAAGTGATCTGACCCAAACGTGGAGTGTGACCTGGAGAGGAGTTAGGAGTTGTGTGGAAGGAAGGAGAAGCGCAAAGAAAGTGCTGAATAAAACCACACCCTTGACTGCGGTTCCTGTGTAACACGGCTGCCGAAATCGACGTGCTAAACGAAGGATTTTGACAAAGGTGACATAGAAAGGGCGAATCGAAGCGATCCGTTGGAATCGTGAGCAGCAGCTGCAGCTACAATAGCTCGTAGCAGAACACACAGGTAGAGAACTTTTCTAATTCAGCTACCAATGATGCAGAAGAAATTCGGTTCCATTATCTGCGTCGCAGTCCTGTTGGTAGGGCTGGGACTGACGATCGTCGTTGGACATGCAGCTGCCGGCGGCGATGAAGATGATAGCACAAACAATATGGTTAACGCGACCCAAACTGATGCGCAAACGTTGAACAGTTGCAACGGTACGCAGACAGTCACTTCCGACACAGGGCCCAACAGCGGCCCCTGTCCCGGGGGCGGAACGCATTCAACGCATCAGGCGCGGCTGAGAGGCAAATTAAATAATACGACGTGCGTGAATGCGTTCTGCGGTGTGAACGATGGTGACCGTCCAGTGGACAGTTCGGAAGAGATGGATGACGATGTGATTAACGCCACCGTTAGCAAGGGCAGCCACTCCCATCAGCATCAGCATCGATCGCATCTGCTTCCATCGCCGGTCGGGATACTGGTAAGCGCGGACGAGGAAGCTGTCGACGCGGCACTCGAGTACGGTGGCAAGAAGGTGGTGCTGAAGGCGGAAGTGCTCAAGCATACTTCCGTTCTGTACGGTCTCATCTCGATCGCCGAGCGGGACGAACTTTCGGAGCGGTGCTATCGTGAGCTGCAGCGCGTGTACCATGGCATCCAGCAGAAGGAGATCTGGGCGATGAAAGGTAGGCATTACTGGTTCACTTATACTTCACATTGTTTTTACGTTCGTGGAGGGGTTTTTGGTAATCACTAATCGGTGTGATACCTTGCAGCTGTTTAAACAACGTTAAACGAGCGGGGAACACTTCTCGTTAGCGTCTAATCTAATTCGATTTAATTCTACGCTACGCAGTGCGATGGATACTCCCCAATTCGCCAACACGTGTGTCACATTGCGTGATGTGGCCGTTTTGTTGTTATTCATGTTTTCGAACCGCTCTAGAATGGGGTCCTTTTCAAAACAACATTCGCGCCGCCGGGAACGAAACGATTGTTTTATTCCCTTCAAGAGCGCGGCTCCGAGCAGTCCGAGTTGGTGATTCGTGTTCGATGTTGCGCAGCAGCCTGACGCTGCTGATATTACTCAACGTACGCTTTTACTCTCCATTCGCTACCCACCAGCGCGAACGACACTAACGTCGTCATCATCGCCTTCGACGTCATCGTACACGCGGTATGCGGTGGAGCAGTAGAGTCCACCCGATTTGGCGCTATATTGGCCCTGTTGGAGTCGCCACTATCCCTTCGCCGAAACCGCGGGGAGGAAAAATGCCGGAGCGCATTTTGTGCATGCGCCGGTTCGCACAACAACAGCTACGACTAATGCATCAAATCGAATGCGCGTATCTGGAGCGACGCCAATTCATTTGGTGCGTGTATTTTCGTTTGTTTGTTGTGGCTCTTTCGCTCGAAGGCATTTGGCGGAAAGGAGGCCGGTTTGATTTAAGCTTATGCCGCAGTGGAAAATCACTTCGAGCAACAGGCAATGTTCAAGGTCAGGAATTCATCAGCAGCTCGTCCAGTGTATATAGGGGTACTTTGGCATGCGGTGTAGCGTTGTGTCGTAGTAATCCCATCAGTGTCGCGATCTCCAAGCAGTTTTGGGGGGGGGGGGGGGGGGGAGGATCTGTGATCGATCGTCACGTGATGGAAAGCTAATCGATGCAGCCAATCAAAATCGATAATTTTGGCCATTATACTATTGTGGGAACACCTTCGCTGATCGCTTTCAACGCCTCACGCCCTTGTCTCTAACCCTGGTGGAGAATGAACCTTTGTTGACATTCTGATCATTTCATTCAAGAGAATCAACTCTGCCCTGCCCTACCGATTATGCCTCGTCCGGTTGGACCTTCTAGAAAGCCTAAATTTTCATCGACCGAAGGACGATAAGCCAGCAGCAACTTTAAATGGAAATAAATTGAGGGTTACAGTGCACAAAAACCGCTTTTCTGTGCTGTGCTTGAAAGAGTAATCGCCCCAAACACTGGTCTGGTGACAGAAGGAATCCATGCTCTAAACAGTTGCACATTTTGGAATCACTTGGAGCGAGCGAGGTGGAGCAGCGGCACAAAAACTAACGAAACGCTCAACTGTTTACCTTGCTTATTTCGTTTTGTGCAATTTCAACTAAAGATTGCATTGAATCGAATGTTGCACTTTCGCACGCATTTTTTTTTTTGCTTGTCGGATAAAAATATACCCTTACCCATCTTGGTGTCCTTCGCTCGTGAGAAGCACTTTTGAGCCACCCCGTCCATGGTCCATGGTAAGACTGTACTTCAGTCTTTCATTGTTGCTGCTTTGCTCAATTGCATCACAGCACAACGCAACACAGCTTTGGTAATCTGTTTATTTGCTCACCAAAAGCTGCTAGCCGAAATGCTTCGTCCGTGATGGAAATGTTAGAAAACGAAGAATGAACCAAACGGCATGCAAAAAAAAAAAAATAATGCGCCTGATGGCAGGCTGCTGCTGATCTGAACGGGTGCTTCACTCAAGATTTGTGCACTTTCGCACTCGTGATCAAACAGGCGGAATGCAACAAACGAATCAAATGCTTAAAACGTCTCTCAAGTCCATTAGCAAACATGGGTTGATGATCGAACTTAGGTTCGGAAACAATCCGCAACATAAAACGCGTGTGATGAAAAAAAGATGCCATAAATCGTCATAAACTTTTGTCATGATCATGCTCATCTCGCGCGTCCGGAGAGTCTGCTTTCAAGTCTTCGATCTGCACAGCGAATTCCCCGTGATCTATCGAGAGGGATACGAGTACGATCGTGGGTAATCTGGCTCAAGGTTGATAAGGCTGACATATTGTTTGTTAAATATTTGTCTGATCTTCAGCGCAAAAAAGAAAAAGAAAAGGAAAAACGGCCTTAAGACACCCATCGTCTATTGAAGGAGGCAAAAGATGCCAACCTTGGCTCCAGCGTTACAAAAACATGCGCGACTAATGTGATGTATGACATTTTTTTTCACACAGGAACAACAAGTGCGTAGTGGCCACTTTGGATGGAGTTAGTGAACTAGTGGGTTATTCCACTAACCTTAACCTTTGCTACAACTTGATGCATGATTCGTTTTGTCACAGAAGTATTTTAACAATTGAGTTGGCCTGTGGCAATGGTTCTACGATTCTAAACGGAAAAACGGTTAAGAACGTAAAAGCAACGGTGAATCGATTCGTCCCCCGTGCTCGATTATGTAATGATCGGATGAGGACGCGAAAGAGACCAACTGTTCGGGGGGAGGCTGCGTTTTATTTTTTTGTGCACCGATCGAAGCGCCATCCCATTAGCATGCAACATATCAGCATCGAACAGGGGGAACTCGCTTGTCCGGTCGTCCGGGATGTCGTTGATGTATTTTATGTAATCAACTTGAACTTCTGCTCGGCTGTCACGCCGAGGCCGCCAGTATCAACTGCGGTGAGGAGTTTTGAGAGCGGCAGAAGCAGATCGGTTTGGTTTTGCTGCCAAACCATCTTTCGAGGCGTTGTACGATAAAAACAAAACTTTGTAGGTGTGCATCAGCATGGCATGTGTAAGCATTGGACGAAAATAGGTTACGTCCGTCAAGACGGCGTGTGTGTGTGTGTGTGTGTGTGTGTGTGTGTGTGTGTGTGTGTGTGTGTGAGTGTGTGTGTGTGTGTGTGTGTGTGTGTGTGATCGTTTTATTTTTGGTTATTTATGCTGCTTAATCCGTTTGATTTTGTTGACAGAATCGCATCCCTGTGGGTGGGTAAAGAAGCGTTTTGTGTGAAACAGAGAGCGAGCTAGAGAAATTACATTACGTTATTTTCATTCTCATTTCCCACATTATATGTTTATTTCATTATTATTATTTCCCTTTGCCGTTCGGCATTCGAGAGAGATTTGGCGCTAGCTCACACAGTGTTACGATAATGCGTAATCCACGGTGCTGAAAATTAATCCCAAATAAAGCTCCAGATCAGTGTAAGATTTACAGCACCGCCTTTCTAATGATCTCAATCAATGCTTTCTATCAATATCTCACTATCAAACCCAACAACATGAGAAAGCTTTCATTTTTCACACCTCTGTGGGTAGACTGTGTAGTCCCTTCTTTAATTGGTGGGTCGTGTTTCTATCATCTGCTACTTACCTGTACCAATAAATCGATCGACCAAACGACTCTACAGCCTGCATAAAGCAATACTTTATCATCACCCTTATTGAAATCGGTGGGATTGAAAGTTTTTGCTGTTTTCTATTGTATGGTTATTAAGACAAAATCATGCACTTTAAGTTGCTTGGATGTAACGCACTGAGGGAATTCAATATCCTCGATCAGACGTTATTAAAGATGATTGATCTTCTACAATTCTACAAAAAAAAAGTTGTTAACAAAACATGTGTTGCAATCATTTTAAACCAGCCTATTGTTGAGCAAGACGGGCAAAAAAGTAGATACAGATAGGAATAATACCCTAAATGACACACGACAGCGTATATTGTGATGAGTTGACTCTCCATTCTTCATAGGTCCAATACACGTGACTGTGCAGAAACATTTAACCTTATTATCGATCATATCGATCGATCGCACCATCATGCTGGTGAATTGGTAAGAATTTTGCAAACAGAATAACAAAAAAACACACACACACACACACTTACACAGGGTCAGCAATTTGACGTGCTAGGGAAAAGGAATTTTGCAATTTTTTTTCGTTGTACCATTACATGTGGGTATGTTTTTTGCAATTATTTCGTGAAAGGTCGGTGATTGAGTCACTGTTTGCGATGGGGGAAGTGCAGCGAAGGATACGCGTTAGTTATCGCCTGCCTTTTTGGGCATGAATGGGCAAGCTGTGTAGTCTAGTGTAGATGCTCATTTCATCATGTGAGGACACGAATTGAACGGAAGGAAAGATTACACTTTCAAGGTAAATCGTATTGAGTCGCTGAAGAGGCAGATCAATAAAAATCTGTGTATTGCTGCGATCACCGCCGCAGTTCAAGCCCTCGAGGGGGTTTTATATCTTGTATTGGTCACATGTAGTCACTCATAAACCAAACTTTATTTTATGATAGCTTCCAACTTGACAATGTGTGACTACGGAAATGAGCTGCGGGTTCTAATGAGCACGTGTGTTGTGGCAAGACACGGAGCATGATTGAAGGTAACCCTTTTTGATTTTAAATATTCAAACAACATAAAAAAATAAAGGCAATAGGGAATGGCAACCGCATTAGCTACTCGGAAGCTTATGTTGAAAAATAGCAGTTATAAGTGCTATCGTACAGCATTTCTGTTTCAGAGCCTCAGGCCGTCCAAAAAAGACATAAAATATTCAATTCATTGTTAGGTGGGCTGATAGAAAAAGAACGGGAATCAATTCGGCCGGCCTGCCATGTTCATTGGTCCGGTTTTAGTAGGGGTCCGGCAGTCAGGGCTGTTGGCTCATCCACAGACAGCGTCGAGTCGAAAGCCACACTTAAAGAAATAACGGATTCCTTCCGCAGGGTTAGGACTGCCACCGATAAACCTTTGGAATCCAGTGTTGCCTGTTTCTGCCCGCCTTCATAATAGAATTGTTCATCGTACCAGCCCTTTTGGTGGGAAAAAGTTCCACCGAGAACCCTATTTAGATAAGAAAATAGAAAGTGACCAAAACGGGTTCGTTCTCGGGACGCAAACTCGTACCACCATTCGAATGTTGCTTGTGCGTGCATTGAAATCGTTTGTGCTCATGCCACAGCCAACGAGAATCGAGAGAAGGCAACAAAAAGCAAAAGTGTACCCGCCCATGGAAACGCTAAGTGTACCATCAAGAAACGTTCAAGTTACCATCAAGCGAATGGTTCAATTCGCTTGAGTCGAAAATCTGACCAATTTCATTCATACCTAGCATTCAGGGATTTTGGAACGGGAACATCCGCGTCCGTGCTTTTTAGTGGAGACCGTCATTTAGACTGATTTTCTTCCCGGTTGGATCACATTCGTTCTCTGCTGATTGAGAGAGCATTTGGCGTACGGTTCGATGAGATGCATTTTCAACGGACGCGGACGTTTTGTTTGCTCCGTTTGATCCGGCGCACGGACACGAAGGAGAGCAAGAATGTGTGTGCAGTGTACGTCCCGAATCAGTTTAACGAATGGCCAAACGCGATTTAATGGAACATCAAACATTGACACACGGAAGACAACAAACGAACGATATGAGGAAACAACAATCTAACGTTAGTGTCAATCCGATGTGAGAAGAATTTGTTCTGGCCTTCACAGAAATTTGTTTCCTGTATTGTATAACCCATTCTCGAGGCTCGCAGCTTAACAGTTTGACAAAGCGTCCAGACATACTAGCCTGAACGAGTACGGGTTAAACGGTACAGTGTGCCGAAAATGCCAATGAAGGACGCTTTCGGCGCACCGTGGTGGGCTTATGGCTCACTAAAACTTATCGTACAGTGTTCTAGTCTAGCAACTATCTGTTTCCCTTAATTTATCAGGGCGAAACACATCCAACCGGTCGGTAGTGAATAAACGGTTTCTTTCGGTCGATCGACAACAACATATATCTTTGACGCTGTCGCGTAGGGTTTTTATTTCCCGCATTGTTTACGGTTAATTTTTTCAATGTCAAACAACTCGTTGTTTAAGCACATCCGATACAAAAGATAAAAAAAACTCAATCCGAAGGTGCAAAAAATATGATACGGTACCTGTCGGTGACCACCGGGCGATGTAGAATGACCATAAACGATCTTTTATGATTGGTTTATGCAAATTGGATCTATTATTCACCACTATAGTAGTACAAGCGATGCGAGCGATGGTGACTATATTTCAGGGACAGGAAAATGTATTCAATGCGACGCTCATTCACGGTATATTAGTAGTTTAGTTCGTCAAGGACATCTTTGGCTTGGCTGGATTGGATTATCTGATCGTGTGCGAGACCTATTTTCTAAAGATTTGTTACCATCTGATTAGACGAGGCATGGCTCTTTCTTGTTGTTGTTGTTGTTGATTGACACATTGATCTTTGGAGCGTGAAACAGAACTAATCAGCTCTTCTTCATAATTGGCTCAACAACTGGTGCCTCGGTTGCCAGATCTAATGGACGACAGACATTTTATTTGATGTGTTGATGCTATGTGTCGGGTCGATCAAGGGTCATGTTGATTTGATTAGTTGAACCGATTTTCAGCAGCATTTCTTTAACCATTATATCTACCACTGTTTTATCATTCAGTGCTGGACGCATCCGGGAGCCAGGAATCGGGTTTTATGTGGGGTCACAATCACTGGATCGGTTCCGAAAAGGGTTGCGAATCGACACGTACGCCACTTTCGATCACGCTATCCGATCGGTATCGGCGCAACATGAAGCGTAATCTGGTGACTGCCCTAGCGCCGTTTGAACTGGACTATCGGATCGTGTTTGCCAAGCATCAGTCAGCGTGGCAGGTGGACGTAAAGTTCCAGAGCGAGGTAAGTTTGTCCTGTGCACAACTGTCGTTCTTTCGCCGTTATGCTCACTGACCTTGCCGCTGAGCGGTTCGGTTTGGTCGTTTCAGAACATTCTCCACATCGGTGTGTGCATTCCGCGATCATGCACGAACGATGAGTTGCACAATCTGACGGCGCGGTACTTCGACGAGAACCTGGTCCTGGCGCAAGACATCTACGAGTTCAAACCGAACGTGCTGCACGTGAAGAACACCACGCTCGATCGAGCTTTCTGGTTAAAGCCGAGCATTTTCATCATCGGGTAAGTGATCATCGCAGGTCATTAATCGTGGTGTGTCCGTGGTCGTAGTGAGAGGGCGAACGCGCAAATTGAGCCATTCAGCTGAATTGAATGTTCGTTCATAATCATCGCGCCCCGTACGCGATTGGTTTGATCTTTTGTCAGCCCTCTGTGTTGCATCAGCTGGGCCCGAGCGTCGGAAGGTATCGGTCGTGCTGCTAATTGGTACCGTCAACACCAAGAATAGGCCACCATTCTAGAAACGGTGCATTCACCTCATGGTTACGGATTTCTTGTTATGTTGCAACCGACACTTACTTAGAGCATCATCTTACGCAGCTTGGTGCTAAACGGTTTGAATTTATGTACCATTTATCTCTCACCATTTGTCAAGACTCTCACTCGCCTTCACCTTGCTGATGGTCTACATGGCGCATAGCCGAGAACAACGGTTATTAGAGGAAAAGAACAATAATCATCCGTCCGGCTCAACCACTGCTCCGGCAACTGCAGCGTCTACCAATGGCGATCTGGCAGAAGAAACCACTTTCCTCGATCGAGTGATCGATAGCTTCAATGTGCGCAAGAACTTGAACACAATTTTTCGTACAGATACTGGCCCGCAATCGCTGCCAGTGATTTGCGGGATGAAGTAAGTAACGCAAGACAAAATGTTTTGCTATTTCGACCTGCTTCATGTTTGACCGTCATTCCTTCCTGTGACAGGTCAATTTGCTGCTTCCTGATTCTGTGCTTCCACATGCAATGGTACACGTTCTACACCGTGCACAATCCATCGGTGATGCTCCATTATGCTGAGCAGATTCGGTTCCAGCTGGTCAGCAATGCGCCCCTGCTGGTGGACGTCTTTTTCGCCATCAGTGGCTTTCTGCTGAGTTACAACTTCATCCGCAACCGGTCCAAAGTGCAGGAGGTCAAGGCGAATACGCTGTGGGAAAATGGCAAGTTGTATGGCAAGATGCTGTTGCATCGCTACCTCCGGTAAGCTTTTAGCAATCGTGAACGTGCGTGTGTGCGTGAGTATCACATTTAGCATTTGATCGCGGTGTCCGTTGTGTTCGTATTCCCCTCCACCGTTGTTTAGCCTTTCGCCAATGTACCTGTTCGTGACGGTTTTGGGCGAGCTGACGCACAGCTACATCGTGGAGACGTCCAAGTTTTGGGTGCACGAGCGATCGGATCTCGGATGTCAGCGGTACTGGTGGCGCAATCTATTTTACATACAGAACCTCTACCCCGTGGACGACTTCTGCCTCAGCTGGACCTGGTCTTTGGCCTGCGAGATGCAGTACTACATGCTCTTCACCATCCTGCTCTTTGTCTACGCCAAGTAAGACGTACCCAATTGCTTCGTACGGTTAAACAGCAGCTCTAAAGCTAATGACAATTCCGTCGACCGTCTTCCTGTAGGAGCTCAAAGTTCGGCAAAAAGATGTTTGGTGTGTTCGCAATAGGCACGTTGCTCTTCAACATTGGGCTGACGCTGAACTATCGCTTCATTCCGTCGTACGACGTGCTGTACAACACGGGTGATGCTCTGTACACTGCGCCCTGGTCTCGAGTGTCTCCGTACGTGGTCGGGGTCTACTTTGGATGGCTGATGGCGTCGTCTCGCGACAAGTTCACCATCACACAGGTAAATATCGAGATGCACTTTACGGAACGTTACAATGTATTGCAGCGGCAGATTTGCTGACTGAATTTATCTTTTCACTACAGAACCAATATCGATGGTACTGGCTGTTGGCCTGCTTCTGCGTGATATTCAGCATGCACTCCACGATCAAGCGCAACTTCCCGTTTCCGATCGCCTCGACCGTCATGGTGGCTGTACGGTGGCTGATCTCGTGGGCTGCTTGCTGGGTGATTCTAGCCACCGGATGCGGTTACTCAAGTAAATATCCTTCCATCGAAGAACGTTTCCCGTTTTTCTTCATCATCATAGATTAATGTTTGTTTTTTCTTATTCTTATTATTTTTTCTTGCAGATCTTGTAACGCGAGTGCTTTCTTCTAAATTTTTTGTTCACATCAACAAGCTGACGTACGGGATCTATCTGTTGAATCCCTTAATAATCATCGTCACCTTTGGAGTGTCAGATTCCAGTGCCCATGCCGACCCTATACCAGCGGTAAGTCCAAGATATTCTTACTCCTCCAAACGGTACATTTCAACCGAAAGGATGTTGTTTTTGTATTCTGGTTTCTAAATTGTGTTTCCCTTCGTTAGATCGTTATGGCGTTCGGCGTAACATTGCTTTCCTACATGGCAGCGATCGTCTTTTCCGCCTTCTTTGAGATACCCTATTGCAGAATCTCCAACGAGATCCTGAAGCTCAATCGGAAGGTTCCCATAATCACGCATCCTTCTCCCACCTCTACCAGTGGGCCCAATCACCCTTCGTTTCCCCCCGTGATCGCGAGTGAACAGAAGATAAAATGATGATCCGTGCAGTGGATTGGATCGGTTTCACACGTCAGGGAATTTTTCGCCCCCCTAAGGAGTTGTATAGATGATGCAGTTGGGTAGAAGTGCATCGTTGCTCGCATATCTTAATTCTTACTCTCCTCCTTCCCACCTCTCTCGCCTCACCCTTTGCTTAAGCTGGGCCTGAGCGTAGCAGGCGCTCCTGCTGGTTGGGGGAAGCTAGTGGTTCGTTCTCTCGGCTTAATTGTGTCAAATCCAGTCGATTTAGCTCTGTAAGGCAGTGCAGCATGTGATATCTCTTCTTATCGGTGATTCTTATCGGTGCAGAGAAAGGCATAAGGAAGCAGGATCTTGCCGTCTCCAAAAGTTTAAGTGTTAAGCGCTGCTCACTTTACTAGGTGGAAAATGTTATTTATTAATTTACTTACTAAGAGACTTGTGCAGCGAAGGACTCTCCGGTCTTGCCAAATAAACGACATGAACATTCATCACGATTAGGCCTTCACACTGAAGCTGCGCCAGAATAGAACAGCACCGGTAGCAGCATCGCATGAACAGTTTCATGATGACACGTTTTCCTGCCGTTTCTGCCCTTTAATATGCCGGCAGTTACATCGTGAGTTCAGCTATTATTTCAAAAGTTTGCTCGTCTCCTAGGGCGCTAAAAATGTTGCCATCGTCTTCATTATTCAGTAAATCGTCCCCACTGGATCAAGGTCACGCGCCTGACGTGCAGATCGTATGATGCCCTGTAGCCAACGCAGATCCCTCCATCCCATTGCCAACACTCCCCGGCGCGACCTCGTAATCTTCGCTTGTATAATGTATGTACGACGAGACGACAGACAGTGGGCACGAAAAAAAAAGGAAAAGGAGAAAGCGAGAGTGTGTGTAGATGTAATCGCAATGCTCTGCTGGAGCTTTTTTTTTGTCTTCCTCCCCTTTATTTCATCTCTCTGCTTATTATTTTCTTTCTTCCACTGCTGGTGGCTTTGCGAACAACTCGGCCGACGGTGGCATCACCGGTGTTGACTGGAGTGGGGCAGGCGACAACCGGCTGTCCCAGGTGGTAAGATGCGATCCGCTTCCCCCTTTTAACCACAACCCGGTGAACCACGACACAACTGAAACGACCGACTGATCTACTAGCATCGAATCCTGGGCGTCGAATCGAATCGCTACGAGGCTCCTTTTGCGGGTCACTTGATGGACAATCGGTAGCCATGATAAAGGCTCGGTAGGGTCGTGAAATTAAGAAGAAGAAAAGGAAAAAAAGTACAGATGGGATCAGGTCTAACTGGTTTTTCATGGGAGATCTGTTTGGGGATTTTTTTACAATTTTCGGAAGGTTCACTGTGTTGGTCAACACTGTGATCATATGATGTGCTATGTGTATGTGCGTGTTTTTTGGGAACGTATATCTCAATGGATCTGACGAGGGGGTCTATAAACTAACAGTTGGCACGTTTGATTCCATCCCCCACTAAACCCCATCCCCCCGGCGCATGAATTCGCGCCGAGGAGGGATGCTGTTTTGTTTGCTTCTCATCTATGTGGTGGCATTTTCCCATCGCCAAAAAATGAAAACACAAACAGCAGACTGCAGCGCAGGCTCCGCACACGACCTAGGATAGTTTGGCTAGCAGCAAGCTGTGTGGATGAGCGTGACACAGACCGTCGTCGTCAGTGCAAATGTGTGCCGAAATTGAGTAACCAGCTCTCGTGGCGGTCTCATTTGCTTGTGCAGACGACGAGTATGAGAAGGAACTCGACAGTTTACGAATGACTGTCGCAATTGTACCAATCACTCGCAAAAACGCTACATCGTCATTGGTGCACTTTTGGCAAACCGTTTTAAGGAGGAAGAAAATTTTGCAAATTGCGTGGAATCGTACCAGCGCGCGTGTATTAGAACAAGGGTGGGCCAAGGGTCCAAGACGGGGAGACAGAAGAGAGGGATGGAAAAAGCCATACCACCAGGGTTAAACAGTGCAACCACTGCAATTACCGCAACAATACACTTCAAACCATTTAAAGCTTGCACATGGGGCACACAAACGAGGGCTATCGGTGGCGAACAAAGTTACTCCGCGACAAATTGTAAAATCGCTTGTGACTTTTTAGGCAAGCGGACAGTGCCGGTGCCGTGTTATAACGATGGATGAGCCCGACCGTTCACGCTTGTTCGGAAGGTTATGTGATTAATGTGCGTTTTACAGCAACCGAGAAGATGCTAAGACACAGCGCGATTCCTTTCGTGAAAAGGTTTACTTTGGCGGGGTGCTTTCTATTTGACCAATGGCATAGTAAACTGTAATTTACAGCATTCCCATATGTTACATCTCCGGCTACCGTTGAGCACGGGTAGGCTGATCGGAAACCGTTCCGGTGGATCGGATCTAGCCGCGAATGTTTGTTTACCTTGCATCCAAGGTGTGTGGTGGGGGGGAGTCGTATCCAGGTCGGCGGTTTTGTGTCCAATATCGGACGTCATCCGAAATGGTGATTGCATAAGCATGAACCGCAACTACGATTTCTTTCTCTTTCGGATGCAACCGACCTAAGCAACCTCCCCAAAAACAACACAACACACTCGTCACACAAAGTCCGCTTAGATGCGCAAGACCGCATCTTAGGCGCTAGCCCAGACGGCAAAGAGGCAAGTTGAGCATATTCACTTTGCAGCGTTAATCGTGCGTTCGTTTCGTCACACGCATGCTGTGGTCTTAAGGGCTGATGGTACTGTCCAACAAGTTTCGTTCCCAAAAAAACGGTTCGCCAAAAAAACATACGAGCTCCGATAACGAACGATGTGTTTGTTCGGAGGTGGTCGTCTACGGGTGGTGTAACTAGAATTGGGTAACTCCAAAATCCGAACGATACCACGCACACCTGCCAGCCAGCCGGGTCAACCGGGTGCGAACGGAGACAAACTTTTTAGCAACCATTTCGTAACAAAAGCACTTCACACACTCGGTTCGAGTGTAATCTGGTGCAAAGTGGCAGGTGTTAATTAGATTTACCTGAACTTTCTAACCGCAAAATTGCACGCGCGGAAAATTTACTCCATCAGTCAAAATCAGTCAACAATTACCACTGACCAAGTAGCTCATGCAAACACCTACCTACCTTACATATGACCATGTGTCTTGCGATAGCTATTACAAGAAAACGACTGCCAAGGTTATTCCCAGCAAGTAATGGTACCGCAAAAGGAGCTATGAATGGCAGCATCCGACCCCCCCCCCCCCCCCCCCCCCTTCCCCATTGACGGGGTACGCTTTTCAACTTGACCATCCGAATGCTCCGGACGGTGCATCAGAATTGATAAATGTGTAATCATCGTACCAGTCGGGTGGCGTCGGATGCGTATTGCAATCCGTTGCATTGCACTTCAATGGAAGTGAAGTGGAAGTCGTATTCTGCTGGTGCCATTGAACGCTGAGAAGGGCATCCTCGCTCGCTGAAGACACAATTCAGGGCCAAATAATTGTAACCAATCCCTGTGGGATGGGTCTGTGCCTTGCAAACATTGCTGCAGGGCGGTACTGATGGTAGCTAGTCACCTCAGCCCTTTCGATTACATGCAGCTGAACGACGCCCTGCGGAAGCTATTTGTAAAGGGCTCTGAAGGCCAATCTATGCATCAAGGTAATCGTGTGCGCTAGGCTTCCAGGTCAGGAAGATCCTTGTGCACCTCGGCACGCTGCAGTATTTCCGCTTTCTTCTTTGTAGTATGGACCAAACTACCAGGCTGCAATTGGGACAATTATTTACACCTCCAGCAAATGGTCGATTACAACGTTCCTGTAGGTCAGGTACGGTGCGAATGTGATCGGCTAAATATCACCACACAAAGAGCATTGCCTCGAACCTCGGCCGTTTTATGGCTGCTAGTAGCGCCCCGATGACCCAGATTTATGTCCATCCAGCAGCAGGATAGTGTGCGGGGAGAATCTCCATCGTATTGGTAAACTTGTGAGCCTTCCCGACCTTCGTCGATCTGTTCCTTTCACCTGCGAACAGCACGTAGTGCATGCGTTGGCCAGGATATGCAGAATTTGGAGAATGGTTTGCAGAAATCCAAAGGGGGTGTGTTTTGTTACTGGCTTTGAAATTAATTTACTGCTTTTATCGTTTGCAAGCTCCTCATGTCCATCCAAATCGGGCATCGTAATATTCGAAATCTCGTCAATGTCACGCTGGCAAGCACGTGTGTGCGTATCGTGCGGGTGTTATCCAAGTCTGGTTCATTTTTTTTTTTTTGTTAATCTCATACGAATAACGAATATTAACCTTGAAAAGCCAAATATTAAAACATCATGGGCAAAAAATCTGAACCAATCGAACAAGTTTAGCGCATGGGAGGAATAGTATAAATGGAGTGGTCACAAGCCTACCAGCCAGCTGCTAGTAATAGCAACTTATGTAGAGATAATTTTCGTTTCCAATCCCGTTTTTATGCTTTCTTAGCAGAAGTAGACAAAAAAGGGACTTATTTCTGAAACTTGTACATCAGTTATGTTAAAAGTTCTTTTGGAACGTATCCGTCAATCGTCTAAACATTGATGCAGGTTTAATTTGAAATTCGATTGCATGCAGTCACGATCAAGGCTTACACACCCTGTGCTAGGGAGACCGGTCTCCGATTACTTTGATTCACTCTCCGTTTTCTCTCTCTCACGCATTTCCCTGTGATGGTGTAAGTTAAAAAATTTGAGCTATTGCAGTGGTCAGCAAAATGAGCCAGTTTAGTTGAAGAGGGAAGGCTAAGCAGGGATCATTTGAGCGGTAGTCTGTCAATTTCATTGAAATTTTGACTGAAATGAAAAGATTTCTTGCACGACATGAACAGTGTGCACCTATTCAACAATGAGCAAGGCAAAGTGAAGCCATTATTCAATTCAGAATAAATATACAACTATTAACGCTTGACGAACACTGCTTTACCAATCGGTCTCGGTCGGTCGATCGGACGATCCCGTTTTGCTTCGGGGCCAGTTCATGAAGCGTCTATTGTGCATTCCGTTGGACGCCTCGTTTAGTAGTCGTGTGCATTGAAGACGCACCGTGTTTTACTGCGGTTTGTTCGACTCGGAGGGAATGTGAATTGTGGCTGGCCATTTCCAAGTGCCACACAGTATACAGTGGACGACGTGATACAGATTTTGGGGCCAAAGCCAAGCTTCCCGTATTTGGTGTGAACTATTTGCGCACCTATTCGAAACCTCGTGCGTGCCTTCATGTGTGTGCGTGGCTATATAGTTCGTTTGCAGCCGAGTGATTTCCGTATAGCTTTCCCGCACCGACGACCCAGTTCCGGAGAAGGAGCTCCAACTCGACAGCTGATCAGCGAAAACGACACTTAACTAATAGCAAAATTCTGGCTCCACAACAACGACGATCATCTCTCCAATCGATGAGTACTTTTGGAACGATCGCACACAACACAACACAAAACAACGAGCGATCCGTTAATCGTACAACTAATTGGTAAGTATGGCACTGTGCATCTCCCCCACGTCCGACCAGAGATCATTAGAAATACATTAACATATGACGACTGCGTCAACTACCTTTCGTATAATCGCTCGAACGCAACGGTGAGAAATCGAAACGCAGCCTGCCTTGGTTTGTGAAGACTCACTCCAAAAATAATATGCTGTGCTTTTTCCGCATGCCTGTCTGTGTGCGAGGGTGCCGCTGAATGTGTGGATTGTGTGTGTGTGTGTTTCGGGTAGTTGCGTATTGCGCCTTTCTTTGGCGAGCGCGCATACAAAACCGTTGTGTGATGGCCAATGCGAGCACAATAGTGCCCAAGAAGTGACTCTACAACACACGAACAAGAAAAAAGAAGCAGAAATAGAAAATGAGTGAGGGGAATAGGCCCCGTTGCCCCAGCGAAAGCGTGCTTTTTTGCAAGTGCAGGTAGTGATGCGTATTGTGGTTTATAAATAGACGGTCACACACACACACACACAAAACAACCTGGGGCTGGTGGGAGTGTTACCGATTTTATGGACAGGAAAGACTTTTCGCGGGCCGGTTCCAAGATAGGAATGTGCGAAGATACGAACAGGAAAGACAGCAACGTGCAAGCAAGTGATGAACCGCAACTTCCAGCTGAACTGAATTTTTGCTTAATATAATTGTGTTTATTATTACCGTAGATCCGATTACATTCGGTAACCCAAGCCGGATAGAATGAAACCAAGACGTGTTGGAATGGCACGAGGGTACGAGGAGATGGATGGGGCAAATGTTCCTCGTCCGCCTGGATCCGTGGGAGCAGTAGGAGGTGCTGCCGGAGCAGATTCCACAACGGGAGTCGCTGGAAATGTATCTTCAGTTACCGCTGTCGGTGGAACAATGCTGGCCGGAACAGCGCCCGAATTCGAGCTGGCATCTGTCAGTGTAGTTCCGGATGACACGTACACCGTCACACAGGCCGTAAATGCGCTGGGGTTTGGGTGGTTTCAGGTGAAACTGTCCTTGTGCGTGGGACTGTGTTGGATGGCCGACTCGATGGAGATGACCATACTGAGTGTGCTAGGACCGGCATTACACTGTGATTGGGGTATATCCCGCTACCAGCAGGCCCTAGTAACGACAGTCGTCTTCCTCGGTATGATGCTTAGCTCCACCTTTTGGGGTCATCTAAGCGATCGCTACGGACGGAAACCGGTAAGTGGTCACGGTAAAAAAAAAACATTTCAGAGTTTTTAATCACACCATTATTATGTTTATTGCAGGCTTTGACACTATGCGGAGTACTTCTTTTTCTGTACGGTTTGCTCAGCTCTGTCGCACCGAGCTTTGGCTGGTTGTTGCTGCTGCGTGGACTTGTCGGCTTTGCCATTGGCTGTGTACCACAGTCGTAAGTAGCGCTGCACCTACATATACATACAGACAAACTGTGTTATTCTTTTTCTTTATTTTTTAGTGTAACACTCTATGCAGAATTTCTTCCCACGAAGCAACGTGCCAAATGTGTCGTATTGCTCGATGTAAGAAAGTGTGGATCACACAAAAATACCGAAAAATACAGACATTTTGATCAATTACGTCGTGTTTGCTTGCAATTACAGTGTTTCTGGGCGCTTGGAGCCTGTTTCGAGGTGGCACTAGCACTGGCCGTAACACCGACGCTTGGCTGGCGCTGGTTGTTGGGTTTATCGGCCGCACCTTTGTTTATTTTCGCTATAATTACTCCGGTAAGTTACAATGCCTCATATTATCGGGTTTTCGAGGATAAAGTGAACAAATTCGCAAATATATTGATTTGTTTAGGTATTTGCTTGTTTCAATACCTTTTCTTTTCTTTCAGTGGCTTCCAGAATCAGCCCGTTACCACGTTACCAGCGGTCAAAGCGACAAAGCACTGAACACATTAGAACAGATCGCGAAGGACAACCGTCGACCGATGTTGCTGGGTCGGTTGGTGGTGGAAGGTCCAAGTGGTTCGCGGGGAAGTTTGAAGGCACTGCTCGGTAGCTCACTAAGACGAACCACGCTGCTGCTGTGGTTCATCTGGATGTCGTGTGCCTTCTGCTACTACGGATTGGTGCTGATGTCTACCGAACTGTTCGGTGGTAAGAACAAAACAATCATCGACAGAGGCATGGCGGTAGACGATGGCATTACGATCGACTGTCAACCGTTAGCTACGACGGACTATATGGATCTGCTGTGGACAACGTTGGCCGAGTTTCCGGGCATATTTGCGACAATCTATGTGATTGAAAAGTTTGGCCGAAAGAAGACAATGGCACTGCAGTTTCTTTTCTACGCCGGTTGCGTGCTTATGATTACCGTAACGGAAGTGTAAGTACATTTAAGATATTGATTGATTTTAATATGTTTCTTATGCTTTCCTTTCCTTTCCTATCCTTTCATTTCAGGCGCGTGTTACTGACAATTATTTTGTTCATGGCACGTGGCGTCATTGCCGGTCTGTTCCAGGCGGCATACGTTTACACACCGGAAGTTTACCCGACGGCCTTGCGATCGGTCGGGGTTGGTGGTTGTTCTGCGCTGGCTCGTCTCGGAGCCATGGCAACACCGTATATTGCTCAGGTGCTCTTCCAGTCGTCAATCTGGAGCGCTGTAACGGTGTACGGAATATTTGCTGCGTGTGCCAGTGTGGCCTGTATGCTATTACCGTACGAAACGCGTGGTGCTGACCTGGCGCATTAACGGGTCGGGTACACTCTTGCGACCCTCATACTCATATCTATCAACAGAAATACCTCTTCGCGAAATCAAGTAGCACATATGCGCGCGCCAGTGGAATTCGTGTTTCCACGTCTTTGTTCTGTTTTTGCTTCTTCGTGTGCTTAAGTAAGGTTAGAGTTGCTTAAACCGTTTTGTATATAGTATATCATAGCCGTATAGTCCTAATTGTTCATAACGGATAGTTATTTATATACCTATTTATTTACCACCATATTATTAAACAAGCTTAAAACACATCGTGTGTAATTCGCTCAGAACGATTTTTGTAGCGTGACGAAAATCAGCTCTCTGGCTTGGCCAGGATCACTACTAGATGGCAGTAGCACTTAGTTTGTGTTGCTTAACGTATTTTACCAAACGCACGATAGACGATGGGGTTATTCCTTGAATACGACTAGCGGCAGCAATCTATGGAGAGATTAATCTAATTAGTAAGGTCATAGGCTCATACCCTACGGGAGGAACAATTCTCTTACCGTTTGAGGTTTAATTTTGACCAATTTTTCTTGCTCTTCAAATGAAAGATTTAGAGATTTCCTAAAAGAAAGAGCAAAATAGAACAAAATCATTATCCTTTGCCAACACTTGACGCTGTTACAGGAATAGTGTGATGTCCCTTACGATAGATAGTCAATAGCGTCCGGTATCCTTAAACTCTCGTTCCGTAATACTTCCTCCACTTCACGTGACTGATCCTCGATTGAAAGGCTGTATAAGGCTTCGATTTTAAGTCGCTGGCACAGCTCTGGATCATGCAGAATCCAGCCCAGTACGGTTGGCTCAACAGCACACACACGCTCGGTTGTGATTTCATCGTTCGAGATGGCCAACATCTCGAAGGCACTCTTATAGACGCTTGCCTTGGCCGGTGGTAGATGCATTGCTGCACGCCACTGATTGCTACCCTTCTTTACATCGCACAGTAACTCCACTGCCTTGGCCAATCGCTGCCGTATTGAAACTGTTCGCTGTAAGCGCTCCTCGGACACTAACCCCATGGCAAAGCCCTTCTCGGTGAGCCGTAGATCAGCGTTATCGGGACGCAAGCTGAGCCGGAACTCAGCACGACTTGTGAACATGCGGTACGGTTCGTTCGTTCCGAGAGTGGTCAAATCATCCACCAGCACACCAAGATAGGCCTCTGTCCGGCTCACGGTAAGCGGTGACCGGGAAAGTGCATGTGCGGCAGCATTAGCACCTGCCAGAACCCCCTGAGCGGCCGCTTCTTCGTAGCCCGTCGTACCGTTGATTTGACCTGCCAAGAACAATCCCTTCACACGTTTGGTTTCCAGCGTTGGGAACAGCTCACGAGGGTCTACAAAATCATACTCAACGCCGTACCCGGGCCGTACCATTACGGCCTGTTCCAGTCCTTCCAGACAGCGCACAAGCTTTGCCTGTTCATCGGCCGGAAGCGTACAAGACAATCCATTCGGGTAGATCAATTCACTGTCGAAGCCTTCCGGCTCGAGCCATATCTGATGCAGCTTGTGGCCAAAGCGCAGGATCTTGGACTCGATCGAGGGACAGTAGCGGGGTCCGGTTAGTTCCTCGGTGACGTGTCGATTGCAGTGCAGATTGCGCAGTACGATGTCGTTGACGTGGGAGGTCGTCTGCGTGAGAAAACAGTCCAGCTGTTGGTCCGGTTCGAGCCAGACGCGATCGTTAAGAAACGAAAAGGGAACCGGCGGATCGTCACCCGGATGGCGCGCCAGTCGCTCGAAGCGTATCGAATCCCGATGAATGCGAGGTGGTGTGCCAGTCTTCAAGCGACCTAACCGGAAACCCAACTTCTCGATACTTTTCGCCAGTCCTACAGCCGGATCATCTCCGATTCTTCCGGCAGGACGCGTTTCCATTCCAATATTTATCTGACCGCGTAGAAACGTACCCGTAGTAATGACAAGACTGTTCGTTCCAATCGTACGGCCATCAGACAGCGTTATGCCATCCATTCGAGGATGCTCTTCTGCGCAGCATAGCATAATGTCCTCTACCGATGCCTCGATTATCGTCATGTTAGGGGTATTTTCGAGCGTTTGTTGTACTTCGCGCTTGTAAAGTGTTCGGTCGATTTGAGCACGTGGCCCCCACACTGCCGGTCCCTTCCGACGGTTTAACACCTTATACTGGACACCGCTTCGGTCACAACATCGCGCACAAACACCATCCAGAGCATCTACCTCACGGATGAGATGGCCCTTGCCAATACCACCGAAGGACGGATTGCAAGACATTTCTCCGATGGTGGACCGTTTCTGCGTTACCAGCAGCGTCCGTGCTCCCATGCGAGCGGCCGCACTGCATGCTTCAGTCCCTGCATGTCCACCACCGACCACTATAACATCGAACGCATCACAAGTTGATGGCGAAGATGAGACGGCGCGTCGAACGTCATTTAAAAACAGGTTTCTAAAACAGTCACAAAAGGGATTCTTGCATGCTGATCAACTATTTTTTTCCAATCACCGTACCTGGTGAAGATGTGTGAAGAGAATACTCGCCAAAGCTGAGCTGTCCGTAACATTCCTTCGTTGTTTTAAGGTGAATTTTTGTGGCAGTTTATTTTGCAACTGCGCACCGGTTATTGAAACGTCACGTGTATTGTTTACAAACATTCTGCTCATCATATGTCAAACCGTCGTGACGTTTATACGGTAAGTTGGTTTCTTGCGTGAAATTCACGATTTTTTTCAATTCTAGTTCCAAAAACTGTGTAATAACGTATAAAACCATAAAAAATGTTTGTTAAAATATTTCCTAGCTAGGAATTTACTGTACATTTAAACTGTATTTATAAAAAGTTTACGTATTAGGATGCATGCAAACCAAGAGGCAGCATTTAAGTCTGTTCCATGTCAAATTTTACAAAGAGGGGAAATTGATCGAAACCGGAGCAAACCGTCAAAAGCAATCAAGAAGAAGAAGGATTCTTCGATCGAGGGAGTAACGCACAAATAAGATACCAGCTCGAAGCAAAATGGCGACTCGTGCTTCGACATACCCACCTCGACCGGTTCGATGTGCTTGGTACAGAACAACATGAAACAATTTCAGATAGATAGTTACCACCATACCGACTATGTGCAATCGCATCGACAGCCTTGTTGGTTGGCAGTACATATCGCTACTGAAACACCGTGGAAAGCACATGGAACAACAGCATCATCATGGCAGTGCAGTAGCTGGACCTTCTGGAACGGCAACGGCGTCTCTTGCTGTAACATCATCTGCGACAAAGTGTCCACCATCAGCACCGACAGCGCTGGTGGCCACTTTCACAGTCGGTGCCCGTGGTAATCGTTCCAGCGTTAGCAGTGAGTGATGCTGTGGGAATGAGGAAGATCTGACGGCTGTCACCGATGAGCAGCAGCAATACTATCGGCTCAGTGCGGAAGTCGTGAAAAAGGATGATGCTGGCAATAGTTGGTCGAAAGCCGCAGGTCCTGATGCAAGTGAGACTAGCGTTACAGGCGGGTTCGGAGCTGCTGAGTGTTGGTAATTCTTCACCAAGCTCGTCGTTCTCATCCACCCCACTGTCGTCCAGTTCTGTTGATACTGATCTGGTGCAGAAGAAAAAAGTAAATACCGAGGGTACGAGTTCTCTGTCGATCCGCGTCTGGAGAATCGTGGCGTGGTTCATCACACAACCATCCTCATCACATCAACCTTTGCAGCAACAGCAGCATAAAAAATCGACTCGAATCGACTCGCATCCGAAATGTTAGCTAATTCCCCCAACCTGATGATCTACCACCGCCAATGAAGAAGAAGTGCAAGAAACACAACGTCAATCCAATCTCACAGGAGCTGGTTATCGGAACTCCATCAATTTCGTTCCTGATCGACACGCTGATCGAATATCGTCACGAGGGTGAGACAGTAACATGGTGAATCCGACTGTTGAGTCGCATTATCGGCGTTACCGCACGCAGCAGCGCTCAACCCGTGTAAGATCCAGCTTGCAAGGATACATACGAGAAACAGAGTGATCGGATGCGCTACTGGTACGTACTGCATCTACGTAATATGGAAGCAGCACGGTATTGTTGTCAATTTCATGCCCTAGACAGCCATGTAATGAACCGACGGAAGGAATCCCTCCACCGGTTTTTGGTGGTGGAACAACACCGCAACAACCTTCACAGTAACCTCTCGTTGCGATTAATGCTGGTGCGGTGGCTGTTTATCAATCGATGCAGAAACACCGTTCTCACCCCTCGCCTCAAGCGTACGGAACATCACCACTATATCAATCTGTTTCAAGAATGTCTGGTGTGCCACCTCAAGAACCACCAACCAATCGCCTGACAGGCAACCGTCGTTGCAGCTGAAATCAACAGCAATTACCGGGAGTGCCTCCTATACAGGTGGACGGTCCAACAGGGAAGCGGTCCTTCACAGCTAGTACCCCATACCCTACCTTCTACCAACAAACATACCCATCTATTAGCAGCAGCAAGATTAAGAAGACTTTACCAATATGATTCGAAATACCGGAAGACAATGATCAGTTTCAAAGTTAATTGCAATCAATTAAACGGTATGTTTCGTTCATTAGTGTGAATTTTACGCTGTTGTATTTATCACTCACATTACATATTCTTCTATCATTTTCAATACTCAATCGCAAAACAATATAGCTTCCGGAGGTGAAGAATAAGCTGCTAGTACCAGTGTGTGCTATCATTTAGCAGAACAATAACAACGACAAGCAAGGACATGTACAACACCATCTTGATCGGAATAACGCCAGTCACAACCGCATGAGCAACAACAACCTTCATCAGAAAAACGCTGCAACGCTGGGCAACGATGCAATACGCAACAGGCTCTTCCGGTGAAACAACAACAGCAAATGCAACCGAAACAACTTCAGCCCAACAAGTAGCAACAAAAGCAGTACACAATCAGCAACAACAATATTTCGTGGTTCCATGGATCCAAATTTCGTTGCTGCCCACCGTTCACCATCTTTAACAGCAGCATCCATCACCTCCTCCGCCACCAACGCAACATCATCATCTGTCCCATTTGTATCATATGCACTAACATCAGCTACAGCAACAGCATCAGCACCAATACCAATTTATCAGCCGTTGGCCAGTAAAATTTTTGGCCGGCCCGTTGAAAAAAAAACATTTTTTCAACCTAGCCGTATTGGAAGGAAAAATTTATTAAAAAGCCAAACAAATAGGAGAAATCGCATCAACATCAGTGTGGAAATCGACATCGACGTTATACCTTCGTCGACGGCTTCGAAACGTCATGTTGATTGCGTCATCTGCGAAAGTGTACGTGCACCGTCCACGTCAAATAATGAAAAACGAAGATGGCGTCATTCGGAGCCATGCCGCGGAGCAAGCAGAAGGTACGCCGCTAGCTCCTGTATGAAAAATCGCGAAAATATCGATGGAAAGTGCAGTTTCCTGTTGCGCTCAGTTTTGTGGAAGGTAAACTTTGCCGAGGAATATGTCTTTCTTTGTAATTTAGCTTTTCCTTTCTAATTTCATACCGTTTTTTGTTGTAGCGCCTGTGTTTGCCAAAACCGGAGCTTTTTTTGGGCTTTTTTTCTACCAGTACTTTCTGTCCAAACAACCGATCAATCAACCTGCTTAGCATGACTGCTCCAAGTAAAAAATCCGAACATCAAACTATTTTGTCCAAAGAATCGTGACGTTACCGGATACGCTACGAAGGCCGCTGAAACATGTGTGTAGAAATCCCCCTCTTGCTAGTATTTCCATGATTGCAAGTATTAACCAGCATCAAAAAAGTGATCTGGACCTGGGAGCTGGACGCCTGGTATCCTCATAATCATAATGACACGCAACCAACGCACGTTAGTTATTTCCCCTCTCACTTTGATCGGACGTGTGTGTGTAATATCAACATTATCTCTTGAAAAACGAAGATGGCGCCATTCCAAGCCATGCCGCGTAGCAAGCAGAAGGTACGCTGCTAGCTCCTGTGTGAAAAATCGTGAAAATTTCGATGGAAAGTGCAGTTGTCTGGTGTTGACTGTTTTGTGGAAGGTAAACATTGCTGAGGAATATGTTATTTTTTCTACCAGTACTTTCTGTCCAAACAATCAATCAATCAATCAACCTGCTTAGCATGACTGCTCCAAGTAAAAAATCCGAACATCAAACTATTTTGTCCAAAGAATCGTGACGTTACCGGATACGCTACGAAGGCCGCTGAAACATGTGTGTAGAAATCCCCCTCTTGCTAGTATTTCTATGATCGCAAGTATTAACCAGCATCAAAAAAGTGATCTGGACCTGGGAGCTGGACGCCTGGTATCCTCATAATCATAATGACACGCAACCAACGCACGTTAGTTATTTCCCCTCTCACTTTGATCGGACGTGTGTGTGTAATATCAACATTATCTCTTGAAAAACGAAGATGGCGCCATTCCAAGCCATGCCGCGTAGCAAGCAGAAGGTACGCTGCTAGCTCCTGTGTGAAAAATCGTGAAAATTTCGATGGAAAGTGCAGTTGTCTGGTGTTGACTGTTTTGTGGAAGGTAAACATTGCTGAGGAATATGTTATTTTTTCTACCAGTACTTTCTGTCCAAACAATCAATCAATCAATCAACCTGCTTAGCATGACTGCTCCAAGTAAAAAATCCGAACATCAAACTATTTTGTCCAAAGAATCGTGACGTTACCGGATACGCTACGAAGGCCGCTGAAACATGTGTGTAGAAATCCCCCTCTTGCTAGTATTTCTATGATCGCAAGTATTAACCAGCATCAAAAAAGTGATCTGGACCTGGGAGCTGGACGCCTGGTATCCTCATAATCATAATGACACGCAACCAACGCACGTTAGTTATTTCCCCTCTCACTTTGATCGGACGTGTGTGTGTGATATCAACATTATCTCTTGAAAAACGAAGATGGCGCCATTCCAAGCCATGCCGCGTAGCAAGCAGAAGGTACGCTGCTAGCTCCTGTGTGAAAAATCGTGAAAATTTCGATGGAAAGTGCAGTTGTCTGGTGTTGACTGTTTTGTGGAAGGTAAACATTGCTGAGGAATATGTTATTCTTCGGTTTTTAGCCTCTCCATTCTAGTTTCATGCCGTTGTTGAGTGGTTCGAGAGTATGAGTGTACTTGCTGCAACCGCAATTCGTGGTAGTAATGTATCCGCCGCGGCAGACGCAGAAACATTTACAGTGGAAAAAACCCCCTTTGCCAGGTGTATAAATGAAAGCGGCTGCGGTCCGATAAATCGAACGATTTTTTAGCTAGGTGTGACGCATTCAGAAGCAGTGGGGCAGGCACTCCAACTGTTGAACGTGCGCATAACGCGATACCGAAACATAAATATTTTATACATATCACACGCTGGGAATATCACTTATCTTTTAATCTGTGAATCCTGTTATAAATGACACCCACACCGACGTATACTCCCCAGTGATCTCCTGTGATCGGTTGACACAAGGCTATTGTTGCATCCTGGTTTAGACGCGCTCGTGGTACTTTAATTTAAAAAAATAGACTGGTTTTATGGTAGGTGTGTTTTAAAAACAATTAAATCCGTCAGTATAAATACATATTTTTATTCGCTTTTAAAAATAACCGTAACAAAAGCAGCAACTGAAATAAAGCAAGCGAAGTAAAAATAGTCTATTGAAATTTTTTATCCAAATAATCCTGCATTTGCCTATTTCAGCACCCCTGCAATGAATATCACACGCACACTAATGTAAATGATCGATATCCCTTCTTTTTCCAACAACCAATCAAATCGCTCCATTAGATCGACATGATAAGTCGATTTCCCCTCCGAAAATAGTAGTTGGGACAGGCGAAAAATTCGCCAAATGTCACCTCCTAAAATTCCTGCTCCCCTGTTACATAGGCTGGTAAATTTAGCTGGTTTTTGGGAGAAAATTTGCCCAAGTACCAAACGAAAATCCGGCAAATGCTACCTCCTAAAGTTCCTGCTCCCCTGTTACATCAACTGGTGAAATTGGGCCCGACGAAACCGCAAATTCTTGCCCAAAAACCGGCAAAATTTACCGGCCTATGAAACAGGGGAGCAGGAATTTTAGGAGGTAGCATTTGCCGGATTTTCGTTTGGTACTTGGGCAAATTTTCTCCCAAAAACCAGCTAAATTTACCAGCCTATGTAACAGGGGAGCAGGAATTTTAGGAGGTGACATTTGGCGAATTTTTCGCCTGTCCCAACTACTATTTTCGGAGGGGAAATCGACTTATCATGTCGATCTAATGGAGCGATTTGATTGGTTGTTGGAAAAAGAAGGGATATCGATCATTTACATTAGTGTGCGTGTGATATTCATTGCAGGGGTGCTGAAATAGGCAAATGCAGGATTATTTGGATAAAAAATTTCAATAGACTATTTTTACTTCGCTTGCTTTATTTCAGTTGCTGCTTTTGTTACGGTTATTTTTAAAAGCGAATAAAAATATGTATTTATACTGACGGATTTAATTGTTTTTAAAACACACCTACCATAAAACCAGTCTATTTTTTTAAATTAAAGTACCACGAGCGCGTCTAAACCAGGATGCAACAATAGCCTTGTGTCAACCGATCACAGGAGATCACTGGGGAGTATACGTCGGTGTGGGTGTCATTTATAACAGGATTCACAGATTAAAAGATAAGTGATATTCCCAGCGTGTGATATGTATAAAATATTTATGTTTCGGTATCGCGTTATGCGCACGTTCAACAGTTGGAGTGCCTGCCCCACTGCTTCTGAATGCGTCACACCTAGCTAAAAAATCGTTCGATTTATCGGACCGCAGCCGCTTTCATTTATACACCTGGCAAAGGGGGTTTTTTCCACTGTAAATGTTTCTGCGTCTGCCGCGGCGGATACATTACTACCACGAATTGCGGTTGCAGCAAGTACACTCATACTCTCGAACCACTCAACAACGGCATGAAACTAGAATGGAGAGGCTAAAAACCGAAGAATAACATATTCCTCAGCAATGTTTACCTTCCACAAAACAGTCAACACCAGACAACTGCACTTTCCATCGAAATTTTCACGATTTTTCACACAGGAGCTAGCAGCGTACCTTCTGCTTGCTACGCGGCATGGCTTGGAATGGCGCCATCTTCGTTTTTCAAGAGATAATGTTGATATCACACACACACGTCCGATCAAAGTGAGAGGGGAAATAACTAACGTGCGTTGGTTGCGTGTCATTATGATTATGAGGATACCAGGCGTCCAGCTCCCAGGTCCAGATCACTTTTTTGATGCTGGTTAATACTTGCGATCATAGAAATACTAGCAAGAGGGGGATTTCTACACACATGTTTCAGCGGCCTTCGTAGCGTATCCGGTAACGTCACGATTCTTTGGACAAAATAGTTTGATGTTCGGATTTTTTACTTGGAGCAGTCATGCTAAGCAGGTTGATTGATCGGTTGTTTGGACAGAAAGTACTGGTAGAAAAAAAGCCCAAAAAAAGCTCCGGTTTTGGCAAACACAGGCGCTACAACAAAAAACGGTATGAAATTAGAAAGGAAAAGCTAAATTACAAAGAAAGACATATTCCTCGGCAAAGTTTACCTTCCACAAAACTGAGCGCAACAGGAAACTGCACTTTCCATCGATATTTTCGCGATTTTTCATACAGGAGCTAGCGGCGTACCTTCTGCTTGCTCCGCGGCATGGCTCCGAATGACGCCATCTTCGTTTTTCATTATTTGACGTGGACGGTGCACGTACACTTTCGCAGATGACGCAATCAACATGACGTTTCGAAGCCGTCGACGAAGGTATAACGTCGATGTCGATTTCCACACTGATGTTGATGCGATTTCTCCTATTTGTTTGGCTTTTTAATAAATTTTTCCATCCAATACGGCTAGGTTGAAAAAATGATTTTTTTTTCAACGGGCCGGCCAAAAATTTTACTGGCCAACGGCTGATAAATTGGTATTGGTGCTGATACTGTTGCTGTAGCTGATGTTAGTGCATATGATGCAGATGGGACAAATGATGATGTTGCGGTGGTGGCGGAGATGATGGATGCTGCTGTGAAGGATGGGCAGCATTAAAATTTGGATCGCACGCGTGCCAATGGTGGCACAGGCCGTGTGTGACTGTTGCTGGCGTTTTTGCAAATACTGCTTTTTAAATTAAAGTACCACGAGCGCGTCTAAACCAGGATGCAACAATAGCCTTGTGTCAACCGATCACAGGAGATCACTGGGGAGTATACGTCGGTGTGGGTGTCATTTATAACAGGATTCACAGATTAAAAGATAAGTGATATTCCCAGCGTGTGATATGTATAAAATATTTATGTTTCGGTATCGCGTTATGCGCACGTTCAACAGTTGGAGTGCCTGCCCCACTGCTTCTGAATGCGTCACACCTAGCTAGAAAATCGTTCGATTTATCGGACCGCAGCCGCTTTCATTTATACACCTGGCAAAGGGTTTTTTTTCCACTGTAAATGTTTCTGCGTCTGCCGCGGCGGATACAGTACTACCACGAATTGCGGTTGCGGCAAGCACACTCATACTCTCGAACCACTCAACAACGGCATGAAACTAGAATCGAGAGGCTAAAAACCGAAGAATAACATATTCCTCAGCTATGTTTACCTTCCACAAAACAGTCAACACCAGGAAACTGCACTTTCAATCGATATTTTCACGGTTTTTCACTCAGGAGCTAGCGGCGTACCTTCTGCTTGCTACGCGGCATGGCTTGGAATGACGCCATCTTCGTTTTTCAAGAGATGGCGTTGATGACGTGCACACACGTCCGATCAAAGGGGAAAAAGTAATCGACTGTTTCATCAAATCGTGCAAAGGAGGAGAAGTTGACCGGCAAAGTCGATCAATCAGTACCCCATCGACAAAGCTTCCTTAATAGGGTTAATAAGGGATTTGGTATACATAATACGCTCTTAATAACACTTTTAAGGGAGATTTTGTCGGTAGGGTATAAATTGATTCGTTGAAAGTATGCGTGATAACTACACACAAGGATCAGAAAAATAGGGGAGGAACTACACCAAGGGGCATTAGAATGTACCAGCTAGGTTTACCTCCTAATGTCATGCTTGACTGGTGTAAAAATCCTTCCTTCGTTATTCTACGACGGCTGCTACGGTTGCGTAGCAGCCGTATTTTGAATCAATTTTTTTTAAATTGACAAATGGTTATAATAAATAAATACTTACATTATTTACACTACTTACGAACAAAAACATTCGATTTGAAGTTTCTTTCAGAATTTTAAGTATCAGTTTTAAGTAAGCAGTTTAAGTATCCAAATATGGCAATCGAATTTTAAAACATTTAAATGGTCTTAGGTCACTCATCTGATGAGACGCGTCAGTTTTCTTTCGATTTCCCAACTTATTCAGCTGTCCATCCACGTCCTCAGCTTTGGCTAGCATTGTTCTAAGTGTAAAATTGCAGTTAAAAACATGGAACAGAACAGCGCGTTGTTCTTCAACCTCAACGCAGTGCCCGTGATCGTCCATTCTAACCGCGGCAATAAACACACACAGTACAACACGCGCGTAAGGTAACAACGAATCGATCACCTGCCATCGGGTATCCCCACTCCCAGGTAGGAGGATAGACCCTGACGATGGGGTTGATGTGGAGCCGTTGGAAAACTCGTGCCCAACGCGTGGGCAAAGCGAATGTTGCGATCGACGCGCGAACAGCATCAGCAGCTTTCTGTGGTTTCACGTAACAAGCTCAAACGAAGTCGTGCTGTGAGATTTACCGTACCGTTCCGATTGTTCGGTGAAATTGTGCCAAAAAGGGGACTCCTTCTAATAATTAATTTCAAAAGAATTATTGACCCGTGATAAAAAGGTGATGCGTGATTTTGCGATCCTTTCTATCATGTGAGCAGTGTGTGATCTTTCACGAGGAAAACGTATAATTTGAGGGTTCGAATTCGTACCAGAAAGATTTGAAAATGGTTTGCCGGAGTAATTGTGTTCGAAAATCTGTGATATTGTGATTTTGTGCGTTCGGTTAGCAAGTGGAACATTCTCGAGAGAATGCGAAAGACGTCCTTATAACTGATCAATTGATCGTTACTCCACAACCACGCTTCGATTCGTTTGCTTTCTCACTCTTGCTTTCGACAATTGCATGACATTGGACATTGTGTGTTTTAGTCGCGGCCAGTTGTCCTCGCTGGTGAATCGCGAATTGTCTACCACCCTTTCCGCCCCACGCCCCCCACAATCTCCTATCCTTCTCACCATCTTCGCATACGCTGCCACCTAATGAATGACCAACCAACATCAGCAGGAGCAGCAGCCGGGGCAGCAGGAGCACCAGCAACAACGACAGCAGCAAGCTATTGCAATTACTATTCGGGACACATGCACCACGTCTGAGGGCGTCACGGGCGAACGGAAAGTGAAGCTAATCGTTAATCGATCGTCCCCGGTGTCCCCGGCATCGGGTGAAGTCAACTCTACGCGTACCACCACTGTCAAGTCTGTCCCAGAAGTGTCGGTTAGCCTGCCAGCTCCTAGCATGTCCATTCCACCGTTACCGCAAAGTCTGGACGCTAGTCCGCATCACCAGCAGCAGCAACCCCATCAGCAATCGCACCAGCAACTTCAGTACCAGTACCAGCTACATCAGCAACAGCTACAGTACCAGCAGCGACAGCAGCAACAGCAGCAACAGCATGACCTATTCATGATCGTCAGTATTTGCCTTGGATCGTTCATCCTCATCTTCGCGATCGTTTACTTCGTAAGGTAAGTGCGACGTGTGCGCCGTTTCGCCAATGTCGTCGAGTGCGCTGCGAATGGCGTTCGATTGGCCTTCCGGTGTTCGGTGTTGTGCGATCGCTCGTGGTTGATCGCTTAATTAGAATTTGACCGTATGGGAGGTTGAGTTGGATACCTCCGATGGGAATTCCTTCCTCCTCCCTCCCCACAAGGCAAGAATGTAATCGCACCGATTCGCAAGACAATCTAATGTATAACCGTGTTGCCAATACGATACGTTTCACCAAGAAGCACAATAACAATACGTTGATGAAGCAGGGTGATCGGGTGTTCGTTTTGTTTTTTGCCAAGCGCTTATCATTCTAAGCGCGATAAAAGCGCCAACCTGAATTTGTGCAATGTACGAGATGTTCCCGCATTCCTCGTCACTGTCGACAAAAACCTTATCTATTTTGTTGCCACCAAAAAAAAAAAAAGACGACGGAGCCTTGGACCGTACGCACTATGAATTGGCCGTAGTAGGTTCGAGTGTTTCTGTTGAATCAGTTGTGTTCTCTCAGTCTTCGGTTTACCATCGCGAGGGTTCGCCAAATTCAAGGTGGAAATACAAAGCATTACCGCAACATGTACGTTTAAAATTTGGAAACGTTTAACGTTGGAAATTTGGAGCTATTTTGGAAGACGTTTGTTGGTTTTTGCTCCCAGCCAGTAGGTGCATCCATCCTAATGGTTAAATTTAAACAAATTTAATAACATACGAACGGGCCGGATATGCGGCCGTCGACAGCTGTTTTGCGTCAGCCTCAGCCGATAGAGCCTTCCGAGGCAGCGTTTTAAGCTAGTTTAAATCCGCACTCACCGCAACACAAACGATAAGTGGTTGCGTTTAATTATAGGACGCAATCGTCTGCCTACCCTCCCTTTCCCGCTGCCCCGTCCATCAATCGATCCATGATGGAGCTCATACTATAAGGCCCTTAATTGCGAAGTGCATTCTATTGTTTTTGTGGGTGCAGCCGCCGGTAATACGGAAAAACGGTGCGAGAGCTCTCTGAAGGTTCCGACTTATCGGTTGCACATCTCACGCAAATCATCCCCCATTTCAAAGTGGCCGGGGCGGTACATCATCCCCCGGCTAGTCTCACCCACCGATTCCACCCGATTTCCTTTTCAAGAGAGCATGGCGAACAAATAGTGCATTTGCGTGCCAGGTGCATTGATCAGCGTAGCTCCCGTTCCCTTTTGTCTTCTTCCACCGTTTTTGGTGTGGGGCGGTGGAAGAGGGAAGGCGAGAGAGAGAGAGAGAGAGAGAGAGAGAGGCAAGTGGAGGTTTCACGGAAAATACGAACAGTTCAACCAACCCTGCCATTGGATTCGCTAACAACCCCAGTTAGCAAAAGTGAATGATGTTAGACAAGCTCGTGAACTTACACGTGACATTATGGCTAGAGGATGAAGCAATGATTCGCATATCTATGGTGGAAATGTTTTCGACCATTGAAGGCCTAACTATTAAACAAACAGTCAATTAATAGCTTAACTTGTGTCACCTGAGCAGGTGTCTTTTAGCAGAAGCTTATCTGAATCTAAACGCCCTAAACTCCGATAGCCTCGAACAGTTGGGTTAGTTTCATTGATAAGATTATGCTAGGGTGTTCACTTTAATGCTGAATACGTGCTTTGTTGTTATATTTCACCATCATCGTCGTTCCTCATTAACAATCATGCAATTTTCTATTCATTGGCACGTGATCATCATCCCCCAGGAGAGCCAGAAAGTGTGGAAGAATGCATATTATCGCGCTCCATACGCATCGCTAAAAGTACATTAGCCAGGCTGGGTAATAAAGTGTTTTAATCTATACCAGCTTTTATTGTTGGCGATATTATTCACACATTAGCGCCACTAGTTGTTAAATTTGTTTTCGCCATCGTTGATCTAAAAATAAATACTTTTTCTCCAAATGCGTGCTCTCCAACTGGCAGGAAATTTTTTCAGGGTGGTCAATTCAAGAACAAAGACATCCGGCTTGATGCAAAGGTCGTCATCATTACTGGTGCCAATGCGGGTATCGGAAAGGAGGCAGCTATAGTAAGTAGTTTCACCCAATCAAGGTGTTACCTTCTGCTAATCCTGTCTCCCACTGGTGCTTCTAATAGGAATGTGCCAAGCGAGGAGCACGGGTCTATATGGGCTGTCGGGATCTGGCCCGAATGGAGAAAGCTCGCCAAGAGATACTGGACAAGTCCGGAAGCCAGAATGTGTTCGGACTCGAGCTGGATCTCGCATCGTTCGAGTCGATTCGCAGCTTTGTCAAGACGTTCCTCAGCATGGAGCGTCGACTGCACGTGCTGATCAACAATGCTGGCGTGATGGCCTGCCCGAAAGACTACACAAAGGAGGGCTTTGAAATGCACTTCGGTACCAACCACTTGGGACACTTTCTGCTCACGAACCTACTGCTGGACGTGCTGAAACGTTCCGCACCCAGCAGGATCGTGACGGTTTCTAGTCTCGGTCACAAGTGGGGCCGCATCAACAAGGACGACATCAATGCCGAGAAGGACTACCGCGAGTGGGATGCGTATATGCAGAGCAAGCTGTGCAACATTCTCTTCTCGCGCCATCTGGCAAAGCGTTTACACGGTACCGGTGTGAACACGTACGCGCTTCACCCGGGCGCCATCAACACCGAGCTTATGAGACATCTGAATCCATGTATTAGGTAAGCGGTGAGCGCATCAGCTTGGTAGACGAGTAATAATGTAAACCATTTTTGTTTTCTACCAAAAGAACGATGGCCAAGCCTCTATTTTGGGTATTTTTTAAGACACCCAAATCCGGTTCCCAGACTACGCTGTACTGTGCAATGGAACCATCTATCGCATCCCAGACGGGCCTATACTACAGTGACTGCAAGCTGAAGGAACCGGAGCCACACGCGCAGGACGACACGATGGCGGAATGGCTTTGGAATCTGAGCGAAAGATTGACCGGACTGTCACATTAGCGGTGTTGCTGTTGGCGTTGCTGTGTGTTTCCTGCAGACCGTGCAGGAAAGGCCCTTGTGCCCTTACTCATCCCACTCTTTCCCTTTATCTATCAATGTAAAGAACAACTGTAGACCATAATCAATGATTGCTTTGTACGTAAGGAATAGAAACAATATGTATAGCATTTCAACACTCGAAACTGATCGTCTGCGGCCTTTGTTTGTGTGTTCAAAAATGCACCAATCAAAAGCGTATGAAAGAAATTTATTCAGCTCACTCACTATTCAGCTGTTGCCCTCGTACGTTTATTGACATGGCAGAACAATATGCTTATTATTGATCAACGACCGGCGCGTCACGTTGCTCAGCTTATCACACCTACTCATCTCTATCGTACCGTACAAACGAATCGGGAGAAAGTAATGCGACGGTTTTGTTGAAATTTTGTTACTTCTGCTTTTTTACGGGAATTGATAACTTCAACCGGAACTGATAACAGTGTTCCACACTAGCAAAAGGGATAGAATTATTGAATTCATTACAACACGTTATCAGTCGCACGGAGCAACCAACCCTTTGCAGCAGCAGAATTCATCAGAATAAGCTAGTCAACTATCTGAAGAAAGCAGGAAGAGTCCACTTATCATGCAACCGCTGTAGAACCGCTTGGTTGAATTTACAAATGAGGGCAAACCAGATTAAAGCGCAGTGGGGGAACTTTCTCACACAGAATTACAGGCGCAACACGAGTGTGTCTTGCCATTACTTCTTCACTGACATCGCGTTCTAATGCAACCATTTATTTAATAACAGCAGGGAAAACGCTTGAAACGTACCTTATGCTTTAGATCTTTTGAATGAGTGTAGTCCTTCTTCCAAGGTCTTTAGTTCTTAACGTCCCGAATTGTTCTGTAAGCGTGAAGGTGCAAGTAATGATCAGCTTATGAAATTATATTTGTCATTAAACTGAGCATACGACTTACCGCACACGGAGATCCCTTGCGGACATATCGGAACAACGATTCAACCAGATTGGCCGGTGTCGATTCATCACACTGTTCCAGCTCCCGCACCATGCAGGTTTGCAGTTTGTTAAAGTCCCTAAAAACCAGAGAATATTGTGATACTCTTCGAATATCCCATCTACACTCCGAGAACCTTACTCGCATTGCTTCGGTCCTATGACTAGCTTGGGGATGGAGGTTAGACTAGTCTCTGGTATGTAGCTGGAGAAAGTTGTATTGGCGCAGGCAATCAGGTCGTTCTTTTGCTCTAGGAAACATTCGGGTCCTTGCTCTGCGATAAACACTGAAAGATAAGGTTTTAGGTACGCGATATCTACATATCTTCTACCGTTCCAACACATACGTGCAATCTGGTCACCATCCTTGTGGCACACGAAGTTTAACAGATTCTTAAAAATATCCAACCCGGATGTCTTGAACACCTTCTCTTCCGCTTCCAGGCAAGGATCTATAGCGTTGGCGAGTGTGTTCACACACTCGATCAACGTTGATCGCTTGCGACAGTATTTATTGAAAACGGTGTCCAGATCACCGGTCGGTTTGGCGGCTTCCACTTCCTGCTGGAACTGCGCAATATCGATCAGTCCTTGGCCACACTCTACAAAGGTTTTCGCAGCTTCTTTCGCATTATCGTACGCATCCTCCGGAGCACCAGCAGCATTGCATTTGTCCCGTAGCATCTTTTCCACCTCCTCCATTGATGGGATCGGCAGATTTGCCGGAAGACGGTCCCGAATGGCGTCTACGTCGATTTGGTTCGACTCGTCGGCCGTCGTTGTGCAGGCTGCTGGACCATTGAACAAGTCACACATCACGCGTCATTGGTGAGATGGCGAATAAAAGGATGCTTACCGACAAACGCTAGCACAACGACACCAAATAACTTTGCGGTAAACATTTTGTGACCGACTGAAAGCACTAAAACACACACAGTGTAGCGAAAAAGTACCGCAGCACCGAACCGACCGAAACCGCGAACGGACAATGAATTAATCGCAAGCCGTATTGGCTTTTATACGTTGCCGTTCGATTTCGTTGCAAGGGTCGTGATCTTCGGGCCCATCGGCTAGCGTTCCGAAGACGACACACCGCTAATCGTAATAATAAACTGATATGAGCTCTGCCGGGCACGGGCAACCACAGCGAACGGTCTCTCGATTCCGGAGCACAAGCCACTCAACTAGATGATCATGCACCCCTTACCCTTAGCGTGGGGAACGATGGTACTAACGATGCGCTAATGTCCGGATGCTGGGAGTAAAGTTCGTACTCGTACGACCGCTTGTAAAGAACGCAAAGAACCTTGCATACCTCCGCTTCTATCGGACGAAGCAGCCACTCAATTGAGTGTTATTGACTCAGTAATCCTCACCATTCATTCGTGGTATGATAAACGTACAAATGCACCCGTCAATATGATAACTTTGCGTAGCACGCTCTGGTCGTAAGTGTCCGTATTCTTCTTTTTTTTTTGTGTAAGGATATTGCCATTGTAGGTTATAGGCATGGTGGAGCATTGTTGTCCGGATATAGTTTTACAGATTCGTAATACTTTTCTGGATCCCGGAAGATCACGATCTGAAGTACGGAACCACTTGTCTCTTTCTTTTGTACGACTAGCAGAACTCAGCTTGCGATGGTACTAAACAAACTATCAAATATTTTTATGTTGTATCAGATAGAATATCTCTATATTTTTTCTATATATAAAATAACGTAAGGGTAACACCCGAGCGCGTGACGCACCCGAACTTCATCGTCTTCGTCGTAGCTTAGCAACAGCGAACAAGCGAGCGAAGAAAGGAAGAAGAGAAAGTTGGGGGTGCCTCCCTCCAACGAGCACTAGATTACACGATTGCAGATTGTCAAAATTATATCCACAAGCTCATACGGGAAGCATGCGCTTCTCTAGTTTTATTATTTGTTTTACGTTAATTATACATTCCTGATTGAACAAATTCGAAAAATTCTGAACTATAATTAGCATTATAAGAACAAAATACAAAATTCTTAAATTAAACCAAGGGAAGGAGTCAGGGAGGGAAGCTAGATAGAGAGAACGCATGAGAAAAAGCACGGAAGGAAGATAAGGAAATGGAGAAGTCAAACCGATCGGAATAAGAACTAATTAATTTATTGCTTACAAAAACAGATCGTTCGTACCAACAGAAGATATCTTTGATGCAATCGCAAGCGAAGGACGACAACGAACACGGTGCGTGGGTACATATATAGATTAATGGATGAGAGTTAGGAAGGAGCATCAATGGCATTAAGGAGAATGGAGGCTTGACTATGTGTGCGACAAGATTCCAAGGGCTTCAGACCCAGCAAGTAACAGTGTACAGGATACGATTTCAACGCTAGTGAAAGTCCTCTAAATCCGCTCCACTATTGCTATAGCTCCCACGCTAGAGGGGGATCAAATTATTAAGGCATATTCTAACGATGAGCAGACTAGGGAAACGAACGCTTATAGAAAGATCCGCCAATAGGACCGAGCAAAAAAGTGAGCTTAAGATTGAGTAGCGCTGTGTAAACAATCGGAGGGATGCGATGACAGTTAAAGGTATTGACAGTTGAAGGAGGGGAAGGACCTGTTGCTTGAGACCAGAACTGCACTGCAGGAGCCGCAAACAAACTAGCTTAATGTTCACCCAAAAAGGCCACATATTTCGGAGCGAAGCAATAATCGCTCTAAGTGACATGTAGGAGAGAATGTGATGTGAATTTCTGCGATTATATAATTATGATGATGATAATTATTTTTATTTTCTTTGTTTGCCACTCAGGTTATACAATTATTTCTTCATACTATATTTTAGATCCTAGATACTAGATTAGATCCTAAGCTAGATCGAGACAAAAGAGGATTGTAAAAATATTCCTGACTAGGACATGCAACTCCAGGAAAAAATATACATGAACAGACGAAAAGGGTTAGGAAAAAGTTAATCAAAACGTAAGTAAGGACAAACATTACCGATGCATTGGGATTTAAGGAAGAAAAACGGGAACGGAAATATGACAAAGATATGAAGAAATCGAAGTGGTCAATAGATCAGTGAGACTAACTAAAACAAGCAAGGTGCAAGCTCATCGGAACTAAAGCGTTTGTTACGATAAGGAAGCGCCAGTGGAGGACGAAGACGTTAAAATCTGGAGTGAATGGACATGTATATTGTGAGCAGAGCAAGAAGAGAAGGCGTATCGATAGAATCTAATAAAGGAGCTTGAGCCCAGAGAGACGTAAATTCAAAGTTAGAGTTTTCTAACAATTATCAAAGACTCAAGCCCAGCATTTGCTTTGGAAAATTGAGGATGGAAAAATAACAAATTCTAAAAACAAAGAAACGATTTCAAAACCATGACAGCCAACAAGAAATGTTGTCGGCCTATTACACCTATACAAACGGGTAAAGATGCCATTTCCTGGCCATTTCGTAGAAGAAAATGTATTCCAACCAATTGGAATATCAAACACTGCTATATTTAGTGTTAGTTATACGACCAGGCTGTCCAATGAAATAAAAAGGTTTAAGGTTTAAATGCATCTCAGAGTTTCCATGCATCTCGAAGTTTGAATGCATCCTGGAGTGTGCATTAATCCCGGAGTTTACGGACACACTGGAGTTTGAAGGTACACGGGTAGGTTCTATCGGGCCTTGACTAGTATGTAGTAAAATATTATCCAAATAGGCAGTCCAACAACACTTTTGTAAATTATTTTCAATCGAAGTGTTCTATGCTTAATGTTCAGACGACATCTTCATTCACCCAGCGAGCGAACATTGAATTAATTATGGATGTCCCGGAAGCTACTCTTGAACTACATTTAAAGAATTGTGGACAAAAAGAAGTGAAAAACGAGGAATATAGTGGGTAAGACAGAAAAGTAAAAGTAACAATCGTATTCGAGATAAAATTACCCTTCTTTCTTTTTTGTTCTTAGAATAAAAGCAATTCATGTATCAACGGGAGGAGATTCTCAAGATAGCGATACAGACGATGGCGATAATGATTGTTCCGACATGAAAAACGATGAATACGAAAATGAGCTTTGTCAAGCTTTTAAGCTTCTGTCTTTCGGTGGCACTAAACGGAAGGCCAATGAAGAGCCCGAAAGTAACGAGCTTCCAGAGGAGGGTTGTGACAATGGCGTTGATAATGATTGCAGTGTACAGGTAAACATTTCAACCGATGATCAAGAATCCAGCAAAAAAGATGACTATCATAGCTCGGGTGAATCTAGTATGACGCTCGAATTAAGTAGTGGAGATGAGGACGAACAGCAATACTTTCCATCAGATTGTGGCGGTGGTGATGCCGATTTGAATTCGGTAGGTACTTTCAAAATGACACCGTCGGGACCAACATTGTTAAGATTTCTATCTAACCATGATTATGCTCTTAGAATTCTGATCCCAGGCGTCAAATAATTAAAGTTAACGTTGTACATAAGCGCCGCGAACGTGATCCGGAAGCTTACAAGAAATGGCTCAAAGCAAAAAAGTAAGTAGGCACGTGGATAAATTACATGTAAAGAATGGATCTTTTCTTCATATCACAATTTCAATATGTTTAGCGAAGAGATACGTAAAAATCGTGAGAAGGAGATGCAGCATCAGCAGGAAATTGAACGGCAGAAAGTGCTGGAAAAAGAACAGCGCAAGGAAACTAATAAAAAAAAGATCCAAGAATGGATGGAGCGAAAGAAGCAGTGCGATACAAAGAGAAGCATAAAACCTGTAAAAGACAAACTGTCTCATACACCGTTCGAACATCTCCAGTGCAATACCGACACTACTTACAACAATTGGTTATTAAAAGTTCGAAAGCAAGAAGAAGGTAATGCATTGCAGACGTTTTATCGTATACATTCTTATCATCATACTGGCACTATTTTTGCATTCACAGAGAACAGATTACGAAATCTCGCGGTGAAGCAGTTGGAGCAGAAGATACAGCAGGAGAAAAAGAAAATATCAGAAGAAATTTACCAGGAATGGTTGAAAAACGCCAAATATAAACCGAAACCGGTCCCACTAAACCAAGGGCCCAATACTTTGCGCGGAACTGTATCGAAGATTTTCATCAATCCCGAACCGTGGAAGAGCAACATTGAATGAGGGAGATGTTTGCTAAGCTAGCCCGAACGATATGATTCCCTGTTTTCAGCCCCAAATTCGTTGTGTTTATCAAAGTTTTTCACTGTACGCGATATCTTTACCAAGTCCTGTTGGAAACGTTTTATTGTTAATTGTTATAAATTCAAACATGGAGCATTGTAAACACTTTTTTCCTACACTTCCCCTAAAGTCCCCTGAAATTGGTTTGCAGTTTCACTTAGTAGAATGATTGGTTTCTTATTGATCAGTCAGCTTCGAATTAGGAACATTCATTTGGCACCGGATGCGGTTTCTAGCGTATCAGCAATTTGGCTACCAGCGCCATTATCAATGTGGAAATTATAATCTGATGGGAAGCTGTCGTTAGTTTTCCAGCGCCTCGGGCCTGCTGCTTCCTGGGCGTTGCTTCCTGTGAACAAGTAAGATAGTCATTGATCATGTTTTGCAACACTTTCGTTCGCCTTTGCTACTTACCCCGGTAATATTGGCACATGGGGTTTCCCGACGCACAAACTTGAACAACGATTCGACCAAATTGGCTGGAGTTGACTCTTTACAGCCTTCCAGTGCTTGCACCATGCATTCTTGAAGCGAACTCATCTCGCTTGGAAACAAAAACATCACTTGGAATTAGTTTTCTTTTGCATGCACTCTGTTATCCTCGCACGGAACAATACATACTCGCACTGCTTTTTTCCCATCACAAGCTTCGGAAGGCCTTCCGTTGCCGCTGCAGAATCATCCTGCAGGTATCCGGAAAGCGTACCGTTGACACAGTCAATCAGCGCATCTTTTTGATCGGAAAAGCATTCCGGACCTTCCTCGGCAATGAACACTGAGAACGGGAGTGATGATGGATGACGCGATGCATGTTAATTGGCAACAAAATCCTACACAGCTACTTACAGGCAATCTGATCACCGTCCTTGTGGCAAACAAAGTTTAACAAGCCGTGCACAATGTTGACCACCACCACTTTGCTTTCCTTTTCGTCATTTTCCAGACAAACGTCTACCTTGTTCGAGAACGTATCGATGCACTCGATGGCAGCGGATCGCCTGCGACAGTATCTGTTGAAGTCAATCGAAGTCAATATTGATCGTTTGATTGCACCAGCATTGGGTAAAAATGCAATGATTTTACTTGTTGAACACTGTGTCCAAATCGCCCGTTGGCTTTGCCTTCTTGATCTCTTCCTGCAGATCGCTAAAATCTACCAGATCCTTCATACAATCGCCAAACTTTTGGGCGGCTTGTTCTGCTTCCTCGTACGACGCATCGCTGCCGGCTACGCGGGAACATTTGTCTTTGATGATCTTCTGAATGTCTTCCAGCTTGGGAAGGGTAACGTTTTTGAACTCTGGCGGCAGTATGTCCGCGAGAACGTCATCTTTCAGCTTATTGATGTCGATACTGTTAAGATCGATCGTCCCTTGCTCGTTGGACGCGTCTGCAACCACTTCACTGGGATGAAATGCTGGTAGAGAGTGCAATACGATACGTAAGTTGCTATTGCTTTCCTATGCTGTCTAATTTTTCTTCATTCTTTTCGTGCAACAAAGACCTTTGAACAGGGTGATGATTGTTATCGCTGAGTCTTATGTTGCTTATCAGTTTAGCCATGCCGTGTACCACATTCATGAGTAATACAACCTAAACCCCAGCTCAAGTTAGCAGCTTTGTACCTCGACCACCCACTGATCTTTAGCATTGAAATTCAGCAGTTTAACTTACCGACCAACAGCAGCAGCGCACCGGTGCAAAGATATCCAAACCGAACACCCGAAATCATTCTATTAACGTGAGACGAACCACCAAAGATTTCTACCCAGAGCTAGCCCAAACACTTGCTCGCCACTGCTTGCATCGACGCACTGCTACAGGGCAAACGATTGGAACCCGAATTGAGTGACGCGAGTGGACGCGATGCTTGATTTCTTATCAATGAAACCGACTGTATAATACCTGAAGAAACAATGATGATAACGGATTTCAGTTAGAGCAAAGAAGCGATTGAACCGAACTTTTGCACTGTTCACTCGTGAAAGGCATTTTTATTTGATGGCAAGGTCATGCTATAACCTCAGGAGATACCTCACCGCTGTCGTCACAAGCAAGCTTCTTGTCGACTCATTAGCTGTGCAAATACTGTGTAATGTACAAGGTTTGTTTTCAACCTTTTATCCCTCCCCATGGCGTACTGGCGTTTTGCTGTAATCATTCTAAGTACAGGTGCTTGCAAAGCCTTTTCGGACATTAAAAAAATCCACACGGGACAGCAGCGTGAAACAAAATTTATGAGTAAAGAAAACGAGCTCATAAAAGTGTTGAACTATGCACAAACTACATACCACGATCGCGTTAAACGCTCAGCACTGTTGCACTTTTGTAACAAGCGTAAAATGACTATTGACACTATTTCTGTATCCTGCAAACAAATAAATTGTAAGCAGACACAAACCAACAACAAAACTGTTAAGCTTGGTGTTGGGGAATATAATTATTTCATGAACATTTTTTGAGGCTGTCTGTCCACACTTGATCTCAGTGCTTCGTTCAATTCCCGTGTTGTGTATGCACGATAGGAAGATCCACCCCATGCAAATTCAGCCTATATTGACAGCCATCAAACGCCGCCGAAACGAATGCACCAACTGGGAACTAACACACTGAGACTCACTGCACTACCGGTGTTGGAAAAGAACGCTGAACACCGTTTTTACACGACTGTTTAGAACTTTGGATCATTCTGCAGTATCTTTACTTACAAAAATGGTTGCAGCGGTTCAATAAACTAGCTTACACGCTAGAGCCGCATGGACTGCTGGTGTTGTTTACAATTTGTAAATGATCAAGCTAGCAAATGTCAAATATTAACCCTTAATGCGCCAAGACAGTTGTAACAAACTAAAAATATCTGGTTATCGCTCAAAGCCCGTTCATGGCCGGTAGAACTTAGATTAAAATTATACATTTTATTGGGAACATAAAATGGTACGTTTATTGAACGTTAAGGAAACACTTGTGCATTGATTTGTGTTCTAACACTCGGAAAACATTTGCATATTTTGCTCACCCGTAGGACAAAGGACATTCGTCACGGAGCGTGTCACTTTCAACTTTGGTTATTCTCCTTCATCTCTAAAGGCAGTTTGTAGTTTAAAGTGTGTTCAAACATGTTTCGTATCGATTATCATCGGTTTTTTTAAAATAATTTGCAATATGTAAGATGTTTACTGGGTATAAAAAGTGCCATAAATCGATGAGACGGGAAATGTTTACAGCTTGAATGCCTGGCGCATCATCAGATCAAAATATGCATCCGAATCGATCGAGGCACTCAGCCCGGCATAGTAGTTGAGAAATTCCTCTTTGGTCACGGTGCCGTCTACATTTCCGTTCTCCTCGAAATTTGCCAAATACTTCCGCAAGATGACATCCTCGGTTTCTTCTCCGCTTATGTACAATGGATGATTCTTCACAGAATATACGTTCCTAAAGCGAATCATGTGAGAAACATTAGTATCCGCTACAATACACCTTCTCAAATGGACTTATACTTCAAATCCTCAATGGTTATCGTTCCATCTCCCGTCTTGTCCAGCTTTGCAAAAGCCTGCTTTACAATGTTTACCCTGGATTCTGACATGTTTGGACGAATGGCTACCAGAAATTCGGTCATGTTGATAGAACCACTGCCATCGGTGTCAAATCTGTTGGAATGAAATGGAGAAAAAAATATTCTAATCGTCAGAAACAAGAATACTCTAATTGATGTTTAGTAATCGCCGATGATGTACTTGTTAAACATTTCTGTTGCTTCCTCTGCTGAAATGTCCAACCCGGTATCATGCAGACCCTTAATGAACTCCTCAAGATTCAGCTGCTTGTTGCCATCATCGTCCATGCGGCGGAAACACCGGCCCAATCCAAGAATGCCCGACGCGCCACGGGCAAGGCACATGTGTCGTAGTTTTTCAATCGAGTCCGTTAAGGTTCCAGAGGACAGAGCACGACGACTACGGTTAATCATTTCAGATTCTTGACGAGACATTGCGCTGACGGGGCGATGTGCCATCTGCAAAAAATAGAAAATAAAAATAAATACCAAATAAAAAATACCAAATGAATTTGTAGTGACTTTTGTAGCGATATATTAAGAGCTGATTTCCTAATGAAGGTTGATGTAGCAGTTCTTGTTATACTAATGCACTACCAATACGATAGACCGTCAACGTGTTAATGACCTGCAAACGATAAATCTATTTCGCGGTGTACTAAATTATAGAGCATGTCATGGGAAAACGATTGCCTAGCAACTATTGGTAGGATTGTATGTATAGCTTGTCACGCATGAACAAGGTATCTCATGCCGGATATCGAACCGTTTATGCCTTGCCACTACCCGTCCCTTTAGCACAGACCCCAAAATTATAGATTCTATTGTATAGAGAATGATTAATATGAAGTTGCATGAAACCTCGACTTGGTGCTGACAAAGGGTATTCAATTCTGTAGGCTTCTTGTTTCTATACACCGTCCCTCCGAGAAATGGGCGTCATCAGCGTCATCGTCCTTTGCTAACTCTCTTCGATCCTTTTTAATTGAACAAGGCGCTCGAAAAGAGGCCGACAGACGAAAGAGAGGAATAGTGCGTATCTTAGTAGCACCCATTGAGGGCGACGAGCGTGGGTGATGTATTTAACTACGATGACCTCGTTTTACTGACCCATGGGGATGCCAATGGCATCCAGAAAGCAGGGCCGCCCGTTTGAGGAAAACTGAATGCGTCGTGAGGCTTGAATCCAAGGATGGAGGAGCTTGAAGCCTTGACTTGGGAAACCTATGCCCCTGTCCATACGAACTGCTCGTGTAGCTACGAATTCATCGATTGACAGCTTCTAGGACTTTCTGTACGGTAGCGACTGACCAACATTACCTTGAGCGGAATGCGATGATTGAACCGGTGGATGGCCCGCATGGTGGTCGATGGAAATTTGAGGTACAGTGGGAACTCCACGATGGCGAGTTTATTTGTCACAGATCTTGGACAAAACGGCAATTTTGGGATGAGTAACGTGCTAAGCGAGGAACGTCTGTTAGCTTTGAGGTAGTTGGTTAGTTCGAGGGATTTTCCGTTGGTAACCGCGGCTAACACGATACGTTGATCTCGCGCTAATACAAGGAACCTCCGGCTTCGAACCGACTTATGAGCGAATTTTTTATTTGTTCGCAATGTTAACCGTTGCCAGCCGTTGAGTTTTCGCGCACCACATGTACAGCTTTCATTGCACTGCTACTACGGTATTATCATTGATAACAGACCACACTAGCCACCGGAACCGGAATTGGGTTCGCTAGCGGAAACGAAAAACCCCTATGCGATTGCTGCAAAGGCACAAACTGGACTGGGTCTCTCGTTGGCAGTTACTCCGCATTGGGTGGTAACTTATTCGCATAACACTAGTGTAACAACCACAGTGTCGGCATTTTGCCCTTTCGACCACGTGAATGACGAGCGAGAGAAAGAGTGAGAGAGTATGCTAGGTGTAAAAGACCTCTGTATGTAGAGCATTCGCCTGCTGTCTACTGTAATCCGGCGAGAACGGATCAACATTTGGAATTTGAGAGTAAAAATGGACGTGTGGACGAGTTCATCGGGGAATACTGGTACGCTGGTCAACAGAGAGCCGTCAGGCACAGTTGTGGTCAGTGGAGTAATGGGTCAGCCATAGGAATGCTGATTTTCTACCTTCCAGAGAGTCCTCAAGACTGTCCTTTGCACAACCAGCACGGATGGATTGACTCGCTTAGGCCGGAGGGTGAAAGCGATCAATAAAGTAGTCACCAAGTCTAGTACATTGATTCCTTTGGGCGATTGAAAGCTAGCCTTGTACGTGACGGATTTGATCGCGTTTGTTTACGTCTTTGTTGTTTAACTCAACTGTTTGCAAACAATTGCCCCATTCATTGGCTTTAGATATTTAACCTGGATGGATGGGTTTGGTTCAGCGGGAGTTGAATGGAATAAAAACAGGGTGATTTAAAGGTGATGGCAAGCACGTGCAACAGCTTGGGTTTCCCCTATCGTTCTAAACGGTGTTGTTGAAAAAATGCGTCATTTTCTAGAAATGGTAATAGAGTACAGGGACGCCTCGGCTGAGTAACTTTATCCATAACACACACAACACAATAACACACATATCGCCATCCACAGCCGAAGGGGAAGGAACGCTGAAATTAGCAATTGCATTACAATTTGCTGATGCCATTTCCGATATTCTGTTACCCACACACGAGTGTATTAAAACTTGGCATAATCCAACCATGCGTTAAGAAAACAGCAAAACTAGTTCGCTAATTAATCCACCGCTCTCGATGGTAATAGATTTTAGCAGGTTCAATTAAATAATGACTATTCCATCTGCTGTGGATCTTTAAGTGGAGCTTCTTACTTTTGGAAATCAACTTATTGCCAGCCATGGTTCGATTTGCTATGGTTTTGATACATTCATTTTTCAAACGCAAAATCACACCCGTCTGCCGATACAAACCATCCACCGTAAAAAGCGTAGCACATCCGTGAAGGACGTAGATGTTGCGAAAGACAAAAATAAGCACGCTAAGTTGCCGCTTCTTGATTCGAGTGTGCGACTGATCATCGTACTGCTGAACTGTGTGTGAGTCACATCGCGTTATGCTTCGGTAACCGGTAACAAAATGACCACCATTTTCAATGCTTTCCACGAAGACATTCGCTTGGGGGAATTGATCACACTTTAGTGATGATGTGCATCAACAACCGAGCTTAACTCTTGCGAGGGTTAGAAACATATCTTACAGTAAAGATAGTCAAAGTATTTAAAAAAATATTTACACAATGGTAACCGCCGATCGAAAGACAAACGTTTGTTCGTTTGTTGCGTTGAAGGTGTAAAGTTGTTGCTTCTTAACTTCAAACAACTGTCGGTTGCTCACGGGATGAATACAGAACTGCTAAGACGATTAGCAAAACACTACAGCTAACACAAATTTGCGGTCAGTTTTTCGATCCGATCTCACCAGGGCACAGATGCCGAATGAAGAAACCAGTTTCACCGTGTAGTCGTACAGACCGCGACCAGCGACCAAACTGCAACCAGCGCAACAAGCCGCCGAGGGAATGGTTGTAGTCGTGTTGCCGGTGTTGGCGCGTTACTCATAATATCCAGTGTTGCTTCTCCATGCTTCAAGCTTGACCTTGCACCAGTCCGGTGGCATGCGATGAATCTGTATCTGTAAGCAATCTTCTGAATTGCGTCCGTGTGGAGGTATAAGCGCCACTCTGACTAATGAACCCTGTGTAGCTGCATTCTAATATGACGCTGTCGTTGCCGAGCGGAGGTTAGAAAACATAAAAAAGCTAATACATTTATTACACATTTCTTGGTACGGGCATTAGTTGGGAACTCTCTCCCTCTGTCTCCCGGAACTCTATGCGTAATGAATGTTATAATTTCGATACTTAAAATCCCATTTCTCATCGAATCGATGGCCTCCAAAGCGAAATTCAAAGGACCTGCGACGTAATGGAAAGCTGTGTGGTAAGTGCATTTTCATGCCGCCCCATCCTAACCACAGCCAATGTTTCTTTCTGGCCGTGGCCCACATACTGCCTGCAAACCGACTAAAGCTGTCCTGCACGTGCGCGAGATACAATATCGCGACGCTATCATCATCATCCATTTCGATCGATTTCCACCGATAGGATCGAACATCAGGGATAGAAAAATGCGACATGAGTGTCACCGGATCCGGGTGTTTGGCGGAAGTATGGGTAGGGATACATAATTTATGCTTTTCTATCGCATTTGCATGAACACAACGGACACACCAGTGTTGAGTAGGCTTTCACATGCATTACATTTCACAATAGATCGATTCGATGGTAGCGTCCCATTAGAACGTATCACACATATTGCACCCTTGGCCCTGACCTGGCGGGTAGAATTCAGACGAAAAATAGAGGAAACAGTGAGGAAGAAGGAGGTGAACGATGAGCACATGTGGAAGATTTAAATCACTGGTTAGATGTTTACCAATGCTGAATAATTTCACTTTTTGTAATGAATTGACACACATACGTGGATTTTCGATACATAAAGCAAACATCTGGTCGGGCGCTAATCACATTGACGGTTAAGTGTATGAGTCATGTTGATGAGCTTGCTGCTGTGTCGATAAGGAAAAAAAAACGACAATGTCTGCTTCCTTACCATTAAGAACTTATTGCAATACTTGGCGATTGAAATAACTGAGGAAATTTTATTTTCACAATAACGCACTCGGATTTCTGGAGGTACTGGATGAAAAAATACACCGCTTGTGTACCGTTGTGTTTACGGAACTAAACCGTTGCGACCTAACCAGTACAAAAATATTTTACGAATAAGCTCTCGAATTTTGTGCTAGTTTCGTCTTGTAGCGATGCGTCGCTTCGTTTTTCCTCACGGAACTGCTCTGCCATTTATCTCTTTTTCCTTTTTTGTTTTGGGAGGGAAATTACACCTCCCCAAGGGTGCGGCATCATGAGCTTTTTTTTATTTCGTACTTCAACACGTCACCCCATACCCGTTTATGCTGCCGTTATGCGACCGTGCGAGATACTGCCGTTAGAAAAGTAATGTACGGTGTCACACATTTCATTGTGACGCGTGAAACAGTCCCATTTGTGGTAAAGTTCTACTACACATTAGAGGGAACTCTGTCTTGACGTATTGAAATTTATTGAAATACTACGAAAAGAAAATTGAAATGATTTTAAGCTTTATAAAATGCACACTCTACGTAGGGGTTTTTGTTGGCGTCTTGCGGCTGGAGGCATATAGAAGACAATCAAAACCATCTGGAAAGGGGTTTGGTGTCTCGCCGTGTTCGTTATATCAACATCCCCTAGCTAGCTCACCCTGTTGGCGTTCGGCCAGCATTTGGAACGGCACTCTTGGGGGTAGCATGGATCTTCGGCTCCATTTATCGCAACATTTCAGACATTTCCCTTCTCTAAGGCCATAAAAAGTACACGCATCGGTGATTTTTGTTGGCAGCCGGCCAAATAACCAAGATTCACTTTCAATACGATTTTCGTACTCCGGAAGTCGAATTCACACTTGTATGCGTGTATCTTGAAGGAGTACATGTACATGTAAACTACATCATAATACAGACAAAAACTTGACTTTGGTCTTCATTCTTCGTACATTGTTTAGAGTCGCTTACGAAACCAGTGTTAGATAAATCGATCTTACCAAAAGCTACGTGTCCAACTAATTTGAAATCTTTTTAGAACAACGATACGTTTTCCTCGTATGGTTGAAATATTTCAATATGCAATGTTTCACGCTTGCTGCGTGCAATTTACACATGGAACAGACACGCCATTCTTCGGGAGTAATCAATTCTTTTTGAATAATAATAAATATAATAGCAATACGGTCTGGCCGTCCTTTATGAATAAAAAAATTAATTTAATAAAACGAAAATAAGTTTTATGAATAAATGTTCAAACGGCAGGACCGGGGTTCATATCCCATCCGGACCGTCCCCCCGTAGTGAGAACTGACTATCCAACTATATGGTATCGACAGTCTAGAAAGCCATTTCGATGGCCGGCGTGACCTAAGATATCGTTAAGCCAAAAAGAAGAAGAAGTTTTTTTAAAATTCTGTTAATAATCAATTAATCACTCTTTCTGTTGGACAATACGGCACTGGACCGTCATAATTAATTATAAATAATCACTCTTTCTGTTGAAATATTCGATTATTAAACATTATTTATTACAACATTGTATCGAAAGTATAGAACCGGTGTTTCGTTTTTAGGAAAATCAGTAATATGCTAAAATGTGAAAAACTTCTTCGAATACTCTTTTAGGATGAATGATTCTTTCGATGTGTTGCTCGGCATCCTCACGTGCACAGTTGCGCGGGGCCACTTTTCCACCACGCTTCACGCACTAATCAGTATTATGAAATTGACCCCAAGGAGAATCACGTTTTCGCGTCGTGCTTCCGGAAAGTTCAGTTTGCGTCTGACCGTGTGTGCGTGTGTTTTTTGCACACCGAACAACACAAGCGCACGTGCACAACAGCTGACAGTCATCGATAATGGCAACATCGCGCGCCAACGAGAGGGAAACATCCCATAATTGAAACGCATTGCACGACCACACAAGGACCACCGTTTTAGAGTGCAGGAGTGCATGCTGCCATTGACTGGTGGATTTTAATGTATACGATATTTTCAATCGAGAGAATGATACAAAAAATTACAAGCGGGCTATCGACGTGTGGAACACAGCAGGGTCCAAACACTGTTGAATGTAAATTTATACCTATGTAACGGAAGCCCTCAACGTTACCCGACGATCAATTCGACCTGACGGCCTTCTCGCAGCATCGAAGGATTTCTACTCCTGCCTCGGGAGCAATAAACAAAAGTGCCGTTACGACCATACTACCATACTGTGGGAACGAAAGAATAATTTCCCGACCACACTCACAACACGCGGAACAGTTTCCAACTGCTCCATATGCTCCTTTATGCAATGATAATAATGTTCGAATGAGCGGCGAGGTTGCGACTCGCCGGGAAACATATCGCAAAGCAATCAAACACAATGACAACATTTCATCGTAAATAGGCCCTACGTTTGTGGCACTATAAATAGCGTTAACCAGCACTATTTGCCGTTGCTATTTGTTCCATCTGGTAGGCATCTTCCCGGTTCACACACGTATGGGACGTCTTCGTATCTCCAGATTAAGGTATCGGCATCGGAACTATGAACAGAACTACATTGTCCGCATTTGTATTGCGATTCAAGAGTTCGAAGATGGAACATTCTTAAATGCGGTGCGTTACCTGTGCCATGTAGTTAATTCCCGTGTGCGTTGATACGAAGGACTCGTGAAACCATGAAACGATGTCATTCACCTTTGGATCCATCTGTTCACGAGCGCCGGGTGACTTCATCGGAATATAAATCGACTAATTTTGTAGTACTAGGCCTCCATCGCACAGTAAGTCGAAGGAAGGCGCATGTCATGGGAAGCATATGATCGTCACTCGACCACCGTACCGTTTACCTACCCTCCGATGAAAGAGGTTCATCTTATCATGAACATTATGCGTACTCCATAAACAAAAAAGGCAACAAAGTTCGAGCAGACCAGTCATAAGCCCATTTCCCCATTGCTCGTAAGTGTCTGCGAACGACACTAATTGTAAACAAATAAATTAAACCTTCATCGCCAGTTTTGTAGGGTAGCAGCGCTCCAATTTAAATACACAGCTGCTTGTGGTCGTTCAGTTCACTGCCGTTGTAATGATTTAAAAACTTCATTTCATAGAAAATAGGTTATATTGCCTGCGGTTTACAGTAGCAAGTGCGACTCTGTGACTCATTGGCATCCTCTAGCTCTGAGCGAGGGAATTCCTTCATAAACCAAACAGTGACCGTCTCGCTTGTGCTCGCTACTCTGTTAAATGATCCGATCACCGCCGCGATGAGCGCGAACCAGTTGCGTCGGTTACAATGAAAACTGCCCTGGAATTGACTGCTTAAATTCCACCAGTGGTCCGCGAATGTATTTAAAAGATAACAAATGATGCGTCTTCTTGGCCGGCTTCTGCTGGTTCGTTGTTGGAGTGAGGGTTGTGTTGCACTAAACGATTTATCGTGCCTCTTGTTCGGTAAAGCATGGTCACCAGATTTTGTGAGCAACAACAAGCAATCTAGTCAGCACTACAGTCAACCCGACTTATAAATATGTCCAGCGATCGTGCTTGTTAGTATGTTTTCATCTACACCTAGTTCTCTAAGGATGTAAGCTGTTGTTGTCAGCCAAATAGCACCGCTTTTGTTGTGTTTACGGTGCCAGTTATCGAAATGGTATCAACGCGCTCCCCCATTGGCAACAGTAACGATCCCTTGACCATATATGCCCAACGCATTTGATCATTTGGCACCATTTTAAAGCGTTTTATTTCCCCTACTATACAATCGTTTGATGGTTTCGTGTGTACCTGCGAATATTCGCAAATGGTAGCTATGCTTGCTATGAGGACAGCAAGCATCGACCTCGTTCTTAGCTCCCCCGTTACCGTGCTTCGCACGTTCCAAAATTCCCGCGTAACCAAGATGATAGCCGCCAATCGCAACGGCAACTAAATCCGTGTTAGTTTGATTGTCAATCCAAGCGATGACGTCAGGCTTACGGAGGACATTTGTACAGCGATAATAAGATCGAGCGATGCTATCCGTATCGCAAAGTGCAAAATATTTGCTTTGATGATTGTTATGCTCCGAGCAGCGAGCGAAATCCGAGGTAACTTAATTGCGAACCAGTGTTTAGCTCTAACGTCATGCTTCGGTCAAAATATGTTCCTGCAGGACGTTCATGTTACGTAACCCGCAGACAGGAATGAAGGACCATTAAGCATAGAAACCGGTTCCAATGTTTTATGGTTTGCAACAATGCGGCGTTGAATCAGGTTATCTCGATCGTTGCAGAATGCATACCAAGAGCAATCTGGAAGAACTTTCGCTTTCTTCCGTTCGGTTTACTGGCTGCCGCTGATGCAACGCTCATTATATGCGCAGTAATTTGTGCTGGCACGTCAACAGAAACATGCGTGCGGTAATGGAAAATATGATCTGATTGTGTGATAGGGAACATATTCAAACACTGGACAAAAAACAAACAAAAACTTTTCAGTTTTTTCTGCGATTCTACAAACAAACTTTACCAGTTCATAGCCCTAGAGCCGTGCACAGTTTACATGTGCTGAAACCGGTACAAAGAGCCCATAAATAACATCTGCTCTATGGGGCTAAAATTTAAACAATCAATAGTAAATAATCGATAATGCTAACCTTATGCAATGCACCTGCATCCCATGGGTTCAAGATTAAAATTCTTCCAATCTTGCAAATGCATCTATGACACGTGCACGAGATGCACGGATGACGTGGATTGAGACGGAGGGCGATAGTTTATAGCTGGCGATAGTAATTCGGTTTTACCTCATTTCCCATCAGGCAGAATGTATTGGAACAAGTCTTAAAAGGCTCCGGTGGGTGCTATCGGTGTCTCGAACACAATCGTTATCAGTCAAGTACCTTTGAAATGGGGCTCATTTGTCACGTGTGCATGGTAGTAACATAGAGTACGAAAACTACAAACTAATTTGATCCATGAAAGTATCCGGTAGCAGAATAGTGTATTTATTACCCAGGAGCGACATGGTGTTGTTTGATGTTGTTCCAAGTGTGTCGTGTTTGTGGACGAGTTTGCTCTTGACCTAAGCTAATTAGGCAAGTACTTTAGCATTAGAACAAAATACGAAGTTGTTTAGCACGTTATCTGGCCTGCTGGCTCAATCATCAAGCGTGCCTTTTTTAATCTAATCATATCGAACAATTCGGTTTATCAGCAATTGCAGACATATTAGCTCGTTTCATCTCGATCTGACCGGTGGTAAAATGTTTCCATCAATCATGTGTATTGGTTAGTCGGATGCACTAACACTGTCGTAACGCGGAAAGCCAGCCAGAGCAATACTAACATTCATTACTTCCGATGTTCTGCACTATGGGCGCCCGCGATACTACACATATGGGCGAAAATGCTGTAAGCATTACTATTGCGCATGAATACTATTGGTAACACAGCACGATCGCAGTAGAATATTACGCAAATAATGTGAAATTATAATTAAGCAAAAAAAAACTGGTCATTTTTAGTACTCATCAATAAAAAACAGAACGGTAGTAACACAACGTATTTTACGTAGATTTAAACAAGTGATCGCGAATTATTCCACCACTACACCGTTCCTTTACGACCAGTGTGCAAGAGAAAGATGAGGCGTTGGGTTTCACGCGTATGCACCCATTCGTGGCTGGCCCGTGCTCAAGACGAACTGCGGCCGAAAGCATTTAAGCGACTTGTAGACGTATAGCGACATTTTAGATTGAACACGGGTACGGCGTGGTGCGGTGTTTTTAGAATTTTGCTCCACCACTCCGAGGGACACGGGTGTGATGATCGACACCGGCAAGCAGTTCAAAGATCGTCAGATGCAGGCAAGTGTTCTTAAACCTTTCAAAGCCGGCTGGCAGAAGTGTAGCAAAAGTTTCTGCAACTCCATAAATTGTGCTCTGTTAGTTAAACTGTTGCATAAAACTGTTGGATTGTGCGTGTGTGAGTGGACAGTGAACTAGTGTAGTTACTAACTGAAATGAGTGTTTGGATCTCGACTGCTTGTAGAAGGCATGTTTCTGTTTTTGCTTTCGTCGACTTACTTTTCGCATAAGCAAAGTTGTGCTCTTTTTTGAGACCTTTCCTATCCTACCAAGCACGGGATATCCGCTGCAGACGGCGTGGTTCGAGCAGGGCGTTTTCTTTATCAGCCGTTGTTTGCCATATTCAAAGCACTGGCAGCTGTGCTCAACGCTGACTCGTCCGAGCAATGCGCCGAGTGAGCAGCACCGGTAGTTTGCACACTTTCCACAATGTTTGTGTTCGCTGTGAAATGGTTGTGAAAAATACGCAGTTAGCAATAAATAGTGTGTGCACATAAAAAATGTGTGCAGTTTCCTTGTGAAGGAATAAGATCAATTTGTTTTAAAACAAAATGAGAGTACAACCATCCGCCGGTTCTCTGCATAAATAGTCACTCAACACAGGCAAAGCACAAAGGAAACACCTACCACGCGGCTAGGCCAAGGCCTGTTGTTTTGGTCCGTTTAATGACGTTGCGTAGTTGTCCACTGCATGCGTGCACATGCACAAGCAACTTCCACTTCCTTAAGGATAAGAGGAGAGATCACATCATTTCCGGGTTCTTTTAGCGATCCTCCCCATTTCGTACCAAGGATTAATGTGTTTGTGTATTTTGTTTTCCTTTCCCGTTTCAGAACAGAGTGCGTGATATTGTGTTGTGCAGTGTTTTGTGAATAAATCTTAAGCAATTTCTACCGAAGATTGTACCAGTTCAAGATCCAGTAACCGTACAACACCGTACAATGAACCCAACAGTTGTGTTCGGTGGAATGCAACCGATGATTGAAGAATACTTTAAGCTGATTGCCTTCTAGCGGCGCGTATGCGGATGCGGTGGTAATTTTTGTGGCAAAAACTGAAACAACGTGACAAAATAAGCTAGTATTAAGCACTTGACAAATCTCTTCCTAACATTCGTTCATTGCTGTGATACAACGTTGACATACGCAAAAACCCCTCGAGAAAACTCTTGTTTTGTCATTCCACCGAACGACTTTGTACGTGCAAAACAATGCTGTGAGTAATTTTAAGTTGCAGTTGCACCGCGGCAAAGAATTGTGTGTTTGTGTGTGATATACGACGCATCATTGGGTGAAATATTGTATGCTGGTAGCGCGCTGTACCAAGAGAAACGTGATATTGAACTAATCGCTTACAAAATGACTGGGTACGTATCGCTGGTTTAAAGTCCACAAACCGTCAGTGCTCTTCTTTTGTACCTTGGACATTTGCGAGAGGTGTCAGGGCCACTTGGGCCACTTTTGTTGTGCACAGTCGCATTAAAGGTCCAGTGGAATAGAAGAATCATGTTATCATTTGCAGATAGATAGTGAAGGAGATAAATATCTCATGCGGATGATTTCCGTTTGGTTGGTGTTCTTTGCAGGAAAGATTCGGTAGTGCTGGTGGACAATCACACAACACCGCAAATTATGGCCACCGGTGAGAAGGGAATGACGGTCACGCTAGCTACCGTCGAAAGCCAACCGAACAAAGCGACTGAGCGAGGCAAGGCCTTGCGCCAGGTGATAGCAGCTTTCGTTGCCAATCTGGGCACGATCAACACCGGACTCATCTTTGGCTTCTCTGCCGTGGTTATTCCCCAGCTGCAGGCCACGGATTCGCTTATCCCGGTAGATGAAAGTCAATCGTCGTGGGTTGGTAAGTATCATCGGCAATTCCATGTATAGGGAAAAATCTCACGAGTCGCACACCAGCACAGGTCAGGAAGTAGGCAAATTACTCGAAACATATGTTCTCTCGCTCTGGCGTGGCGACTTGTCTGCACCTCGGGGAGTACAAGGACATCGGAAGTCAATCACTTTGCTCCGCTCGTGTACGTGTGTCGTGAGGCTCTTCGTGCACAACTAGCCAGACCGCTAAATTTAGCCGGCTGTGTGCATGTGGACCGAACTCTGATCATCGTGTACGTGTCTGTGGTGTCCGTATGTTCGCTGCTCCGCGTCAGCTGATCCAATGAAGCAAACAATATTGCTTACCAACGATTCGCAACCGGTGCATCTTGTAAGAACTATGAAAGAGAACCTGTGCAATACAAGACCCCTCCCGCCCCCCCCCCTACCCACCCCTTGCCAATTAGCCAGAACCACAGATCAAGACGGTCTGCGAAAAAACAAACAGATCTTTAACCTTTGCTCTCACTTAGATACTCAGTACACGTCGTTGGCCAACCGCCGTATCTGCTGTCCGCTAGCAAAGCACTTTCTTTGTCGATAAATGTTTACATGTTTTGTTTTAGTATTACGATGTATACATACTACCCGATGTGAAGAGTGACACCTGTTTTTCGTTCGAGCCTTTTGAAGAATACATGTCCCATCGTACAATTGATTTGTCATTAGGGTGAGACACGCTTTTCGTACCAGAAGTGACCCACATTTTCGAAGCAATGTATGAGAACTGCTACGATCTAGTTTTCGGCTGCTCACTTAGTTCCCTGCACAAGGTTACCGGTTCCTCGATTGGCAACATGCAACGGTCTGTATCCACGCTTCGGGAAATGATCTAAATGACAACAACGGCGGTATGATGGTTTGTTTATCAAATTATTTTTAGCAGCAATGCAATACGAAGAGTACCCACCGTTACATTTGCCGATGTCTTGGAAACGGTCTTTTGATTGAGCTTTAGTGCAAGCCGTCCAAACATCGCCCATGTGTTAGCAAACACGATCCGGTACAAGTTTTCTTCCGACTCGTGGCTTCACAATGATAAACCACACGTGCCGCTTATTTGGAGCAATGCAGAATTGAACATACTTGTCCTCCTTGCCTTGCCCTAGCAACCCAGGAAACGTCCATAAACGTTTCTACAGTTTCGCATAGCACTTTCCAGTTTATAAAGACAGAGCAAATGTATTGATATCATTCATTGCGGCATTAGTCTAATCTTCATTGGGAAAAAAAGTTTTCCGAATGTCTCTTCACATGCCGGCAATGTTTGAGTTGTACTGTTTTTGGTGCACATGCTATCGGCCCCTTGCGGAGTATTTTTATTTGCTGTCTTTCCTCGAGTTGAGTGCTCTGATGAGATCGATTCGCTTAATAAACAGTGCTTCTCAGCTGATTGATAAAGGGAGACATTGAAGCATTAGGGAAAATAATTGTTGTTGAGACAATCAATGTTGCTAAACGATTGTCATCGGCCCTAGGGTACGTTCCGTCGAACGTGATGATGATGGTCATTTATCTGCGCTTCTCGTTTTACCCTGACCCGGTTTTAACTTTGTTCCTCCGGAATATGTCTACCATGTCTTTGAAGGCGCGAGTCAGTGGTCGAAACATCCAGATCTGCCATCGTCGTCTTCGTAGTGGCCATCGGTCTATTGATTTTGCCTTGTGTCATGCAGCGCGAATCAGATGGGAGGGAACGCATCCTTCCGATAGCGCCCGCATGCCCACCCAGTGCCGAGTTAGTTCCAGTTCTTCATTGTTGACCAATGGTTCGGTTACGATGAAGCGATGACGTCCCGTTTGCCACCTACCGCGATAACGATCGAGCGCAAAGTATTATGGTCGGCTCGTGGACATTTCATCACATACCGCAGACATCGGCAAGCCGGAGCGATTCGCCAGAAACATCTCACCTTTTTACTATCACGCATCAGCTGCATGTTGCTTTACGCATTGCTGCCGGTAATGATTGTGTACGACTAGCAAAATCGATATACTTTTTCATTTTTGGTTCCTTGTACCATCCTTAATCAACGTGTGAGACAGGCTAAAAAACTTGGAACCATTCGCAAACCGGATCACAGCTTGGTTGATGCCTACGATTGTACAACCTAGCGCATCATAAAGCATTCGGCGTGGAGGAAGAACCAAGAAACAGGAACTTAGATAAGGACTTACGTTGACGTTGTTGTAACATTTAATCAGCAAGCACTTCGTAGCACTTCGTGCAAACCCACCACGGGTTTGCAAATCGTTGTTCAAACGCACACACCGTTTATCGGTCTCATCCAAAGTTCAAATGCACACGCCCTTCTAATGACGACAACCTGCTGACATGTGAAGCCATCCAGATTCTTGACATACATTCGCTCAATCCTCCACAAATTCGCCGTCAGTTCATTATCCTTGCTAAATGAAGTGGCGATAAATTTTGACACTCTCGGTCGTCAAGTTGAAGCGCTACTCCGCGTGAGCAGATATCAAGTCGCGGCAAGTCGCGGGGAAGTCATCGGTCAGCAACGGTTGTTATAAGGATTCGTAACGATTTCACCCGTAGTCCAATGCTTTCATTTCTCGCTACTACATGCATGGCAGGAGCAAGAACAAAAAAATGTGTCCATCAATCTCGTCTATTTTGCGTAACGCACACAGTCTAACAACGCTGACAGCATGGTTAGCATTTTGTTGGCAATGCTCCCGAGGGCGTTGGATATACCATTATTTGACTAACCATAAACTGATAAGAAAGTGGTGAACTCGTCTCAATTCCTGAAACTGGCGACGGACGTGTTATTACGTGTGGAGTGGATATGTCCACAGACTATGATGGTTGACGAATGCGATGAAATTTACGATAACGCACATCACATGTGGTTGTTAGTTTGTTTATGAAAACGAATATAAAAACAGTTCCACTTTTGCCTACGTTATTATGTCTTTAATGCAAATACAATGTATAGGGGGCTCGGTGAAAATGCGACAACGGCGCCGGTCTTCACACGGCAAGACCCCGGTCTACCCGAGGTCTTGCCGGATGGGGTTCAAATCCCATCCGGACCATTCAGTCAGACAGTAGTGAGGACTACCTATCCATTTACGTAGTTATAAGCAAGTCTAGTAAGTCATTCAATGGCTGGCGTGACCTAGAAGGTCGTTCAGCCAAGAAGAAGAAGTTCCAAGACTTCTTGCTTCACCTTTTTTCCAATAAATTGACGGTCGTTGATACAATTGCTTCTGGACCATCTTTCTGAAGGCATGAACTAGCAGGTTGTTGAGCAAAAAGTGTGTATGTATTCTGTTGTCGATGTATGTAGCAATACCGCACTGATGGGTATGGATCCGACTCCTCTTGGGGACATCATAGGCTCTCCATACTCTACTCCGACTCAATACATCCACGGCGTACAAAATGGTAACATATCTTCCTAATATCTGAGCTTGAGTATACGGGGAAACCCAACGCCTTGGGAAGATGTTAGGGGCAGCTGGTTGTCCTTCTGTCCTGGGATCTTACGGGAGTTTAATCAGCTAGGCAGCGTAGGCCCTCCGAGGAGACAGTTAGTTGAGGGAAAGGCCTTGCAAGCCACCCCCAATATCATTGCAATGAAAGGTCACAATAATGCTTCGAATCGGATTGACGGATACAGAACAATGCTACGGGACAAGGTAACTCACAGCACCCGGAAGTACCCGCATTCTTATGGACAAAGTGAGAGCACACGGCTTCGGAGTAGTAGCACCTCAGGAGGTGCGCTGGAAAGAACGGAGCGCTCCTAACGCAGTGATTGCATGTTCTACCAAATCGGTGGAGAAAAGTATGAACTCGGTACGGCGTTCCTGGTCAGAGGTGAGATACGGCAGCGAGTGATCGGGTGGTGGCCGATCAATGAACGTATGTGCAGGTTGAGGATCCGCGGAATATTGTTCAATCTGAGCATTATCAAAATGCATAGTCCGCACCTTGGAAGCACCGATTACGATTAAGACAGTTTTTATAGGAATTGATACAAATTACGACAGAAATTTTCAGTGCCTACCAGCTGATGAACGGCAACGGGCTTCGCATCCCCCAGTACATGACCATTCGCAGCACCTTCTTCCAGCACGCACCTCGCTTCAGTTACACCTGGAGATCACCAGAGCAGACATATTCCCAGATTGACCTCGTTCTCATCGATGGAAGGCACTTCTCGGATGTTATTGACGTAAGGACCTATATAGGAGCAAACGTCGACTCGAGTCATTTCCTGGTTATGGTTAAGTTACTCCATAAACTTTGCGTCTCTAATAAGCTGCGCTTTCAGCCTACCCCAAGGCTCAACATAGATCGGCTGAGGCAAGCTGATGTGGCGAGGGGCTTCGCAAATGCGCTTGGGGAAGCGCTGCCGGAGGACACCACCTCCGAGGCGATGTCTCTCAATGACCGCTGGCATATGGTGGAGCAAGCCATTAGCAACACAGTCGATCGAACAAATGGCCACGTGACACGTAACCAGAGCAAGGAATGATTTTATGATGAGTGCAGGCGAGCACTATCCGAGAAGAACGCAGCGCGTACCCGCATGCTCCACTGCGAAACCCGGCAAAACGTGGAACACTACAGACGACTGAGGAGGCAGCATACACGGCTCTTCCAGGACAAGAAGCGCAGCTTCGAAGAGTCGGACCAGCAACTGATGCAGCAGCTATCCCAGTCGGGGGAAACTCGCAAGTTTTACAGGATGTTGAATGCGGCACGAGGCGGTTTTACTCCCATGATCGCTATGTGCCGCAGGCGAAGGAGAATGAACCACTTGCTAGCTTAGCTGTTTGGCGGTGCTGACATCCAGACGGTAGTCAAATCCGGAAGGATACGTTGGCTGGGGCACGTGATGAGGATGCCGGACTCATGCCCCACCAAGAAGGTGCTCGGCAGCGGTTCGGTTCGGTGCATAGAGAAACACAGCGAGCTCGTTGGCTGAATCAACTGGAATCTAACCTGTCCGAGATTGGATGTAGCCGTTTATGAAGGACTGCAGCCCTAGACCGAGTTTCCTGGAAACTGATTGGCGACCTGGCCATGTTGACGTGACGGATTCAATCCTGAGCAGGCCAAGAAGGAGTAGCAAGGATGATTAAACTGTAGTGCCCAGTTGACCAGGATTTTCTACACTCTGCGGTTCATTGTGAATCTGATCTAATCAATGACTTAGTCATTGTTTACACTGCTGTGTACCGTTGTTTACATAGATTACTTTGAGAGCATTATTTAGGTCTAAGACAACTTATTTAAAATTAAATGCAAGTAAAGTATTTTTTTTCAATTGGTTTACTGCTGACAAACAACAGCTGGATCATCGATCACGTTGTTTGTGTATGGTTATAGTAAACGATGTAAAATGAGCTTAGCTATGCATTCTTACTACTTGCGCCACGTGACAAACAATCACTCGAGCCTGTCTTCTCGTGAGCCTGATTAATCGTGACGTAATTTCCCCCTAAAGCAGCTCATTCAATTTCTTTCCCTTTTTTCCACAGCATCCTTATCAGCAATTGGAACACCGATCGGATGTCTCCTGAGTGGCTACGTGATGGACACCTTCGGACGAAAGAAGGCGCTGATAGTAACGCAGATTCCGACCATCATTGGCTGGATCATAATTGCTTGTGCGTCAAACGTGGGAATGATCTACGCTGGTCGTGTCTTGACCGGCTTCGGTTCAGGTATGGTTGGTGCTCCGGCTCGTGTCTACACGTCGGAAGTAACGCAGCCACATCTGCGCGGTATGCTTTGTGCGCTCGCCTCCACCGGCATAAGCTTGGGTGTGCTGATCCAGTACACCCTTGGTGCGTTCACGACGTGGAAGTTCCTATCGGGCGTATCGGTAATCGTACCGGTGGCCGCTTTCATTTTTATTTTGCTTATGCCTGAAACACCGAACTATCTCGTTTCGAAGCAAAAGCCCGAAAAGGCTCGCAGGAGTCTGGCACGGTTGCGCGGGTCTAGCTACAACATCGATCGTGAGGTCGAACAGTTGCAGTCGTTCGCGAACAAGACAAACGCAAGCGGCAAAAAGAAGCTCAGCATGCGTGAAACAATCCAAGCACTAGTGCATCCGTCCTGTCTGAAACCGTTCGCCATCCTGACGATCTATTTCATGATGTATCAATTCAGTGGCGTCAACACGATTACGTTCTACGCGGTTGAGATCTTCCGAGACTCGGGAACCAAGATGGACAAGAACACCTGTACCATTCTGCTTGGCGTGGTTCGGCTTATTTTCACTATAATAGGTGCTATTCTGCTGCGTCGTTGCGGCCGACGTCCACTAACATTCATTTCCGGCATTGGTTGCGGTTTTACAATGGTTGGTCTTGGCGTGTATCTCTACTTCAAGCGCCAGTGGGATTTGGCCGATCCTCCGATCGAACCTGTTGCTACGTGGTTCCCTGTGGCGTGCATCTTTATATTCATCATCACTTGCACGGTCGGGTTCCTTGTTGTACCGTGGGTCATGATAGGTGAGCTGTATCCGATGAAGGTGCGCGGTTTGGTAGGTGGTTTTACAACCTGCATGGCACACAGTTTCGTGTTCATCGTGGTCAAAACGTATCCCTTCTTGACGCACGTGTTAGAGCGTCACGGTACCTTTATTCTGTATGGATGCTTTTCTTTCTTGGGTAAGTGAACTTTATAACCCTGCCCTGCGGTGATTTTATTTTTCAATTGTTCTTATGATTTCATCCTCTAGGAACCGTATTCTTCTATCTTTGTTTGCCAGAAACAAAGGGCAAAACATTGCAAGAGATCGAAGATTATTTCTCGGGCCGCACCAAGACTCTGAAAAAAGCAAAACCGAGTAACAACGATCAGCAGGATGACCAGCAGCTTCTGGCTAATGGCGCTAAACCGTCTGTGCTATCGCCTGAAAAGAACAAGCTGCTTCCATAACAAAATATGTAGCCAATTTCTCCTAGCCGGTGCTTTGAGACAGATCTGCCCTCAACACACAGTCAAAGCATCGGTAGCCTCCTGAGTACATCAGCACGGATCCGTTTTGTTCCTAAGTCATTATTTTCAATAAGAATGCCTTCTGTACTCTATTTCTATGTTCACGCTCGTACTGCAAAACAGATAGACGCGCAGTCCTGGTACGTTTTGTATTATTTTAAGCTGATATCACTAGAATATTTTCATGATTCGTTCATTTTCCTCAGTCAGACATTAAGTATTAGTTAGAAACGTGTATTGGATAGGGACAAAGTGTAGATAGGATGTACTATAAACAAATAAGAGTTTTAAAATGCTTTTAAAAACGGGTAAATGAACGAGAACGATGGAATGCTGCGTCTCAAATTGTACTCACAGGGACCAGACCAACGAAAAAAACAATAATATCAGATAAAGCAACAGCATAGCCCAGAACCAGCAACTGATATCTTCTCAAGGAAACAAGTAAGACATTCGCCAAAAGTGCCTGATGATCAGAAGCAGAACGGAAAAGCAGATGCTGCTGCTACGCTTAGAGTCTTCACAAAAAGACATAGAGAGTAATCGGCCGTTTAAAACGCTACCCTTGTAATGGCGCACACCACGCCTATTGTAGTACTTAAGGAATAGATGTAGTAAAGTCTGGTAGGCTAGCTCATTCAACACGTCAGAAACGCGAGCGCAATCAAGTGTAAGTATCGATTGATTCCCTATGATGCTCTTCTCACTTACTGTTGCACAATAAAACACCAATTATTCAATTAAATGTGACTGTCAAAGTGTAATATTTTCACTTTCCTGTGCAGTTGAAAATATCATCTTCCTGATGACGCTCAGTTGAGTAATTCAGTATTGTGTTTACTAATTTGCACTTCCGCGATTCATTGTCAGCTGAACATTGTTCTTCAACCTAAATGGTGATAATGAGGTATCGTCACCGGCCTGACCAAACGCTTATTGTACCATTTTATGGCTCTTCGTTTTACATCTCACTCGTTATAGAAAAGATACAAGAACTCCAGACTTACCTGCACCGTCTATTCTCCACGAAGATGTGCCTATATGGCCACTAATGTTGATAGCGTATGTTTTGGACCTTGTCTGGTTTGCCGGATCACAATGCTATATAAATAAATAACAAAAGATCAGAAATAACAGGAATAACAGAAGAAGGTAAGAAAGATCAAACTTTAAGCCGAGCTGATACATCCAACAATATGAGCACTTCTGCTTCAGAAATTGCCACATCCATGGTTGGAGTATGCTGTTTTCTTTACGGGAGTTTATTTCCCTCATAGTTCGGGATGCACATCATATATAAAGTGATACATTAAGATTTTCTTCCCCTTTCTCGTACTTTTTTATATTTTGCTTCTTTTTTATCTCCGTTTCTCATGCTCGACATGCCACTTTATCGTCTCCCGTTCCAGCCAACACCATGGACAATCACAATAGAAAACGGAAGATAAGCACGCCGTAATACTCACTTCACACAATATTGCTCCCGGTGCTGCTTACTGCGGGTTTTGTGGCTTAGACCATTCAACGCTTAGAATCAGATGATCGTAACCATAACCATTGAGAACTTCGATCGCAGTTGCGGCATCGCGGCGAGAACGAAAATGAACGTAGGCAAAACCTTTGCACAGTCCAGTGCTTTTGTCGCGAGACAAAAACATCTTGGTGTGAGGCCCAAATTTCTTCACCAGTTCTTCCAGATCGGCCTCTGTCATGGCTTCTGACAGGTTCGAAATACGAATTGCACTGGTATCATCACGTCCACGCATCGCACCACCAATGCCGGCCTTGCCTTGTGTTTCCTTCATGTGTGGCGGAACATATTTGCCGGGTTTGCTGGATGTTGTCGTTTCGGGTACCGCTAAAATCCAAACAATTCAAAAAGCAAAATATAAGCTCACTCTTTCTCTCTCTCTCTCTCTCGATCCTTCAACCGTTTCGAATACTTACGAGCTGCCGCAGGTTTCGTCGGTTTGTCGAACGAACTGTTCTTGTACGGACAATGGAATGACCAGTGCTCTCCCTCGCAAGTACGACACTTGACGATGTTTTTCATCGAATCCAGGGCGTTCTCATTCTTCTGTTCCTCTTCCTTGTTCGTAATGAATTGCATGAAAACGTCTTCCGAAACCATGGTTGTTTGTGGGTTCGGACCCGGACGGTCGGTAGCCGAGTCGCCGAACTTGGCCAAGTTCTTTCGTCGGGCGACACACTTCGGCACCACAATGCGGCTGATTTTATACGTGCGCACCACCTTGATCTTCTTGTCATCCTTGTTGTACTTGTACTCGGTTACGATCTTTTGTCCATTTTCGATCACTTCCGATGGTGGTGGGAGCGACGCAGTGTCTGACTCGACCTCATCAGCCCACGAAGATTTAATATCGTCCAACGCTGGCATGGTGATGTTTTGTAAAGATAGCTGTAATCAGACAAACAATCGCATTAGAAAAAAGATTTTCCGGAAGACAAGAAACAGGCTGCATCGTGGATTTGACAACCCTGTTGTGCTTGGGAAAAGGAGAAACATCATATGCCACAGCAGCACCAGCAGCATGCGTGTGAAAGACTACCGGAAAAAGCTCTATTTTCCTTTGCATTGCACTAACTTCACGATTTCCAGTGCGCTACATCATTAATAAACACTTACCACTATCACTCACGATTATCAACGCTTTTCCGCAACGATAAATTGGTTATTTGTGGACTAAAATCGTAGCCGCAATGCGTCTTGATTTCGTCACCGAACTACAAATGGCAGATGGTTGTCAAAATTGACAACACAGTCACACACAAAACAGGAGCACAGAAGTATTTTGTTCGATTTTCATTTGTTATTGCACAATCAAATTACGTTATCTGTTAGAATTTTTGGTTTCGATTAGTAATAACGATACATGTTTATTTTACACCAAAATTGGCTAAAAATAAATGCCGACGATTATGGCTAGATACTTGATGTAATGTACACAATCTACATTTGTGCTGATTTCAACTTCATAGAAGCCGGAGACCGGTCTAGGTGTCAATAGGTAGTACACATATCAAACATGCCGAAATAGTATCGATAGCTAGTGGTCTAGCGGTAAATTATGGACGAGTTTAACTATTCAGCCTTGCATTTAAATAAACTCTTGGCCGAAGGGTGTTTTGGAAGGTAAATAGAAATGGAAGCATAAGGCAGAGTTATTTATAATTCTTCAATTTTCCCACAGTTTCATAGGTTTATACCAATACTACGATGAGTACGTCGTTATTAAAAGTATTCCTTACGATAGTTCAGATTATGCGTACACGGCCGTTTTAAAAGAGCACACGATTCTTTCCCAAATTAGACATCCACGAATCATACAATATATGGGGTACTTTCAGACTTCCAGCAGCTGGAATATTGTGCTGGAGTTTGCAGAGCGAGGTAATTTGGCTACGTTTATAGAACGACGCTCGGCCGACCGAGCTTTTCTGAACCAACACACCGTGATGGTGAAATTTGGCGATATAGCAGACGGGCTTATCTATCTACATCAGAGAAACGTTATTCACCGTGACCTAAAGCCTGCCAACGTACTCATCTGTGCGGACAATCGATTGAAATTAGCCGATTTTGGAATCTCAAAAATTATGCACGATGACGACTGCAACCGGACAATTGTCGGAACACCTCTTTATATGGCACCCGAAGTGGCTTCCGGCAAAGACTATGATTACAAGAGCGATGTATGGGCGTTGGGCATAATTTTATACGAACTGTGCATGCTGGAACATCCTTTCGTGAAGGCCGTCGCAACTGGACGGAAGCAGAAATTTCGCGTGCCACAAATTGATTGGAAACGATTTGGATACTCTTCGACCATGCAGCTGCTATGTGATATGATGATACAGAAGGATCTGACAAAGCGATGGAAGTTGGAGGACATTTTCAAGAATTTTCACGTTCAACAATTAATCAATCGTACGACCATTTAGTATAACTTTTCCCGTGTATTTCACATACTTCTCGACCACACTTTGACCAACTGATCGTAAAATGTATCTGTTCCTATCGGAGCTCTTAGTTGGCTTCGGAGTCGTTGTTACCTAAAGTGGATAGAAAGTAGAATAAAACATTTGTTCATTACTAACTGCATTTTTCCGTTCATTGTCGAAGCCCTGTGTGGGATAGGTTAGAGTAAATTAGAAGCCGTTACCGTTCAGCATGTCGCCAGTTATTTGACCAGATTGTAGCATGCGGTTTAGCCGTTCAACTTCGTGCAGGTTCGTGGCTCGCTTAATCGCTTCCTTAATTTTCTGTATATCTGCCGGGCTAGCGTTCTGCACTACTTGCTTTTCCGGCGAACTAGCACCGCCCGCTCCGACAGGTAACGCTAGTTTCGCTTTTCGCACGATTTCCTTGTGCATTTCTTTTCCTTTCTTCGACTTGAACAGCTGGTTCGCTGCTTCACGCTCTTTCTGTCGAATCTTGCGGAAATCTAAGAGCCGCAGATTAGGGAAACGGAAAGCAACGTACTCACGATAGTGTTGCTTGGTTGATACGGGATTCGTTAGCAGGCTAAGCGTCTCCAGATTCGGCAGCTTTGTTAGTGGTTCCAGGTCACCGAGCTCCTGTATGTTATTGCCGGTCAAAATAACGCTCTGAAGGTTGGGAAGCGACTCGTGTAGATTTTCGCTTATTCTTCTGCAAGTGAACAAGAAGCCATCAGCTGTGATAATATTCAAGAAGCCTAATCCGAGGCAGCCATACACAATCCGGTTGTTATTGAGGAGAAGACATTTCAGCCTAGGAAGCCGGGGGAATCCGTCCAGCTTACGAATATCGTTATCAGAAAAGTCAATCGTGTCGAACTGATCCAAAGTGGCGCCCATATTTTCGATTTGCGGTATTTTGTAGCCTGAAAGCGGACCGCAATGTGTGTTTGAACATGGAACACAGCGATGTACGCGGCTCATTCAACTTACCACGTAAATCCAGTTCTCGATCACGACATGGATTCATGTACTGCATGGATTGGTTTATCAAATCTGGCGTAAGTTTAACCATTTTCAATTGTTTATATGTGCGATGGAGGGAGCAAAATAACACGCCGATAAATGTTTATGTTTGCAATCTGACGCTTCTCGATCCGCAATAAAACGCTCGAAACGCTTCATCGCTTCATTTTACTGCCGCTCACGATGATTAAAGCAAAGATGGGGTCGCAATCGCAACGGCTGTCAGATGACCGGTATCTTCCGTCAAACATCGCTATTGTTTTTCGCGTTAAGTTAAACCGTACTCAGGAACAATTGGCATTCGCCGATTTGTTTAGATACATATTTTTTCGTTTTATTTTAAACACGTTTTATCTTAGCTTAAGCTGTGGCGAAAGATGTAAAGCTTAAAATATCTTTCATCTATTGATTTCTAGCGAATCCTCCTTAAAGGGGCTATCTCATCTCTATCCACCTTTGAATGTTGGCAGTTGACGTGCATCGTTTATGTGCCGTAGTTGACAACTCGCAATAACAGCAAGCGAGAAGCTTTGGATGAGAAAGAAGTCGGGGCGCTTGGATTCACCAAAAATATTTACACTTTTTAGCTCATCGTTCACATCGTTCGGTTATCGTCCTCATCATCAGTGCGAAAGGCGCGCAAAGCTAAAACGGTATTCTGCGGCCAGAGTTTGAAAGACAATCTCGCTAAAGCGAGCGCGCTGGCATCATCCGACGGAATAATTTACTTGGCGTGGACTAACACCGACTCGATGGAACTGATTAACACAGACGCAGTAAGTAATGAAAGTTTACGTTCGAGCCAGAAAGGGTCACTTACGCATGCTTGTGCATCTCTCGCATTGTCTAGAAGCCGAAATCTGCATCCAATGTACAGAAGGAGGAACTGGTGCTTATATTCGAGGAATATCAACAGAAGGGCAAGCTGGAAAACTTGGATGACAGCAAAGAGCGTCAAAGGTTTTGGATGGAAGCGACGCAACGTTTGAACAAAATCGACGGTGGCACAGTGAAATCGTGCTCGAAATGGGTAAAGTATTGGGCGGACGTGCTGATCAACCTGCGCCGCAAATGTCGGCTAGTGGTGGAAGGCCGCTCGAAGCGCATCGGTCCAACACCGTTCGAGGTGCGCATCATGCGTGTGGGCAACCTGTACGATGTGCTCGAACAGTGGACGAAGGCCGTCGAAAACGGCAGCGAGATGAGCACGATGCAGACTGTCGAAGAAGATTACTATCCGGAGGACACCGGTGTGCAGAAGGAAGAAATAGTGGTGGAAAACTATACAGAAGATCCGCTGGACGAAGAGTTTGTGGCCACCTTTGCCAAACCTGAGGAAGAGACCGCACAACAAACCGTCACCACCCAGTTGCACATAAGAAAACACTCATCCGAAGCCTACAAACCGATGGTCAGTACCTCCACGGCGGAGTATCTAGAACTAACGACCCTGCAAAATGCAACGAGTGAATTTTTACGGCCCAAGACTAGCCTGCCGCAGTCACAACCGCAGGCTCGGCTGAAGGAGAGTCTGAAACGTACTACAGAAAAGCTGGAAACCGTGATGAAGAAGCGAAAAATTGATGACTCCCAGTTTGCCATTGCCCAGGCCCTCACGAACATGTCCGCCGCAATATTGGCCCTTTCGACGAGCCTCAACGATTTGGCTCATGCGCTCTCGAACGGCACCATGCCGTGAGCTGCGGCACAACGAATAAGCCTGCGTAAGTACTGCAACTACGTTAATTACTGGTTAAGGGAATGTGCCACAATGTATGGATGAAAATTATTATTTGTATTATTTTGACTATATGTGTGTGTATGTGTTTGTATATGTGTACGACCGACAGAGAGATTCCCGTGAGCAGAACCAGAGCGACGACACGAAGGTACACGAAATAAATGTATCGGTTTATTTCATAATTTACAGTCATTCTTTTCATACAGGTATCACAATAATGTTTTCAGTTTTTAATGTAATAAAGTAAACGCAAGGAAAGTGTGGTCATTCCCGTCCCGTGCGTGGACGGAGTGCGACTATCACACCACAACTTAGTCTATACTATAACTTCTCCTATTGCGGGCGTCCCTTACGATTCGTACGCTTCTTACACTCTAAGTCTGCTACGCGTATTGTATTTGAACAAATTCAAAACAAACAAAAAAGCATTACATATATATGGCTCCCGAAGGGTAAAGAAAGTGAATATACAAACTGCAGACGGTGGAGGTCCTGGGTAGCCCCCACGGGTGTGTGACATGATGGGGGCGCAGCACATGCGCGACCCAAAAGCGGTGTCGGTTCTGTTTTTTTCGTCCTTCTTCTTCAAATTTCACTTACACGTCGGGAATATGATATCACTTTGGCTTATCTCTACCAATGCAAAATTCTTCCAATATCTGTTCGAACAAAAGAAATCCAATGCGAGCGTTCGCTTCAGCTGTTGTAGCTCCACGGAAGATAAAATCATCAATACACACCGGATTCAGTGGCGGATCAAGATGTTTGGAGGCGGAAATGGGGACCAACACCATCCAGTAGCGGATCTCAGTCTGAATAAAGTTTGGGGGGTGAAATGGAATTGACCTACTGAACCGAGGCCCCTTCGTGAGGTTTTGTTCGTGATTGTTCAAGACCGAGGAAGCAGAGGGGGGCATCCTACAATTCTAATGCATTGAACAGGAGGGAGGGAGGGGGTGTGGTTGCGGACTGACTATCCAGCTACATGGTATAAGCAAATCTAGTAAGCCATTCGATGGCCGGTGTGACCTTAGAAGGTCGTTAACATGCACTGCACATCTTTATATAACGAATGGTTCAACGTTGAAAGGATTCCTCTTGCCGGCGAGGCCTCCTTGTGAAGCTACTCTCAAGCGAGGTCCCCTTCTGACCGGCGTAGTCCCTGGCGGCCGCCCACTGCGCCGCCGCTGACCGGGTTATGTGTTAACTTAATCCGCCACTGACCGGGTTATGTGTTAATGGCTAAACGAGATAGACCTAGACACACAACAGACAAAAACTCACGAACGACTAAAGAGTACTACTAAGAGCAAATATATGGAGGGCAGTGTCGAATATTTCACAGAAATGATTTAAGAGAACGACACACGGTAAAGCGCAGAGATTCACCACAAACAAAAGGGTTCTCACGCACTGGGCGAGCAAAGTGTGTCTCGTGGTCGTGGCAGTAATTGGTTAGGGAAAATCAACTACAAGAGACGCAGGTGGGTTACGCTATACGCTAGAAAGGCACGGCGGGTGGCTAACCACGCGAACAGTAATGTTGTAAAATCACATATGGCCCGCGATTCGCCGCGTGTGTCCTCCTGCTGGCGTGGTGCTGAGTTGAGTTGAAATCTGGCTGAGCTGGGCGTGAGAAGAGGCGGTAAGACAGGCGTCCCTTACCGCTTGCAGTTGTCGTAGAACGAGTAAGAACCGCGGCTGGCAATGTCGGCGTACTCGCGCTTCGGAGCACACAGTTTGTTCGGGTACTCAATGTTCCGTTTCCTGGGGGAAGAACGAACCAACAATTAGACGTCAGTGTACAAGCGTGATTGTGAGTTACCGCTACTGGCCGAGAGGTAACTTACTCTCGTGACGGCATCTGCATCGTTTCGACTTGTATCGATTTCACGTACAGATGGCTGTTGCACCAGAACAGGCACAACGTGGTTGGCTCCAGTACGTTCATGTCATGTGTCCAGGCCAGCTCAACTTTCCGTATGCGATCACCAAGGTCGTGCGGGTTGGTGACCACCACCTGATAGGTTGTGCCGTGCTCTAACCGGGCCGTCCCTTTTGGTGTCAGATCGATGTTCCGCAGTGCGCCTCGCTCGGAAAAGATACCTGCCGTTAGATGGCCCTGAACCCAAGGTTCAGCTACCTTCGGTTTCGCCAACTCCACCGTAAATCGATAATGACGCTCTGTAGGAGTCGGGAGAACGTTTGCGTTTAGAAGTTGAATTTACAATAGTTCACACAGTTGAGAACTTGTGGAAACTTACGGCAGAATGGGAAATCGCGTCCCGTGGCAAGGAAGTATTTTCCCGGTTGTGGGGCTACTGGTACGCTGGACGAACCGCTGATAACATCATTCTCGGATACATTCTGTCGGGTGGTGGTGATGGGCAGCGAGGCATGATAGCCCATCAGTGCACAGTTACCTGACGTGCACTTGAAACAGTTGCCGCTGAGGAAATGCTGATAAGACGGGCATCGATGAGCTGTGAAAATGAAGACATGAAGATAATACAAAATGAGCTTCCAGCTTGAATAGCTGTAGTGTGACATTTCTGATCACTTACCAACATACGGACACTTGCCGTTGATGCTGTCAATAAAGAGTTTGATCGCGCGGATATGATTACAGGCGAGCAGAACCCGCGAGGCCTCCTCAATGCCATCCTTGATCAGTGTCAGTGGAATGGTAGCGGCACCTTCCTGTGACAACGCGCAACCGGGCTGTTCCTTGCCGTTGTTAGGATAGAAATCTAGATGGCCACAGGCGTGTGACATACCGTAACCTGGAATCTCTAACCGGAACACACTTCGTCCATCGGTGTGGATAACATCAACAAGCGTTGCATCGCTTGGATCAAGCCGCACAATTGGTCCCATTCCTTGGAAGTACGGTTCAGCCGGATCGAGTCCTGTTATACGGCCCAGCCCCGGTATACGTTCACCGGCGTACGCTGCCGTGTGTGCTCCTAGAGAATGGCCAATCAGATGTACATCTTCCGGCTGTAGTCCTCGATACTCTTGCAGTTTCCGAATGAGATAGGCAATTTCTAATCCGACTAGACGCGTGTTGGCCGTTGCTTGTGTATAGAGAGGCAACGAGCCACCTGCCCAGTCTACCACGATCACGTTCAGACTTCCACGGGTGATGAGTTCGTCGCGCATCTCAGACACCCAGTTCGAGAGCGGTGTGTCGATAAACCCGTGTATGATGAATTTGGTCGCCCAGTCCGGATTGAAGTGTGACTTCATGATGGTGTCTTTCGTTTCCGCCTGTAATAGTTGTCCATCGGTTGGGTTCTTTTCGGTGTACAAGATGAAGCGTGTGTTGATGACACTCCGCGGTAGTGGAAACACATTAAACGGTCGGAAGATCAGGTGGTACCATTCCTTGGTGATGTTCAGACAGCCCAAATCGCCGTAACATCGTGTCATATTCTCATCTGCAAGCGTAAAGCAGAGATGCAATGACATCGCTGGCAGTTAGAAGAATGGTTCGAGGTGGCGTATTTAGGTTACCAATGACACGTTTGACCCGATTACTCGCTCAACTAATCTGTTGCTACCAATTATCACAGTGCGACCTTCGCGCGTACAGCATCGATCGTACTGGAACCAAATTTCCACTCATGCCTTGGGACATCTTCATGGAAATTAAGGTGTGAAAAATGAAGGTTGTCCAACCTGCGTACTTTAACGGTCGGGAGCGGGAGCAATGAGGAAAGCATTATAAAGTGCAATCTTTGCCGGTTGCGGAGATGCTCAAATCGCTCACCATCGATACAGACGAATGCAACTGATTCTCAGCCTTGCTGTTTACGGTGCGGGAATTTCAACAACGGAGATTGAAAGCGATGGAAGCCGGTAATCGAGGCATGGCACGAGTCCGTTACCCAACGTTTCATCTCGAAAAACATTCCCACCCGTACGGGGGGAGAAAAACTGAGCAACGTAACTAGGGCACCGTGGCGTAGAGACGAGTTTTTTCTGTCCAATAACAAACGACACAACGAACAGCAAGAAAAAATCTTGATTTTGGGTTTTTATTAATTTATTAACGACTATTGCCATTGTTTGGCGTTTCGGAGCGCTAGATGGAGACGTGTTACTTGCAAGTACTCAAAGTACTAGAGAAGGATTTGTGCGCGCAGAAAATACCACCGTGTCCACATTCACCACATGGTTGATTACGAACACACAAAAGGCTCATAATTAGCTCGCTTCATTCACTAAGCCTTCTGATCTTACAAAAGGTGCACGTTGTAAATGAATGGATGTCGCCACCGCGTGGTATATGCATTAGAAACCATGTGGGTTCCCGCTCGATGAGTCGATAAAATAACGCTCGCACCGTTTCGAACAAAAATCGACCAGCAGGTAGCGTGATTAAAATCTATGTCAAGAAAGCATAGGAGATCACCACCTGACCTTGGGACGCATATTGTGTGGCTGTGAAGACAGAAGAGCAAACGGTCGAGAAGCGTACGGAACCTCTCAACAGTTGATGGCGTTCCAAGTCGAACAGCGACCTCCCTCTCTGTGTTCACCCGATCTTCGATGGCATTCAGAAGCAGAGCAAAAACATCATGTCTTTCCGCAACCCTTGTGTAGCCTTTGTTCGTTTGGAGGAGTTCTTTTGCTATCACATTCCGGGCATACTTACATGGCAACCAGGGAAGGTTGATGTTGTCCATTCGGGCCCAGTTGAGCGCATCTAGGGGACCTGCCAGGCCGGGATCAACCGAGCAGATGATGCTTATAGCTAATAATGATGAAGCTAGAAAGCTCAACATCGTTTTGGTGGGTCTGCAAATTGAGGAACGAAAAACAATAAAGTGACATCGTTAGTGTGGAAACGTGCGATAACAACTTAATGGCTAACGAAATCATGACAGACACAATCATGTACACGCACAGCTACTTCTTTACATTAGCGGGGCGCGTTTCAATAATAAATTGTTAGAAATCAGCAAGACGGAAAATCGACACCCCTGCTTTAAACCCTGACAAAAGATGACGCGTACTCCCCACCTCGAATCTCCAACTGATCAACCAACTGTGACTGTTAAGTTCCCCCCCCCCCCCCCCCTTTTGTTATCGACAGAACGACAATAAAGGGAAGCACGGTGACAGGTGTGATCATTAATAATCATGCTGCACCGTTGCGCGATGACGACGAGGACCCAGCAAGAGAAGATCCCGTATCGACAGCCAATCAACGAAACGGTCCGATCAAGCCGGTTCAGCGAGTTGAATGTTCGAGTTCATATCAGCTCGTATAGGGTTTCGTTCGCACACTCCCTAAGATTACCCCTGATCGACAGTCACCTCCTGCTAGCCGGTGACGACAGCTTGCCAGCTTCAAATATTTGGAAAGGTCGACTGGTTCTTCCCCTTCCCCGCACTGGACACACTGGTTCGGACAAGCGTGAAACTCTGTTTTTGGTAAACATTCTTACATCTTCGGGAAGCTGCTGAGAGCTCGAGGGCTAAAAGATGAGGAAACGACAAATTTCTGTGCGATCGACGCAGTTATAAGCACTGTGCATACGAATTAGAACAATCTCCCCTCGTGCTGGCTCATTCAGAGTTTCATTTGCATGTTTTGATTTTGCAGACTCAATTCGCTAAACGTGTCGTACCGATGGTCGTGTGTAGAATTAGTCGACGGTTTAATAAGTATCGTGTGTGCGCGCGCGCACAAACAATTGAAGCACTCATTTCACAATCGCTGTCACCAGTCGCTGGTCCACGTCGGTTCAAATGATTCATTAAGCGGATTGAGAAATTCACTGCAAGCGGCTGTGTGTGCACGATCGGAGAACCTGGATCGCTTGATCGACGTCAATTTAATGAACGCTTGAATGGAGCATCCAATGACGATGCATATATACAATTCCTGGGCCTCTGATGGCAGATTGGTGACTGAACTTATGGGTGATCAAGAGCTCGCCATGCAGAAGGGGAGAATGAAAAAACGACATACACACAGATTCAGATTCAATCACTAGCTTTCAGGCGTACCTGAGAAAGTAAAATCAAGTTGCAATTGAGCGTTGATTGCGCGATTGGCAGCAGATCCCGACCCAGGCCGGCATTTACTGTTGGTGCGAAAAGAAAGTCGATCGGCCAGTGGTGGGCCCGATCCGTTGATGGTGGGAGCTTTTAAACGTTATGCACCCGTCCATAAGAGGGTTCGCTCTATGGCGGCGCTTGTTTTGCAATTAAATAATACCTAATGCCTCCACTCGGCATGCTCCCGAGCGCTGAATCAGTTCCGATGTCGTAGTCGAATGCGGAAAACATTCCCAACGGTGGAATGATTGCTAAATTAATTAAATTTCGACTAGGACGGTTCGATTAGTTAGATGAGAAGGAACGGTTTATTGTGTTGTCGTTGATCGTACTTTCCTTCACCGGTGACTGGCACAACATGTGCCATAATTTATTGTCCACTGGTAAAAACAGCTTACACCTACAGCTAGGTGCACACTGTTTGACAAGAGTGATAATTTTATGTAAGTGTGTCGAGCAAAAACATCGGCGACCGCTTTTGCCTGTGTCGCCTGCATCACCTAAATAAAAGACTTGTGCGAGTGGGCTATGCAAAATAGGCGATGAACCTGAAAAATTCTACAGGAACGTTGCTACGGGGGTGCAACGTAAGTATCTTTTTCTTCTTGGCTTAACGACCTTCTAGGTCATGCCGACAGTCGAATGACTTAATAGACTTGCTTATACTACGTAGGTAGATAGTCAGTCCTCACTACTGGGGAACGGTCCGGATCCGGGGACATTAATTAATAATTTATATTTCACATTCCGGTACATGGCCAGTTGATTTATTAATTTTCCTTTCTGGTCGAATAATTTCTTCGATTGCGGTTGCCCAACTGCAAGGGCCCTATGTTGCAAACATGAAAGCCACCCTATTTTCGCGTGCCCCGCAAACAAATGCACTCGATCGAACAAAATTTGTGGCCAGTTGAGCATGCTCACAAGCACATTCATACATACACATACACACATACAAAACATACCAGCAAAAGGTGAAAATAAATCGGAGCAAATTGCTCCGAACCGACCGACCGACCGACTGTTTGCGGCCATCGTCCGCAGTGAGCATCGCGCACCTGTTTAGGTGCGGATTATATCATCCCGGTGTGCGGCCAGCAGCCGGCACCACAAGCAGGTTAAAGTGTGCGGCCGAGCCGCTCTGTAACTTTGCAAGCAGTCAAGCACGAGAAGAAGGGTATATGTGTTACCCGTGCGTACGTTACAGGCCACCTGTCACAGATTGACATAGTTTGGCCCTGAGTCCTACCGACCTACTACTGTTTGTTTGTTGTCTTTGAACTGCATTTGATGGAAACTTGCCGAACTGAGCCGCATTTCGGTGCACTCAATGTGCATGTCTAGCGACCTTTTTTGTAATCAAACGGTGTCTTCGAAAAAGAGGACAAAAGACTCGCGAACAACCATGCTGTGAGCGCTGAAAAGAGGTGCAGATTCACAGGATGAAATAATGTACTCGTCTCTTTTTTCGGTAATAGCATTCGCTTATGAAACGCTAGTGTGTCCCTGAAAAGCCATACAGTGGCCTCATCATAGCAAGTCACGCAAACCCTACACTGTGTTTACTGTGGTATCGCCGGCCAAGGTGTAAGGCTTCTGTTGTCGGGTTGCATGCAGAAAATTGACATTGCGAAGCAACAATCCTCTTCACGCTTGCAACACAGTCTCTAATGTTCACTCGCACCCTGCAGGTGTGCTTGTCAACCATCAACCAGGCCGTTCGATGGAGACACTTTGCTCGTTAATCTAGTCATACCGACACTTCCCTACTTCCTTGCACTTGTCAGGATCAATAATGGCCTATCACAAAACACGTCAAAGTGAAACCCGGTTCGTGATCATTTTCCCACTTCCTTCCTGTGGGCTGCTCGACGGGCACTTCCAGTCCAGTCTTCCGTTTCCTGTCATTAGCGTAGACAAAATTGAACCTGTTTCCCGTTGACTTTAAAGACACATTAAAAAAATAAAACATACACACACGAACAGATCGCATTTTCAAATGATCGTCGCATAAGCACCCACGACCTACACTCACACACACACACACACACACACGAACAGATCGCATTTTCAAATGATCGTCGCATAAGCACCCCCGACCTACACTCACACAAACACGTACGAAGACACCCCTTTTTCCACGCAACCTCAAGCGACAATCGATGAGCGATCAAGCACACTAGCCTTGCCATTACAGACACCCCTCAGAGAGTCGTCTCGTTTTCAATTCGAATCGCGTCCTCATGACTTGTTTGAACGGGGGTTTGTTCGCGTGAAAAAGCTTCGAGAAGAAACGATCGAGCAGTCGCCTTCGGTGGGTTGAAGTTGTTCTAAATGTTGTCGTTTGCTCGTACACTCGTACCTTGCACGATACATGAGCGCATGATTCAAAAATTGGGTCGAGTTGTCGAAAAAGAAGCCTCTCCCTAGCCGATTGTTGCGACTGGTTATTTACTTACGGGGAGCAGCAATGTGGTAAAAAAGAGCTGCGAAAGAGTGGGTTCATCTTCGGTTCATGATTTGCAAAACTGTTCATCAATGCTTGAACACCTCTTGTCGACTCGAAACGTAAACAAACGTTGCGTAAATGCTTCACTAGACCTGTTCGACTCGATCTGCCTCGAGTGATCTGCCCCGTCATTCTTCCACAGTACAAACCCGGCACTAATGAAAGTGAAACTGAACCATTCTGTTCCACTGGAGGGTCACTAGCTTTTTCTACAACCGTTCGGGCGTTGGGGAATCTTTTTTATCGTAATTCTGTATATTCTCAAATGCTGCGATACTTACGTTTAAGAAAAAATGCATCAAATCTGCAGAATCTCACTCGGTGAAGTGAGTGTGAGTAATAGCTGGTGGCCACGACAGTGCCACGGGAAACTGTTTCGCGTGGTTCCGAATGCTCGTGTGTTTTGCGTGGCGTTTAATACAGTTGACCGCTACAGGTTTCGCAGGACCCCGTGTACTGGACGGGTAGCTGTACACAAATGCACCGTTTTGGAAAAGGGGAAAAGAGAGAAGACAGAGAGATATAGTAATATCCCCCAAGTTTTGCGATGCACGCACTCTGGCAGGTGAAATTTCCCCGCCTACGGGGAATATAAGATAGACGTAATGTGACCACCGTCGTTGCAGCCGTAACTTGGTAGCATCAATTTCACGCGTTTAAAATCACTCTTTTATCGGTCGGCCAGATCGGTGGTGTCCCTTTTGGTTCCCACTGGCGCAGCGCCAATCGCAAAACGATCGAACGAGAAATATCGCACAATGACGCGTGCGCGTGACTTGGAACGATGTTTCGAAATCTGTTTTCTGGCTATATGCACTTTTTGTTTCCATACATTTTTCCTACTCGCTGCAACCTTTCTCTATTGAACACACTAACACAGACACACCCGAATAAGGCTATACTATGGTGCAATTGCGGTCGCAACGCGTCCTTGTCCGTCTGTTTGTCGATCTGTCGAGAAGCTTCACTGTGCTTGAAAGTATACACCAATCAACCTTCGTTGAATATCCTTTTCCTATCAAGGTCCTTGCCAAGTGAACACATTCACAGAGTATTAGTTACGAGTAGCACAAGTGATCGCGATCTTCGGTATATACGTGCATTTTTTTATAGTGTGTGAACGAACCATATCCTCAATCAATATTCATTCATACACTCAACATAAGAACGTCCCGTTATGTGAAGCCTCATGATACTTTGAGCACTGTTTTCCACAATGTTTTTAATGTATTATGAACGTTACACTTCCTCCTATGCACCAACACAATCACGGTTTAATCTACTAGCCCCGTATGTAACGGAAAACGCAACCAAACTCACTCTCACGGCTGTTGGATGAACGTGAAAAACGGAGGTGTGCGCCCAGCGCGAAAAACTTCTACGACGTTTGCACACTTTCACTGTCTGCGATCGAATGAGTCGTCCGTGGTGGATTCTCCCCAACATCATATAAGATATTTCACCCCTTCCAGCGCATGCTTCCAGCTGGTTCTCTGGCAGGCGTATGGAATTCATCAGTTGAGTGAGCATTGCCGACTCGCTTACGCTCTCACTCGTTCGGCATTGCTGTGAGAAGCTTGAGCTTAAGAGAGTTAACCCTTGAAGTGCGGTATGCAACACTTTGAAGGTAAGCCGTTGGGGTGGGGGTGTGCTTTTTTCCCCTCAAACAAAATACTGCTTAAAAATGGCCCAAACGGCTTTGGTAATTTATGAATAAGCTAAGTAGAAGAAGTCATCAATTTCTTGCAACTCATAGAAACATTTCTCGTCTAGTCGGTGCATCCGAAACAATGAAGATGCATAATGTGCGATCGATACATTTCCATGTGTCCCAACGTGTCCAGATTAGCCTAACGCAATCAACGCGTCGAAGTGCATTAATCCAGCACCGGCACAAAAGTTCCGCAACCGGGCGGTAGGATACAAGGAGGCTCGTCCTGTGGAAGTGGACGTTCATTTTACTTGCTAATATGGCACCGGTTGGTCGACGGATTCGATTTCCATTCGCGGACCACCGTGCTTAGGTTAAAAATGTCACATTAGTATGGAATTTGGAAAGATGTTCAAAGCCAACGGCTTTAGTGAACCAACGGACGCAAGCTGTGCGTGTGTTTGCCGTGGCCTTGATTTCCAATACCTGGTTTGAGTCGGCGAAGATGAACAGACGATACAAACAAACCTGTGTTAAGCGATATTGCCGAACATCAGAAACGTTGTCAAGTGTTCGGTTCCGTCCATGACAGCGGCGGAAATAAAGGTGGAAATCAAGAGGTTCGTAACCTTACACCTCACATTCATCTAATCGGTTGGTAAGCCGTACAATTGATCATCGTCTGCACATCCAATGTGATCGTGGCATTAAGTAAGCCCAAACTGCACCTCTTTTTGATCTGTTTGGCTTTTCGAGAGGCAGGCGTAGAAGCTTCTATCAGTTCCAATGGTAAGCTGTTTGACATTGGAGTGCTTCGACACTGTTGCGTTTTGAAATGTTGGCGTTGGGGGCTTTCTATTCTAAACTGTCCGTGAAAAAACTTCTCGAAACCGCTGATGGATCACGGTTCTATATTTGGGCTCGCTGGTTTGGGCGCACTAAATCGCTCTGAGAGTTTCACTTTTCATGACATACGATACCTGCTGATAAACCGACAGCTGGACTGATTAAACCCTGAAAAATAATCGTCCGGGTCTCTTCCTGGAGGAGATTACCGTCGACAGCTAATGGTAGGGCAAGAAATTCGAATGGAATGTGTTGAGCATGTTTTTATCTTTCCACCGTGTACCCTCGATCACGTCTTACACGGTTTGTCATTTCTGTCTCTCTGTAGGCATACTACAGTAAGATAACTACTTAAAGGGTTGTCATCCGAGTGTGTGCATTGTCGTGCGACAGCTCTAGGACATCCGAAGTTCTACTCCATCGTCAAACTGGTCATTAAACCCTATACTCCCGCTTCGCAGCTCCAGCACTAGCATAGCCAGTGAAGGCAACGCCTAATTAACACCTTCGTGCGATTTCCGTGGACGTCACAAAGTGCAGGCTCGCATACCGGTGCCCAAAACGTGTTCTATTGAGAGCGTTGAAATGCATTTCCACCCCATAAAATAAAATAAAAACTCTTGCCAAATGGTTCTTCGTACAAATGGCGCAATCTACAATCGGCGGTACAAAGATGTTTCCAGAAGGAAAAATCTACACTAAACGATCGGACGGATAGCTCTTCACAGTGAGTTTCACGAGGAGTACTTTACTACTTGGGGCAGCTTCTGCTTATGCTCGGTAAGAACCGATGGCGGGCGAACGCGTGCCCCTTTCGTGCAAGAAAACACGTTTACCAAGGCGCGGAGTTTGCTGTTCAGTCAAGTGGCCACCGTTTAGGAGAGGTGGTCAAACGTAGGCATGCTCGCGGGATTGCGCAGATCGGCAACCTTTCTCCCGCTGCTCCAAGTACCCTCGACTCAGCGGCGGTAGGTCAGCGATGTGTGGAAGCTTCGATGCACTTCGAACTTGATGTGTTTCGGTACTTCGAATCCGTACGTACGTCCGTCCGTCCGTACCGTTTCAGCACACAGCCATCGCTAGCACCCGAAACCAATACATCCACCGATCTAGCCACCCGGCACACTGGCGTAACGAGCCGAGAACACGAAACACACTTTTGCGCACCCGCGAGCACGTGCGTGCAATGGCAAGATCGACCCGCCGTATAAGCCATAGTGTCCGGTTAAGCTAGGGCTGGTTCCAAACCGGTGAGAGATACCAAAGTGTAGAAGAAGGAGAGGGAGAGAGCATGGTGGAGCAGACAGTGCAAACCACCTTCCATCGGTACCCAAATATAAACGTAAATATGCTGCTCGCGTCTAGCGCAGCGTTGCGATTGAGCAAGAACCAGAAGCGGTTTTTATCCGACAACTCAAACAAAAATAAAATACACTCACACCGTACGGTGGATGGACGATAAGCAATTTCGACCCGGGCGTGACGAAATCTCAGTCATAGCCGCCATCCTACCAACGCGTTCCGCCCGGCTGCACATCGATGAATCTTCCTTACGCGCGCGATCGTTACCTACTCGACAAGATTTAAACGACAGACTAAGACACGAACCGCGCAGCTCGCTGCGTCAAACCAAGCGCTTCAAAATACGCGCGACAAACGGTTGCCTTACCTCTGGCCATCCTTCCGCTCCTTCGGCTTCACTGCTTGAAACGTAAACCGTTATCGCGCCATTCCGATGAAAATGGCTTGCGCAATGGTGCTTAGAGGTGATGTCTGCCGGTGGCCCATTGGCAGATAATCGTGACGTTGCATGCTTGTACGCTAGGCAAGGTATGGGATTTTGGGAAAGGATCTACAGGGCTTCTTCAAGTGGTCCATCTATCGTATGTTGTGGTTCTCTTTTAGAGACTCTTTTTGGTAGGTTTGCTAACGACATGGATGGGGCTGATGGCGTCATTTCCTTGTTATTGTCTTTGGTTTGGCGGTCCAGGGATCGCGGATTCTCGATCATTATGTCGTGATGGTGTCTAGTGATATAATGAATTGTAGCTGAGTACGTTGAGTATACATAACTTTTCGGAGGGAATTGAAGTTAATCGTATGTGTTCAGAATGCGATGATGACTGCAGTCTATCCTACAACATTCTAAGCGAATGAATGTCCTTCGATACAATGAGTCATTGGGAGGGGCGTGCAAATATGTATTCGATAACCAGCTAGATAACAGCAAACATCCCACATCATCGTCATCTTCCTTTGTGCGATTCGCTGAAATTTGCAAAACGATCGTACCACGAGAATCGAATCCAACAGGTCGCATCGTGATCGTGTTTCATCTACTGTCCCCTTTAAACAGCTCTCTCGCTAATATCCCAATAGCCCAACAATGCTACACTTGCTTCTCGCAACCGTGCCCGGGTTCAGTGTCGGGTTGTCGGGTCAGGTTCCAATCCGGGTATTGATGCCACAGTTCGCCACTGAAAGCAAAACGGCATGCAGCAGCGTAACGATACGCGCCCCAAAGTCGGGATCATTCGATGTACTGTGCCTGGCTTTTGTTTTCCTTTCGCGTCCTAGTTCACCATTTAGGGACGGGACCGAATGGGAGCCGGAGAGCAGGAGAATATTTAGATCAAAACACTGGTATGCACCAGCAAAAAGTGGCGCAAAAGTGTGTCGTGGTTATGTAAAACGCTTCGCTCGCGTCTATCGTTCCCCGAAGCATATGCGTCTTGTGCGGTTGTGGCCGCTCTGGACACTCTAATCTCTATGTTTTATTACGATTTCACTTCCTCGTTCGCATGCCGATTTATCTTTCCTTCTTGTTCGTGCCCACAAGACGTGTGCGCCAACTCGATGGCTCACCCTGGAACTTTGCGAGTTGCTAACTTAAACCAATCTGCTTGGGGCCGTTCATACGTGCGTACACTTTCCATCGAGGCCAAACCGATCGGGGGGCCCGGCATAGTAAGGCTGCTAAATGTTTCTCGCACCTCGTACCGCCTCTCACCGCTTGGTACCTCGTTCTCGGTTCACTTTTTTTGACCTCAGTTCTATTGCTTTGCCTTTCGTTTGCAGTGTGCTAATGCAACCCTCAACAACCTCAACCTTTCCTTAAGCGAGGCCTTTCGAGTAGAGTGCTTTCTTTATTTCAACGCTAATTTTTAGGGTTTGGTTTTTGCTCGCGTAATTGACTTTGGAAGGAAACGGAATCAAGAGCAGAATTAACGCGTCTGGTGCATCTGATTCTCGCAATATATGGCGATGTGTAGATGTGGAAATCCTGCTGCGAATGACGGCATCGTCTTGGTTGTTGGTTAAGAACTGATTTTTTTTTTGTTTGTTATCGTTTTTTGGAATTAATACTAACGAACGATGTTCCCTCGCGCGCGGTCCAGCTTAAGCACAACAAATCGTGCAAGCGAGTAACAAATAAAATTTATCACATCCTGTTTGTTTCGCGAACTTTGGACTGAGTTAAAAAAAATTAAACGCTTTCCGGTTTTTGGGGACAGCAAGGAACGGGAATACGGTGTTTACTTCACCTTGAAAAATCAGCATATTTGAAACGAAATGGTTTCAGAACGAAATCTCAGTTTCGATAACCGGTTAGCAGTTTTTTGTCGTTTTCTTCTTGTTATTGTGATACAAATTACTGGGGCTTATCTTATTTTACGATGAATTTATTCAAGTTTTAGTTATTCATTTAATATTCCACATCCCACTAATTTGCGCACCAAGTTTCAGGTTTCCCACTGATTGTTGTTGTCCCTAATAGATCGACAAGCTTGGGCGACGATTAGGGTTTTGGCCAACGGCTTAGGGATGCTGCCGGATGGTAGAAACGACTCAAAAACACCATTAAGCCAGTTCGTACCGTTTCGTTTCGATGATGCAATTAGGAGATTGTTATAAGAACTTTATGTCCCGCATTAACGCACTAAGCGTCCGCAAGCGTACAGCTCATTTAAGATGAACTTGAGTTAAGCAACTTGAGGTCGCAAATAAGCTAGAGTGGGGTAAGAGCGATCGTTCTAAAGAACCGAGATCAGCGTCGAATGCATACGCAAATGGACGCAAGGGTACGGGAAAGCCTCGACGGCGTAACTCGAGTTAGGTGTTCTCGGGCCACGTTCACCTCAATCATTTGGACCCCGTGCGAGAGAGCTTAACCAACGAGGGTCGGCTTAATTGAGGTCCCCACATCTGGTTCGGCTTGGCTTGGCGTCATACTCGTACCGGTATTACGTTGTCTGACACCGGACAACAGTAAGAACGCCTTGAAGTTGGTCAACAAGAACAGCTTTAGAGATTTTTCTTATAGAATGGCTTGATACCTTTTATTCCAATCAAGCCCCACAACGGACCACTGAATCCCTCATCCCTTTCAACGATAGTGACACGCAAACAAACAAGTTGGAATGAATGCACCAGAACAGTTTCCACTTCTTACTGCTTGCTTTCATAAAATGCGCATTGCACTTTTGAGCAAATGCACCACGCTGAAGGTCTCCCGGTACATTCCATTACTGTCCCATAGTTGGGTTGCGAGAGGCGACCGAGTGGGATGAAAGAAAAGCTTTTTGTAAACATGGCAAGGACGAATGAATCTATCGGAATCTCGGCTGTCCGCTGCCGGAGCCGGTTGTAACCGGATCGGTGTCCAGCACGGTGCTGAATTATTATGCTGCTTCGTTGCATTCACTTACAGCACTGCTCTACCTCTTCCACGCCTCATCAATCGACGATATTGGCGTAAGTTGTAATTGAATTATGGTCAGTGGTATCTTTTCAACACCATTCGCGTGTGTCTTTCGCACAAGGGGCTCGGGGTCGGCTAGGGTGTGCTCCCGGCCAAGAAACGAAAGTGAAAACAAAAGTGCAGCACGAAAGGCAGCACAAACAAATGGAACGCGGGTGTTGGGTGCTGGGAGATAGATGTTAACGTCACTAACCTTACCTAAAGATTCCGTTCTCCGATCGCGCTCAAGTCGACCGGAATGACTAGCTTTGCTGGTGGGGAATGTCTGGAACAATGGCGCAATGACCTCATTTAACCCGGTTGAGGTTGGTTTATGCTTGGCGCCATGTTTGTGGAGCACAGGTCACACGAGAGGTCACCAAGTGAACGCTTCCAATGCATCGTCTGCTGCATCTCGTATCATTTCTGTTTTTCACCGCATTTGATCTCGTTATTCGTCGAGTTTTCCATCTGGCGTTCGTGATCACGTGCTTGATATCACGTACTTGCTTTTCTTATGAATACGATGGAATGCTACAGCCATTATGAAACACAACCAACAATGGAGATCACATGTATGTACATGCTCGTCGAGTCAACAATTTCATGCATTTTTGTGCATTTTACTGTCTTTCTTTTTGTGTTACAGTTATGTTTTCTTCTTTGCATCAAGTTATCAGCTCAGCTGAACCATAATGTTTTTGTCTGATCAACATGGAGTAAAAAAAAAACAAGCTTGTTCTATTTTTTTTAAATGTTTTATTTACACTATTGGCACTAAATCTACTCAAAAACACAGAGGAAACGTATCGAACAATTCGAAAGATTTCGATCTGCCAGACGAAAAGCAATGGGCTGGGTCTCGTCGTAACCACGTGACGGCCGCCTTTTTCGCCGAGTCGCGAGAAGAAAACGCCTACCGGGCGGAGTGAGAGAAACCATCCGATGCTGCTGAGCTGTTGGTGGTACGATCGAGCCTGTACACTTGAGGCGAGTGAGAGTGAATCTCGTGACATAATCTCACTCTGATCGTCCGCGCGTATGCCATGAAACCTCATTCCGCCGCAAACCGGGGGATGATTGAATCGTACTGGCTGGAACTGTAAGTAGAAATCATAGAAGAAGTAAGGCAAAAAAAAGTGTAATAGAAAAGCTTTCCCGTCGTCTGGCTGGGGCAAGCAGAAAGACAGCTCATCCCTTCCCAGTGTAAACCCTTCGAGTGTCGCAATGTGCCTCACGAGTTGTGGCACCCTTGGCAAGATCGATCGATCGATCGTGTATTAAATAAGCAGTTGAGTCGAAATGTAAAATGAATGCATAGAAGCATGGCAAACGATCCCTGAAGATGATGTTGATGGTGGAAGGATTATGTGCGATAATTTCGAGCATTACGGGTGCAGCACATCCTCCTGGCCAAGTGAATGTGCGGATGGCAGAGCGTGACGATCTAGATCTGGTCAATTTGGGCCATTGTCGACCCCAAAGGGTGGAGGGGGGGGGGGGGTGTTGAATTGCTCCGGTGAATGCGGTTTGTTTGATGTAGCTTTTCGAGATAATACACCAGACGATTACTTCTCAAAATATTCATTTTCTCGACCAGCGAATCTTTAAAAAAGAGAGAGAAAGTGCATTTTGGACGTGTGGCCAACGTATGGTACAGCAAAGTCAACGATAGTGGCATGCCTCATTAAAATCCAGTGGGGGAAAGGTAAATTAACGATGCTAACGGCCTTGCGCTTCCGGGATAGCAAGAAAGCGACAGAGAGAGAACGAGACAGTGAGAGAGAAAGGGCCAAGGATGCCCTTCGTAACATAATTATCATATCAAGGCGTCCTCCGAGCTTGAACCATTTATCACCGAGCCGCTGATATCAAGCCGAAAGCAGGAAGTAAAGGAGCGTCTTCTTGTGGCACAGGGTCTAATCTTCTACTGGTTGGTAAGTGTTCGATCGTCAGAGCCTTACCCTGGGAACGGATGCTGTAAACGATGCTGTCTTACGTTAGGCACAAGCTGTTTAATGGATCTGATGACATCCTTCGTTCGTTACGTGTTGTTTTGCATCGGTTTAGTACGTTTGGGCGGTTTATTGAGGAGAAAATGAATGTGTGACCTAAAAGATCCGTGCTAAAATCATACGGGAAGAAACGTTGAGGAAGTTTCCGCTGTAAGGATTTCGTGACTTTACTCGGCCACCTTCCCACAGAAGGGTTATTATTGAATTGGTTAATTGAATTTATTAGCGAGTCTATCGGTCTGTGCTCTGTGCGCTATCCCTTTCACCTGTCCTCTTGCGATCAAATTTCAGCCTCTTGTCGACCGTCATTTTTATGATACATTAACGGAATTAAGGCAACAGGTTAAAGTTAGTCGCCAGCACCAGCAGCAGTAACAGCCAATCGGTAGAGCCATAAATTTGCTGCTAATCAATGTGTGCTCCGGTGCTGTGTCGCGGTAAAAATAGACACACTGGTGGTCGCCCGATTAAAGTGTTATGTTTCAATAAGGCACTCCAGAAGGAGTGCCACGAACCATTCACCACACACCTTCTCGTGCTTTTAAGAATACCGAGTGCAGGGACTGTGTCACCTGGAGGTAGGCAATCGCTTGTCTCTCGACAGACTCTTCACGGCAGTTGTTGTTTGTCGGTCTGCTGCGGTTCCTTGGCTTAACCGTAAAAGTTATGTAAATAAATTACGCCACCACCGGCCACGCTTTGGTTTGACCAAATGCGCCATGCTCTTTGGCGACATGATCTTGTGCTCTGGGTCTTCGGGAAACGGTCAAATTGCCGGTTGGTCGGGTGGCATACGCGTGGCAAAGGAGCGAAACGGTTCCTTGTTTTTGGTTTCGGTTTCGGCTTAGCGACCCAAAGGTTCAATAACGAGCGAATCTGAGAGTCAGCATGCAAAGTTTGTTCTTCTGGTTTCTATCGATTTTACGCAATCGCATTGCATTGGTGCTCATGCTTACCGTTTAAACTTTCTTCCTCTGCAATCGCCTGCTCGGCCAGCCCTTCTTGCTATTCAGTTGCTGGTGGTAATTCACCGCCAAGTGCACCCTCACTGCAAACGAAAAATCGAAGGTAATGTTGGAACATTCTAGCCTCCTCGTAGACATACATGCATGCCCATCCTCCGTCCGCTCGGGTGCGATTCGGAACCGTCCTTGGAAGCTCATAATTGTACAAGCAACAATGGTTGAATATTAATGATCATTACCACCGTCCATCGAATGCAACCGATGGGTGTCACGGTATCACGGTTCTCTGCCGAAAGCAGTCCACCACAGCTTACGGATTAAATGTCATTCCCACCTTCTACCCCGTGCGAGGCGGACGTGTCGACCGTTTGACATCGAAGACGGTCGAGTGCAATGTTAGGCCGACAGGCCGCGATCGCGCGCGCGCTCTGGCGAGAGTTGATTGAATTTTCAATCAATGCGTACGTCAACATATTTCGAAACATTTCCCCGACCTTCCCTATTGGCGAAGGACTCCAAACTTGCGCTCTAAAGTGCATGGAACCAGCACATAAACAAACAAACCCCACGAATAACCGGTACACTGTTGTCCGACAGTTTGGGTGCTTGTTGAATTTTGTGTTTTGGATTTATTTGCATTTATGCTAGGTGCATGCAGGGGTAGGCTGGGAAGCATTATGGCTTCTTTGGTGCTTTTCAAGTTCAATCCACCGTCGGCTCATGGTGTCGCATGTCCCGCGTCTGTCCATGAAATGTTCGATGTACTTGAAGGCTCATGATCTCATAAGGACGCAATGGCACAGTTCTGTAAAAGCGATGGGCATGCTGAAGGACGCCCTGAATAGTCGAGCGAAAGGGATCGGCTTAGGTCATGCCCTCTCCCCAACAGGCTGAGGCGGAACCAAAGGACGGAAGTAATTATAGCTAGCGCGTAGGTCAACCGCAAAACATCTCCACCGTGGCACGACAACTTGCTAAATGTTTCACTTTCGGTGCACTCACACAAAGCACTTTATTTGGTCGTTAATTGTAGTACATGACCAGTAATGAGTTTGCCGGCTTGGCATGAGAAAGCTGAAGAGTGTTTTATCACATTAAAAAAGCAACAACACCTCCCAAGGCAAATCAGCATCTGACTAGCTATTGCGCAAGCGAAACCATTTAAAACACTGAAGCGGAAAATGAAATTCGTCTGTAAAATGTTGTGTTGGTGGAAATCAAGCATTCGCTTTCGTCTCGAAGCCATGCAAATGTCGTACACAAGAGCTTCAATTTGGTAAGTAGTATCCGTGTCCTGTGAGCACATATTTGGAAGTGATTTCATATCAGTTTTCGTCTCGGATTGTTGAACATATTTATGTCTGTCGGTTTTCTGCACTCGGGGCAACACCAATGTGTTGCAGTTCCGTACAAGTGTTGATTTGTTGCATACAGGCTGTGAGCTTTTTCGCACACAACCAACAGCAAAGCTTACTTTGTCAAAGCTCGCCGTACACAATGTTACGGCAACATTTTTCAACAGCTGTCTGAGTATGAACAACAACACAGTAAAAACAGTTTTAAATCTCATACTGCACATACAAAATTAGTATCAATATGAAAGTTATAATCATTACCTTTTGAAACTAGTCAAACGGATGACGATTGTAACCCTCAAATGCACGGTTCGGAGAATCAACATCCCTATAAACCAACAATGAAAGAGCTTCTTTCTCACCTTATGATTAAATATTTATTATTTCATTCTCATTATTTTATACGATTCCGTTTTTTTGCTAAAATACTTTTGCCTTTCACTTGTAGCTATTGAGTGCGGCGATCTCACTGCCATTTACCTTTATCCCGTTTCAGTTCCTTGCTATCCCTTAATGAATCCAGCGTGAAAACAAAAAAGAAAAGAAATCCTCCGTCAACCGTCAACTGCGCAGCGATAAGTTTTCGTACTGAATATTCGTTGCATTTTCTAACAAAAACACTTTTTTTTACAACATTTTACAATTTTAAAACACTAACTTCGTTATACCACCCTTGGCAAAGACTGTCGGGGCGAGACATCTTCGCAGATGAGAAGGGCATTGGTAATCCGGGTTTTAATTTTGCCTCCTATTCATCTACCTAATAGTGGAATGTATTGAAACTACGTTACGCACGCTTCACGGCGGCATTGCGGCGCATTGAAGCAGTGAGTATCGCTTACATATCTTGTCTCTATCACGGCTATCTGTCGTCTACTTATCAATTACCCATTTGGAAAGGGCTTCGAACGATGACTTCGAACCACATACAATCACACCTAGATTGCAGTAGTAGTTGTTGCTGTTATTGGTGTAGTAATAATAATAGTAGTAGTAGTAGTAGTAGTTTAAAACACATCACATTTCACGAGCGCCCCTCGTCCATCGATTGCTGCCTTCGTTTCTTCGTAAATGCTCCTATTTTGTTGTTGTTTATCTCAAGTAGGATCTCGTCTCGTCGTTTCATCAATTGGCTTCCCCGCGGCCAGACTCTGGCTCCTTTTATCTTTTGTATCGTCCGTGGCGTGCGTCCGTGATGGCGCCCCAGAGCTCGATGATGAAATCGTCAGTAAAACCAAAAGCCTCCAGATCGGACGCATCGATCGCTTCCGCAAAGTCCATCGAATTAATTTTGTTGTTACCTAGTTCCCAGATCTGCAGGCAAGAAACGAAGTTATTTTCATTTTATGGTTATATCATGCGCGCCCGAACGGGTGATGTGCTTTGCATCGGTTACTCACTTGTGTGGCGAGCTCACTATCGTTGATTCCCATGAAGGAGTCGAGCAGTGAGTTAATGGCATCAATTCCACTTTGCGTAGCATCGTCGTGCTGAAACGAAGTTGGCGAAATGCGTGTTACAATGCTGACTGTTTCCTTGTTACCTGCCCATGGCCACGATAGCCAGATTCACCAACGTACCTCATCTTCAATGGCTGCATTTCCATTGGCCTTAAACCGCAGCGTCTCCTTGCCACTGCCATATCCCTGCTTGCCCGGTTTGCTACCAGCCGTACCCTTCCGTGGCGCTATTCCCTGGAACCCGCTCTTCATCGGTTCCACCAGACGAATGGTAAATGTGGATCCCGTGGGAATGTCTTTCAGCATGCGGGCCACCTCGTAGTGTCTCTTTCCAACCACATTGATCCCGTCCAGCTTCTCGATGTGATCCCCAATCTGCAGCGAAAGTAAAGTGATCAGGAAACCATATAAGTTTAATGCTTGATTTCGCTATCACAATGATCATTCGATTGTTCGATCGGTAGACGGACACTTTACCTGTATGTGAGGGATCCGATCGATGACACTGCCGCTTTTTATGCGCTTGATAAACGCGTAACCCGCACCGTTGTCCGTGATCGTTAGACCGAGGGCGTCCTCCGATTTGACGATCTCCACCTCCTTTGGGCGACCCTTTTTATGTGCGAAAATGAAATCGTTCAACCCGATCTGACCGCCCAGCAGATTGCTCATGTCGACTTTGTGCGAGTTTAGCGTGCAGAACAGAATCTGAAAGGATTATATATAAGAAGCTTGATGAATCATTTTTAAACACAAGGAGCAAACAAATAAATTGCAATTTAAAATCTAACACAAGTTCACGTTCGTTTAAAAGCAGGTCAACAAATTGTTTATCTATATTGTGATGAGATGTGCACTACGAAGCATTATTCTGTCCTTCTTTAGCTACCTTTTGACACCGTTTTGTGCAGTGCAAAGTTTAGTAAACAATAAATCAAAACTATTCTAAAGCAGCACTCCAAAACTATCGAACAAAAGCACAAACGTGTCTCGAAAGATCCACTCCGCAGCACCGACTGCAGAGTTCGAGGTGATCGTGCATGCTGAGTGCCTTACCATGGAGCACACCTTTGAGAAAAGTGTGATCATCATCAAGTAAGACGCTCTCGCGCACATCTCGCACTTTTCGCGGAAGGGTACAACCGACTCTGGCCAGTTGAAAAGGGGAAATTTGACCCAATGGTCTAGCAAAGGTGGCAATCAATTCCATGCAACCGATGCCGTGTTTTTCTTTGTGACTTGTTTTCCCTCTTGACGCTTTGTTGCTTTCCATCGGGCGCCATGGGAGGGAAAATCCACCCGAAAACAAGCCCCAAAAAAGCCTCATCATCATCCATCGCTGACGTGAGCGGGTGCAATTTTACTATTATTATTGCGATGCGATGGTGCCAACCGTTCGGCTGTGGATGAAAATTCATCATGAGTGCCCATGTTCGTCTACGGTGGTGTGCACGGCCGACATTATTTTCCACTGACTTCCTCCGCCCGGCCGCCGGGCTGTGGGTGGTCCCGGTTTCGGAATTTCCTCGACAGTTTCGTGACTTTCCTTGAAATTCCAACAATTTCACTCTTGTCCTTCGGGTCAGGCTGTACGCGAGTACATTCGGGTGCACAACAGCTTACACGTGCCTTCGCTAATAGGCTTTTCGTAGCTCTGCTTTTGTTTGTGAAAATTACCGAGTAGATCACTTGGTGTGGGGTGTTTGAGATGTTTTAGGAATATGTAACTCCGGTTGTTTGCAGTTAAGCACAATATGATTTGTTTATCATCAGCAGTCGAAAAAAGGCTCGTGCGATGGTATATAGTTCGTAATAAACGTAATGGGTTACGTTGAGGGCGTAGTAGACCGCCTCTAGACGAAGCAGTTGTTTCGATCGAGTACGCTCGAGAAGAACGCATGATGATGGATTATCGGAAAGTTATCGATAAAACTTAACACTCCTCAATGACCCACTCGTAACGATTGGCTCGCAACCTTGACACGCCACCCAAGCGCAGAGAAACGATCCACCGTACAAACAGGGGAGGAATCGCCTAAAATCGTCAACGGTCACACAACTTTCGAGCTGCATATGCGTTACGTATCGGTGCACTTTCGCTCCAACAACCCTTCCCTCGCCCAACAACCAATGCACGATCGATCTCCGGTGTGGAAAGTTTTCCATCCACAGTGATCCATCATCTCTCCGCTTTGGTTGTGTGATGCTTTGGTTGGATTGATTTCGACCTCGAGCGTTGAGCTTCTCGCTGTTCACCGGCAAATTAAATACCTTCGCATGTTCCTTTCCTCCCCTACTGCTCGTTTGTGTTGAGCAAGCGGAAGTGAATCCAACTGTGCGGAACCAGCAGCTAGCGCAGCGCAGGTTGCAATCACGGTGTCGCCGATGTGGTGTACTGCCCTCGAACCTCTTTAGCGAGATTCGGCCGGCAAGACGAAGTGTCAGGTCAGGTCAGACCGGAATCTCGTACGACAACCACCCCGTGCCAAACAGAGCGTGATTCCTATGCTGCGTGTGTGTGAGTGGGTAATGGGTGCGGGTTTCTGTCGCGGTTTTAGACCTCTCACCATCCACAAGGGTCTTCTGAGTACGAGCAAGCGAACAATTAGGGGTGGTACGATGTAAAAGTTCCATCACTCGTTGACTGAACAGTTTGTCTGCTGTCTCTTAATTGATATCAGTTAATTAAAAAGAAATATGTTTTTATGGAGAGTTAATCAAGCGACTGCTCAGCTGTTCTGTTCTACTACATAGACATAAATCTTCTCTTTTTTCCATTGAAGTGCATTAGGTGCATAATGTGATTGCACAGTGGAATTAATTTCCCTCGGTCCGTTTTACAGCAAACATGACGGGAGCTGCAATAACATCACCATTTGTAGCCTCCATCTTTAATTAGCTTTATATGTTTCCATTATTTGCTCATTATTTAGTTAGTTTTCCACGCAAACGCTTGCGGTAAAACACCTGGACGTATTTTTAGAGACGAAGCCCCACATGGTATTTCGGCGAGCGAAGGAGAAACAGGCTGTTAGCCATCGGCAAAGCATGCAGTTGACAGGCCACAGCGATGTGGTGAAGGTCCGGACTTTAGTTGCAGCTAGGGGCTCCAATTGCAACGAGTGTATGAAGTTACTTTCTAATTGAATTGAACCACACCAAAAGACCTTGCCAGTGAAAAGGCCGGCTGCAACCTTTCGCGTTAGCGCAAACACAAATGGTCACAAACGTGTGCGAGCTATTTTGTTGGCACAACACGGCGTAACAGACTTTATCTATATCGGATGTGCATGGATCCAGCAGGAGCTGGATGGTACTGTTAGTAAATTATGCAATTTTTGCTATCACCAGTTATTTTTCCTGTTGTTTCTCAATGGAATCATCTCGGTGGATGTTTCTTTTTTGTTTTAATCATGTTTGCAAGCATCGTCACATCCATAACAAACTTATACACGTTACTGGGAATAGTTTTATGTATCACATCCACGAACACACAATCGGCAGACGTGATGAGCGCCCTACAGCCCAACACAACCGCTTTTTAATGCGACCTGCAGTATGCAAATGCAACGCAATCCCCACGCATTACTACGGCCTGTGTGGATTGGAGGTGAAAAGCGGGGTTTTGTTTGTCTATACCTATGCTGCCCTAGTCACGTTCACACGGCCACAAACATCAAACAGGCCACAAATGTTGTTTTGCGCTGATGTATAGCTACAAAAGGAAAGCACAACACTCCTGTACACCCTAGCAGCGCCAACCGCCGCACCTAACGGTAACAAATCGCGCTGATGCATTTGAGCTGGTAGGGCCCTATTTAGGGTCGCCCATGCTGGTACTACCAGTTTGGGGACGGGACTGGTTCTAGTCCACTTTCGGATGGGTCGTTAATCCTATTCCGCGCTCCAGTAAAAGCGAAGAAATAGAATTAACCTTGCATTGCGTTAGAAATTGTCAGAGTTATCGGTCCAATAAAATAGTCCTTCCCTAACATTTCGGTCGATCATTTAACTATATCGTCATAGATCAAGTCTAAAAAAAATTTTGTCTTGCACCAGCCTAGTCCAAACACGATCACTTACATTTTAACGAACGAACAAAACTGATCCAGTTCGGCTATTCCGACCAAAACTTGTCCCGATCGGGCTGCTTCCGGAACCGACAAGAGAAAGTAGTTAGACGTAAGTCGAGCTGCAAGCTTTAACTAATTTCACTTGGGCACACATTTCCACTGCACCAGGTTCGACCAAGAGGGCCAACCACTTTGTTGCAGTTTAGTGGGAACAGTGGATGTAGACGGTGACCACAGACTACGGCGGAATGGGTGGGTTAGGAGTGGAAACCGGTAAAGGAGTGTTCCATCCCAACGAAACTTTGGTCCACGCCAACCACCACAGTTGGGACAGTTTCCTTCTTTTACATTTTACGATTTATCTTGCTCACTTTGTCTTTCGCCAAACGGTACACGATCTCGATCGCTGTTACCGATCGCCTGTCGCAGGATGGCAGTTCATGATGCATCGAAAACATATCCAAGTTAATGGGCGAGTTATTTTCCATTTATCTTCCCTTGATGCTGCTGCTGCTATCTATTTATTCTCGATCGTCGATCCATTCTGCAGCCTATTGGATCTGTAATCGGGCTGAAGCATCGGAAACGTATTTAGCGACTTGCTTTTCACATCTTCCTTTCCTGCGCTAAAGATGCGATCTTGGATGAGTTAGTCGCAAATTACCTTGCAGGCAGTAATATTGGACATAGGGTCGAAAACGGGTGGAGTGACTCGGTTTAGCTCTGACTGACTTTCACTCCTAGGAAGACAAACTCGCTGTCAAACGGAGCTTAGAAATGAAGACTTTTTCATCGCTTGACACGATACTGCCACCATCGTTTCCTACCACAGCTGTATGGTTTATAATAATTATATTTAGCTTTAGTGCCATTGTGAAGCTTGCAAGACATGAAACATTTTGTTGTTCATTGTACTTCATTAGATCAAACATTCGTAGCCGCGCAAACATTACAGTAGTCGCTTTTCCGCTACAGTACTTTTCCGCTTCTTATGTGTTTCACATTTCATTTCATTCACACGTTCCGCATTATTGCACCAACACACGGTAACAACGAATGTACATTGTCCGATCACATGAAAATATGCACTTCAAGCATTATCTTACCCAGAAAAGAAAACCGTACATCCCACGATGTACATGTGACTGCACCGATAGCAAAGAATGGCGATTGCATCCACGATCCTCTCTCGTCCAAACATCAATAACCGTCCTCCAAACTAATCGCTGTCATAATGATTCACATGCTGCTAAATGTCGGTCAAACAGCGGGCTCATCACGTTATTCATGAGCGTTATTCAATACATGGGCAAAGCTGTGAGAACTTCTTTAAGATCAATCCAACAGAGACGATCGTCGTACATCATGGCACGTATGTGGGGCCTTAATTCTCGCCCCTCAGCCTATTTTTCGACACGCTAATGATGCACAACCTGCGTGGCCTCATTTTTCGCGGATCCCAAAAAACACCGACTCCAGAAAACTTTCAGAAATAGGTTGCCGAATACTACCAACGAGAGGGTTCGGAGTTTTTTTTTCACACATACATACATATACACACAAACGTTCCATAAGCCAAGTGTGGTGGTAGGGTCTTAATCATTTGGAAGAAGCATAAGAAAGATGCTAGAGGTAGAAATATACCGAGAGGCCAACCAACACCTCCCAAAGCTCGAGTTTCATCGACCCAATTTGGGATTCCAACGGCAATAGAAACGGGCTCCGCCACACCACCGGGTTCGCTGGGATTGTATCTTTAACTCGTTTCTTTTCCAATTTTCTAAATTTCTTCCTCCACCGGGGCCTTCGGGGAGGGATGGAGGTGGTATTTTGCGGTACTTTGCCAACGCAGCTGACCAACGGAACAATCGCACCGTGCTGTTGTGCTGCCTAGATCGATCGTTATTGCACTGTAAAGTCAATACGAATGACAATCAACTGGTAGCTCACTGCCTCACTACCTACCGTCGCTGTTATTTAGCTCCAATCAGCATGTTCTGGCATGGCTCAATGTGTGCTTACTAAAATCTATGTTTTATAGTTACCGTGCCTCGATCAAATCAATCTGCACGAAAGCAACGAACTTGCTGGCGAGTTTCCGTCAATGACCGGGCCAAAAATTCATTCCCTCGTAACACTACAAAAACATTGGTCATGCGTACAAACAGCTGACGGGGTAGCAATAATGGCCCCATGCCATGATGCCGTTACGCAATCCGTTGAGCGTTTTTTTATCCACCAAAAATGGCTAGTTCCTTGCATCAGTACCGATTGGATTTGAGGAAGAAAATAAAATAATCGGCTTTTATGACAGGTTTGCACAAGTAGAAGAGGAAGGTGCATTCAACTGTGTACACCGCACTGCACAGAAGCGCAGGTGAAACCAATAGAAGTGGGAATATTATTATCATAGGCCTAAAGAGGACTGTGAACTTAAGAAGCTACACAAGTACAGGGTTGCTGATCGTGATATAAGGATAGATGATCTTCTCTTGGAAACTTTGAATAACGTTATAAAAATATTTGGACACGTCATGCAAATGGCACGTCGTATTTTCTAGAAAAGCCTGTATAAATGTTTCGTTGACAATATGTGACGGCTTTAGAGTTTCCGGATGACAAAGTGACACTCATACACTAGACACCCTCTCCATGGGACAGTGTGTAATTTGTGGCATTATCGATTGCGAGCGGTTTCGCTACAACGATTTCTTCAAGTACCTCATCTCAAGTCTACAATCGCTGGGACAGGGCTATGTTCTTTGACATGTGCTATGTGCTTTGGGCTATGTGCTATGACAAAGATAATTCGCCCACGAATCACACCTCGTAAAATCGTCAATTGGAAGATAAGATACTGTAGTGCGAATATAGCCGTGAAACATGGAAGGCACAAAGGGACTTTGCTGGCTAATTCATACAATTTCCATACGCCCATTCATTGGTGCCCTAAAGCCATAAACCTAAACCTTGACTTACCTCATCCATAGCAAAATCGTAACATTCGGCGATCTTCTGGTAAAGCTCCTTCACACTGGCAAACCCGGTGATGAAGCCGGTCGGACTGCCGTGCGCCAGCTGACAATTGAACACCAGCTGTGGCTTGGTGACGGTCGATTCGCCGTGGCCACCGTTGCTCATGCTGTCTTGGTGGATCGTGGGCGCTGTTGGGATCGGAGGGTTTTTGTAGTTGTTGTTATCGTGGTACGCGTGCGGATCCTTGGTCATCGGTGGCGAAGGATTGGATATTTTGGTGCTTTTCTTATTGAACAACGGCATCGTGATCGGTGGTGGTCGTGTCAAAAACCCAGCAGGGGCGATTGGAGGAAGTGAGGTATGGGGAAGGGACTCGAGTGGGGGAGGGGGGGGGGGGCGTTATTCTCTACTGGCACTTTACACTAGGGATGAGAGACACGTTTTAGCTCGTGTCCGCAATGACGCGCCCCGTTTATAATTAAAAAAACAGTTTATAAGGGGAAGGAAGGAATGGGCAAAGTAAATTTTGTTTTTAAGGAAACCGGAACCGGAAGATCAAACGGAGCAAATGGGTGAAAAGTCACAACAACAATAATAACAACAAAAAAACACGAATCAAAACCACCCGGGAAAACACACACGTCTCCAGCCGATGGGAGTTGGAAGTTTAGGCTGGCGGGTTAGAATGCTGCTTCTATGCAGTGGACCAGAATTTAGGTCCGGGGTTCTTTTTTTATCGAACTTAAACGTGTTAACAGCTAGTAGCTGTATGAGTTTTGTCAGTAGGTTAGCTATGTCAGTGGGAAGTTATCGAAGTTGTTGGAACATGGGAACAGGAAGTTAAGGAAGGGAATATTAAAAAAGAGAAAAAAGAAAAAAAGATAGAAGAGATTGTAGAGCACTCAGCGATATACGGTACTGATTCAACGTACGCAACCACACACATATATTCACACATACAAAAGACACACACACACACACACACACGCAGACGTTATCTTGGTATTATCTAAAATATGAGCAATATCTGTTTAAACTCGCAAACGCGCAAACACGGGCAATTCGCGCTTGCTGTTGCAAATATTTGCCACATAGCGAAAAAAACGGAAACCCGTACATTATGGTTGTTGTTCCCCAACAAAGTGTGCTTAGCTCAATTCACCAAGATTTACTTCACAGTACGGTAACAGTTAGCACACGATCAACTACTACACTAATCATGCTCAAAGGCTCCGTTAAACTTTCGCTGGCGTGTAACTAAGGACGCTTTTCCGGTCTGCTTACTACTATCGTACAGGATACACTGTTTGGTAGCGCTCGTAAGCAGTCTTGTAGATGGGCAGCTTTTCTTATCGGGTGCCCCACCGGTTCGGTTCGCTGATAAGAGCGCGCACTCTATACAATGTACACACCGTGACACCAACAACGTTTAAGGGGTGAAAACAAAACAAAAAACTAAACGACCACCACATACTGCACGACACTTTACAATACAACGGTTTCCTACGTCTGCCGGAGTTGTCGATAAAGCGGGAAGCGCACAGATAACAAACCGTACGTACCAGCGATCGAAAACGGCCAGAAACTATACTTTGCCCACATGGAACGTCGCTGCACAAGGTGTAAGGTGTCGGCAAACTGCGGCGAACACGAATTGTCTCCGGGCTGTGCTGCGTGCGAAGGAGCCTGCTGCTGCCCTTTTGGGGCTCCCCTTTGGTTTTCCGATCGACAATGCCGTTGACAGTGTACAACCTCACGGACAGGTATTTGCCGCGCGTAACAATATCTCGTACCGGATCGGAAGTACACGGATCGATCAGCCAATTACTGTGTACCGTCGCAGGCTCTGCGTACGTGTACGCTGTCGCGAATAACACGGGTCGTTTTCCACTGCCAAAGGCCGTTTTCCGCGCGACGAATTCACTAACGGACTAGCAGCAGCAACAGCAGCAGCAGCCTACACCGCGCGCGCTTGGTCCGACCTTCGTGGGGTTCTCTCGGCTGTGCTCTTTCTCACGTATCGCTGCTGGCTTTCTCGCTTTAACGGCTGTTATGCACCGTTACAACAGCAGCAGCGAGCGAAGAAACGGGTTAGGTGGCGAACCACTCGATGGGTGGGGGGAGGGGAGGGTCTACGTGTACACGCTGCTGTTTCACTTGACCGCGTAACCGACCGCACCGCAACGCACCTCGTGGCTTCCGACCAGCTCTCTCAAACCTCTCACGCACAACCAAACACCACGTAGTCGGGAGGGGGAAAAACCATCCCCCAAGTGCGCGCATACACAAACACACAACACACAGAGAGAGAGAGAGAGAACCGGGAGGGAAATTGTAGCTGAACGAGCAAACACACACACAACCACACAGCGCAACTAACCGTAAGTAATCTGTGCGTCGAATTTCGCGACTTCCACACGGGGCACTTTACAGCCTTCAATTGGGGATTTTGACCGGTTTGCACTGTTGCACTTATGGCGTGTGTATTTCTCGACCTCACGCGAACGAATGCAGGAACACAACCGGCAGGAACGCGTGGCTAACTCGTACGCCGCCTCTTGGCAAATGAAAATGCGTTCGTTGAGTGTGGCGCTCGATGGAAAGCAAACGATGGAAGTGCGATGCAGTGCTTCTCAATCAAATTCCGATCCGCGATCGTCCCTGCTGATCGCACGTGATCGTATTTGAAATTATTTTTAAGTCATGGAAATACGGAATAATTAACACACGGAATAACAACACAATTATTAAGTTGTTGCTAGAAAACTTTCAAGGTAGCTTGAGTGGGACTGACATCGTTTGTGTCAGGGGTTTTGTAAGCCCCCGCACCAAAAGAGGGACAACCAATGAGATGGACTTCAGACCTTTATTTTGTTCCGTCAACTTCATCTTGGATCGTTTCTTGCTTACTTCCGTTTACCGTTATCAAAGGCGAAAGGGGACAGTCTCCAGTCGGCTATCTGCGGCGGCTCACACGTGTTGGTGGGAGAAGTTTCTCAAATCTATTCTCTTTGTACATCGCACTCTCATCGTAGGGCCCTTCTATCCAATTGATCCACGATCCATGCATACCTTCGCTTGTAATACGCCGTGAATGGGACGACCTTCAATATGTTCTAGTGTTAGTTCTAGCAAAGATGCTGTCCATGTTCCACTCGTCGGAGTTGTGCTCGATGTGCTGAATATAAGCAATGTCTCCCGATGTTGTATGGTCAAGCACAGCACCCAGAGCAAGGTACTGCGTAGGAATATGCCAAAAGCTGCATGAGACCGAATTCGATCGTTCCATCAGCGGTAAGAGCAAATGATCGCCCATTGTTTCCCCGGATGTTGGGTCTGTAAATGGTGCCTGTAGTCTGGGGTGTTATTTTTCCTCTCTTTACTTTTCATACCATTTGCATAATTTATGACCAAGAGGTGGGTGATTGTCCTATTTGCATTAGAATGCGCTATGGCGCTGGCACGGGATATTCTCGATAGTGTGACAGTCCGTGCGTGCGTATTGAGCAACAACAAAAAGTGGCGAAGTTCAACGACCAATCCAATTCCTCCCACAAACCCCCTTTTTGGTTACAGAGAGCAGGTGTGAGCGTGTAGAGTTTGGTTTCTCACTTTAGTTAGACAATTCGGACACATTACGATCGTTACTTGATCTAGCAGTGTGTTTCAGCTGCATGATCTATTTTTTAGGGACTAGTTAGGCCGTTCTTTATGTAATAAACTAATGTTATTATTAAATTACATTATTTTTAACTTACCTTCGTGCAGGTGTAGATGAAGTTCGTTACCATCAGATGTGAAGGTCATCGACCAACGCCGAATCCGGAGCGAGAGAGCCATTCGATCCGGATTTATCTTCCGCACTGCTGCAATAGGGCATGATGGTAGGATATATCGTTTACGCACAGTCATGTCCAGCCCCGGGGAAAATGCACTAAGAAAAAGTCTTCCATTCCTTAATATGGTGCGGGAGCCTTAATATGGTCCAGCCCGCTTCATCCATACCGCTTCATGCTCAAACCAGTACCGAACATAGCTCGCATTTCCTTTTTGTTTTCCCTTCTACCGGCGCAATGACGACTGTTATGGCTATTTCCGAAGCTATGTCAACATAGCTCCGGAAGCAATACCATACGTTATTCTATCACGATCACGGTACAGCATAAATTTTTGAAAGCTTGTTTCGAATTACACGAAAGAAACGAATGGGGTAATTAAATTAGATTTATTCGCCTAGTAATTCGTCCACGAAAATGACATATACAATAGACATTCACTTTGATTTTCTTTGTCCACTTCTGCTCTTTACTTTCATGACCAAACATTGCATGTTGTGTGTTATGATAAAGCGGCAGGAATGCAAAGAAAATACAAAGATGACCGGCTTGAAAGGTTAGTCATGGTGTTACGAGAAGCGAAATCATTTTCAGGTGATTTTTATTATACTTTTGTTTGATAAGGACTTTCATACAGATAAGGAGGATAAGGAGTTTTCATACATATATAATTTTTTCATTCATAAAGGACGGCCAGGCCGTATTGCTTGTTTTCATACATATCGTCTCGATACAATTGTCAAAAACCACTAGTAAGTCAATATATTTGATAAAATTACCCATGCCGTAATTTGTTTCGTTTATTTATATAGGCTTTGAGTCTTAGTGACAACATTCGCCTCTACCTATGCTGTAATCCTATTCATAATCTTCTCACTCAAAAAAAAATTCTTTATTTAGAGGGCTACTTAATGTTTCATTTTCGTTAAATTCTTGTTTGATTGATACTTTTTACTATATTATGCGTTTTCCAAATATTAAATTTGTCAATAATCCACGAAATTGAATTATTTCAAATATTTTTTGTACAGTTGTAATAACGAATGCGTACCGGCTTTTTCAAATTTATTCCGAACAGCAAATGTCAAACAACCAGGTTGGATCATCTACTCGCTTGACAGTCATCGAGCGCGCCAACAACAACGCCGCACAATGAAAGCACATACACAAATATGTCAGACAAAAACAATTGTACCAAAAACCGCGTGCTTTGTGAATTCAAAACAACGAAATAGTATTTGTATCATGTGTAGTGCTAGTACATTAATAATAAAAGTAACAAGATCAACTAGTTTTATAGTGTGTAAAGTGCAATAAAAAGTGTTTATTCCCAATTTCACAAGCGTTGAGTGTTAAAATTTTGAAGTTAACACTACATAAACTAATTTTAGTGCATTTGTTTTCTTGTGTTGTTTTTCTATTCCAAATATTAGTGAACGGTGATCCAATTACTTGATATCACACAAAAGTGCAACTCCGCGAAGAACCCAATGTTCCGGTGGTTTCGCTGTTTGTAACCACAGTGGAGTAATGTAATTCAAATCAGTTCGATTGGCTTTCTTGTAAACTGGACACTGTAGTGAAAAGGAATAAGGTGATAACATGTAATAAGGTGTGAAATGTAAAGTGAAATTTACCTCGTACAGCTTTGGATCTTTCGGTGCCGTGGAGTTGATGGCGTAAACATGTATGACAGGCATGGGTGAGTAGAGAACTTTGTTAGTAGCTTCCTGCAGACGAATAAACCGTTTGTCCCATCCAGCTCCATCGATGTACAGACCATAAACATACACTCCTTCCGGTGGTGTTACCTTGCACTCCTCGGTGAGCATCTGTGTGACGTCGTTATGAAGCGTGATCATATCTAATGCCCACCCTTTGTGTGCACGAGCCACTTCCTGTCGCATGGCCGTTAAAAATCCTTGCGGGTTGAAAAATCCTGTCATCCAGAACATGTTGGGCCGCTTCCGGAAACACCAGTTATAGAATTGTGTGTTTCTCTCGATAAGCTCGGTGAACCAGAAGCCAAGCGATGCCGAAGCCCAGCTACCTCGCTTCCAGACGGTCGGCACACGGGCATCGTAGATGTTGTCCAGTGCATCGCGGAGCTGTTCATTCATTATAATGACTCCGTCGATAGCTAGCAGTAGATCGTCTAATGTTTGTCGTACGAGCAACAGGATGCGCTGAATGCGGTCGATTTCCTGGCGCAAAAAGATATTCATTGACTCTTGGTGGCCCATGATGCGTAATCGTTCCTTCACAGCGTACGGATCGTACGGAGGAGGCACCTTGCCCAACATGTCGTGCACCATCCGTGCTACGGTTACTTCACGCGTCTCGCCACCACCACCGGATGATTCTGTACGAAAGATATAAGATTAAATGTTACTATATGTATTTTCTCACTAAACTTATGCTGTGTAAAACACTTTACCTTTTGGTTGAATCGATAGAATTGTATCTAAAATTTCTTTCGTTGTATTGCTTTGGTATGTAATGTCCGCGTTCGAGTGCAATCCATAAACTTGCGGAGGATCCACGAGTGGCATATTGTCTATCGCCTCCAGATAATCTTCGATAGTCTTGAAACGCATAATACGATACTCACGGAAGAACCGGAATGTTTCCTCAAACATTGCATCGGAGAACCAAACGCGAGCGAAGGTATTGAGTAGCCGCTTGTCGTAGTCGTCGGTAACGCGTCCGCCGTACTGCACCTCACCCAACATGTAACGCATCGTTTTCCAGCTAACACGACCTATTTTAGGGTCTAGTGCATCCAAATGGTTCTGTACAAACATGCAGCTCGCCAGCCAATCGGCCGAATTGAATTCGTATGGAATGTTCCATCCCAACGGTCCAAACTTCCGTCGTTCTTGCACAACCGTATGCAGAAACGAAATGCCGTATATCAGTGGCACATACAGCGGAGAATCACTGTATTCAAACATCTCTATGGACATTGATGCGTAGGTACGTTTCAAACCTGCCTTCACCCCGGACGGTGGTTCGTTGGTGAATTTCAGGGCCATCTGTAGAAATGTGATTGGAAACTGGGGATGTGGTTCGGTCGTCATCCAAATACGGAAATTTTCATGATACGTCGTGGGGCCGGCTCGTTCCAAATCCAGTATCTGAAGCATCAGCTCATTCATGTATTCCAATCCGAGATGGCAGTTCTGCAGCAACACCCAAGAACCTTCTTCTAATGAGGTGCCTACAAGCTTGCGGGCATGCACCTCCTGTCCTTGGCCCATCGAAATAGAGCGACACTTGAATCCGTTCTTTTTGGCCAAATTCTCAATGCTTGGCGTGGGATCGGAGCCCATAGACAAAAAGCAAACTAATGGTGTCAAGGGCCGACTTTCTTCCAGCAGTGCATCATAGTTGATGATAACTGGATCGGCAAAACGTTCACCTAGTGACATGCCCAGATACCGACGACTTTGGAACAGTGTTCTGTCCGGACACCAGGCTCGTATAAGCAGCAAGCGTCGGAAGGCATCCATCGACTGGTAGCCTCCTTCCGGTGGTAACGGCTCTTCTTCGGGTGCTTCTTTTGAGAACCAAGCTTTCCAACCCTTCTCATTGTTTCGTATGCTGTCCAGAATGGCACCGAAATGATCAAGTTTAGAGAGTTGCACCAAATTTAACCAGGTCACATCGGCGATCCATTTGTATGGCTTTTCTGGACATGTGTTGATGTCCAATGCAGCGCCTCCCTTGATGAAGGTTTGGAACTCTGCATGCGTAACTGTTTTTCGGTCCAGATCAATGTTTAGTGCCATCAGTAGGACAAAGAGGTATTTGTGCACTTCGTACAATCCACGGCAAACATAGCGGAATATATCGTATGTGAGGTATTCGATGATGTTATTGATGCGTCTGGTTGGCACTGGATGTCGATCAGAGCGTAACATTGAAATATCAAACCGTTCCAGGAACTGTACTAGTGACGTTTGATACATGTTGTTCACCATGGTCATACTGCATATGAGAAAGTATAGTACGCTGCCTCTTGCAGCCACCGGTCGATACTCTTCACGAGCTCGATTGATTTTAATCTCCGTTTCTCGGGCAATCTTCAGTTTCTCCCGAACTTCTATCGACGTTATTTTACTTGTATTCAGCACTCCGATAACTGTCACATCGTCTACCAGGCTGCCTTGTGTAGTGGACAACTTGTGCAGCAGATTGGCTTCCAGTTCCTGCATTTTTCGACGGTTTGTGGTGACGTCTTTAATCAGATTGGTACGTTCTGATTCGAGCTCCCGTTTCTCTGTAAGAATCACTCGGCCGAGCAATTGATCCTCGAGTCCGCGCATCGTAACTGTAAAGTCAATTATCGACGTTCGAGCAGATACTTCAGGCGTGTAAAGCGGGTTCGGAAGTTTTGTGGTCATGTACATGCGGAACGAATCGTTTACATCGACCTCCTTGTCGCCTACCTTCACCTTGTACGTATTGCCCATTTTGATAAAGTTCTTTTCCAGAACATTATCCAGTACGGGATCGAGTTCTTCACCGATGTCCTCTATCAGCATCGGGTAGCCAAGTGAAACACAGTCCTCAATGTGGTTACGGAAGTACTTGTGGTTTAGAGAGGTTACCACTAGCCCAAAATCGTTTTCTTTACTTCTTATCCACATTTTTCCTTGCGACTGTGGATCTATAAGCAAGGGGTAGCGGGCTGCTTTTGTCACAATGATTCCATTCTGAATCGAAAGCTCATCATTTGGTAGGCCCTGTAAATTCCACTCTCCTATGGTGGCAGGATCGGTAAGACTTTCCGTGATGTTGATACTGCGAGACACTGGAATTCTGCGTCGGCTCAGCTCGTTTTGCCAACTTGTCTGCAGTACTGTACGGTACTCCTGATTAAACGGTCCAGTGTATGAAAGGAAGCCTGTTAAAATCAGGACATCTCCAACAAGTCGTTCGGTTTCGTCCTTAAATTGTTCCAGTTGCTCCGTCCAGCGCACTCGTTCGTCAGCTAATCCATCAATCAGTGCAGAGGCTGCATCCATCTTATCTTGACATAGCTTCGCATCATCTAGGACGGCTTTTTTCTTTGCCATAGCCTCGTCAAACATTTGTTGCACAACGGCCAGTTCCTCCTCCTTTGCTTTTAGAAGTGCCTCTGCGGCGCCTTTCTCAGCCATGGCAATGTCTAGTTTCTTTTGTTGCCGCGCCAAGTTGGCTTTTAGGGGTAAAACGTCCTTATTTACGTCGTAGAAGTCGGCCATTGCAACAGTCCATTTGAGCAGACCGGCCACATTACCGCAAGCTGCTTTGGCCGCCTCAAAAGTGTATAGATGATAGTTAAAATACGGCATCATAAGATCTACCGTTTCGGCGTTAATAAGATCAGCCTGGTAACGAACAATTTTTCCAAGGAAGCCAGTGTCAGCCATTACCTTTAGCGATTGTTCCCAGGAGGCCAACATGAATTGGCGTTCCTCGTCCGGTTTAACAGGTGCCACTCTTCTTCCAAACAGTATGAGCACCACGTCCATAATCAATGTGATCAAATACGGTGGCTTGCCCAACTTTCGTACCGTCGCAATGTCGGCGCCAGTTACAGTTTTCAAGGCAGCCTCGGCCTGTTCCAGCGCTGGTCTTGCAGCTTCGAGTTTTTCCTCTGCAACCAGTGTGTCGGCCTGTATTTGGTCTACCAGGATGTCGGCTTTGTTTTTAACCACCATTACGTCAGCCTTCACCAATTCGGCAGCACGCTGGGACTCTGTCACGGAAGCTAATACCACTTCCGCTGCTTTGGTGGCAATGACGATATCTTTCTCCTTTTCCTCCAATTCTACTCGTAACACATCAACGGATTCGGCCGCCTCAATAAGCTTCACCAGTCCAGTTTGCATACGGCCTGCAAGAATGGCAATATTTTCGTGCTTCTGTCTGTAGATCACTTTGTAACCTTCCAAGAACGAAAGGAACGATTTGGGAGTTACGTGCGCTTGTCGACGGAATCGCTCAAAGTATTCGATGCACACTTCCGCAACGCGGTTCTGTACGAAAGCCATGATTTCGATCAAGCGCACCTTAATGTCGGCCGTGCAGACGATATTGTAGTCGCGCAGGAAATGCGTCGATACAGCGATGAGCGCATCCTCGGGCCATCGTTGGAACCAATCGATAGTGCAGCCTGAGATGAGACCGGGGAACTTGAGTGATCGGTTTCGGAACTTTTCTCCGACTGGCGAGAAACAAAGAACGATGTGCAGATTTGCCCGTGCTCTAGAGATGAAGAAATCGTACAGATTGTCCTGCGTCGGAATTCGCTTGGGATCAACTTTTTTCATCACCGGTATCAGCTCATTTGTGATTTGATCGATTTCGTCCTTCGGGAATAGGTTGGCAATCTCACCAGAACTTAGCACGTTGTTAATGTACTCCAGAAAGCCTTCATCCTTAATGTCATTATCGGTAAAAATGAATGTTATTCCTTGACCGTCAACTCCAGCCACGCGATACAGATACTTGAGATCCTCCATGAGGTTGTTCACATTATACGCCCTTGTCAAAGTGATTTGATAAAACTTGTACCCAGCAATGAAAGATGCCAGACGAGTTAAACTCTGTTTTCCTGAGCCGCCTACACCGACAAGCAGCGCATTTCCGCGCGGGGTGCCCATTATACGTGAAATGATCATCATGTGGATTAGGGCGTCACGGAAGAACACCAAGTCCATTGTAGCTCCACGTATCAGCTCGTTGTACTGCTCAAGAAACATTTTAACTCGTGCCGTCGTTTCTTCGAATCCAGGCATTTCTTCGTACAACTTGGGTGGCTCTAGACTAACATCGTCACCTTCGTCACCAGTTGGTTCGGGTGCATCTCGTAGGAAATCCACAAAGAATTGTTCTTCATCCTGATAGTGTTCAAAGTCAGGTCCCAGTTCCTTTTCAGCAGTCGATCGCAAGTTGTCCACAAACCAATTACGGTCCTCAAAATTAGTAAATCGATCCGCTATCACCCGTGTACATTCGTGTCTCCAAAGCTGCAATAAAAATGGAATTAGATAATAGTTTGGCCAAAAGTTCGATCAATTCTCACACTTACGTTGATGGCTGTTCGGATGGTATTGCACTGTTCTGATTTAACTTTCAACATGCCTTCCCAAATGCGTGAAAGATCGCGGAGGTTGAACACGTAATGGAATTTGGCCGGCGTTGGCAGCATCTTCACCTTTGTCGCCTGCCAAATTTTGCGTGTCAGTGGCACAAGCCGAGGAATAAACCGAACCACCACATCGTTGAATCGAGTATCGCAAAAGTATCCTTCACCAAGCACGCCAAATATCTTGTCCATCGATTTGTTGCTTGGAATGGCACAGTTAAAAATGCAAAATTGGCGTTTTAATCGCGGTGGTATGTCATTTCTGCCACCACCTGGATGAATCATCGCGGCCAGCATTTGAATATCTAGCACTGTTAAGAAATCGCCGGGTTTATCCAAGGAGTAGAAGCCATGATTCTCCATTAGCTGGCGCACGATTTCGTTCGTCACTTGGTCACCCCATTCGTTTACGATCGGCATATTGACATCGTCGATAAAGATGGACATCTTGCGCTGTTGAGGTGGACCGTAAGTTGTTCCGACGCGCTTCTCTACGTACGACTCGATAATGCGCTGAAACATGTTCGGCGTGGTGGCAGAAGAAAAGTTTAAGCTTTTCGAGAGGTGATATTCGGGATCGTATTGTAGCATGTAACCCTTGATCATGACGGTTTTCCCGGTACCTTGTTCGCCAATCAACAGAACCGCTTTACTTTGTCGGGCCACCAAGTCGATCAGGAATGAAGTGCGCACATTGTCTACGTTTGGCACTAGGATACTAGCAAATTCGGGTTCACTGTCATTGGGGTAGATATATTCCTCCACTCGATCGTTCCAATGCTGCCAATTACCCTCTGTTGATACGACATATTCGAAGATTGTTTCTCCCGATTGCAGCTTTGGCCATTCTGAATGACAATTTAAATGAAATGATGATATAAAGATAAAATAATCCACATTTGTACAATCGACATACTTACTCATTTTAGACGGGTGCTTTGCTATAAATTCTCCCATTTTCTCGCGGTCCTCCAGTTCAAGCACGGCACCTAATGACCACATCAACGAAAACAAAAACAGTCGCTCCACATGAGCATCCGTAAAATCTATGATTTCGTTTTCACTTTGTGGAGCCAACAATCCTTCCAGAAGATCACAACACTGACGGATGTAGATTGCTTCCAGTATCTTCATTTTGGCCTTCAGTTTCGTTTGGACAAATTCGTGCAAGTCATTATAGATTTTTAGGAACAATCGCCGCAGCAGGTCGCTTTGGTCTGCTGGCTTAGTTTTGAGCCAACCGTTCAAAATTGGTTCCCACTTCATGACGGATGCACTCATAAACACCATGCCCATACGACTGACGGTTGCCGGTGACGCATTGTCTACGTTGTCAGGTTCAAAAACTAGCTTTGCGTTCGGTGCCATCGTTATACGATCGCCGTTTGCCAACGTTAGTGTTTTGTTATCGTCTAGCACGGAATTTAAGTTCTCAATCCAAACTGCATCGACTGGCCCGTCTAGCACAAGCCATACAAAGTCCGTTTTCTTCACCTTCAGTGTTCGGCGCCACAGGGTGGAGAAGATTCCATCTGTCCAGTCATTTGTAGCCACGTCCAGCCTTCCAAACATCTGTGGAGCAGTAATTGCTTTCGGATTCATTCGAATCTCTTTGTGCGGCATTCCAAGCTCGGTAAAGCTTTTCAACAGTGTCAGAATGCACTGCGTCTTACCCGCTCCGGTCGGTCCCAGTGTCATGAGACCGTGTCGCACTAATGACGTTTCGTACAGTTGAATTACTTTCAAATTCCACTCAGGATGATTCATCAGTCCGAGAGATTCTGCACTGTTTGCTATGGCTTTCTGGAGCTCCTTATAACTGGAGGTGCTTAGCTTGATGCCCGGGAATAGATCCTCAATCAACGAAATAAACAGAGGCTCGTCTTCATCGACAAGTTTCGACACATTCATATCACGCAACACACGCATTACGATAGTTTCCTCTGTGTCGGTGGGATTTGCTCGCTTTTGCGCACCTAGGGTTCTCAAAACGGATAGAATGTTACGCAAACCGAAATCGTAATGCACCTGCTTCGAAAGCTGTTCTTCGCAAAGTTTGTACAGCGTGAAGAATTTTCTCGCTAGTATGACATTGTCCTTAAAACCGCAGCTGGCCAGTTTGACACGCATAATAATCTGCCGATCAGGTACCATCATGGCCACCGAGCGAAACATAATTTTCAAGTTCTCTGGGAGTTCCTGTCTTCCTGCATACCCTGGGTTCATAGTGATGAAAAGTCCAAATTCCGGATTCAACGAAACGGTATCGCCATCACTAAATAAGAAGGATGTTTTTTTCTCCTTTCTGGCAGTAAGTACGATGCTGTTAAACAGAAAAGAAAAATTATAATCACACAATTTGCAAATTATACTGCAACTACTTACTGGATCTGCTGTGCTGCAACCGATAACACTGGGAGCTCGATGCGATTGAACTCATCAAAACAACCCCATGAGCCGGATTGTGCGAGACCTTTGTAAATTCGACCAAGGCCACGGAAATCCATCTGATCGGAGCAATTAAAGACCACGACTAATTTTCCCAGCGCCCGACCCATATCCTTGGTGGTTTCAGTTTTTCCTGTTCCCGCGGGTCCAGCTGGCGCTCCGCCCATCGACATACCGATCGCTTGAGCAAGCGTGATATAGCACCGATCAGTTAGCGGTGTGATGGCCAATCGCTCCGTAACGCCGAGATACTCGTTTTGATAGATGAAATCGACATCTGTTATCTTCACTATCACATCGTCTGTTTCTTCGATGTAGTAAAATCTAGCCTGCTTTTGCCACTCAAAATCCATGGCCGTTCGAATGCGGAAACGAACTAGATCGTCAAAAATGTCACGTTGATGAACGTGTATGGTGACCATCGTTTCAAAACGAATGCGTTCCAGCTTCGTTAAATCCTTTACCGTCAGCTCGATGAGGCTGTTCAGAAGGTTAAGAAACCTATTGTTTGTAACGCGCATGATCGCTTTATCCGTACGGCATCTACTCAGTGCGATCTCAGCTTCGTTTGTCCACAGCAGCTGTACTCCAACGAGTCCCGCTTGTCCGCAATATTCTTGAAATCCGATGATAAAGTTGAAATCAGCACTTGCTAGACAATGCGCCATCTGAGCTAGGATCGTTCGGATGGTGTCTTGCATTTCACCTAGCAAATTTCCGAGCCACATCTCTACTCCGCCGGTACAAAATACGGGATTGGTCAAAGGGACACGCTCGCCATTATCCGAATAAAGGGCAACGATTTTTCCGAACGTTTTTTCATCAAACTCCACCTTGGCAACAGCATCAAATATGCTCAACAGATGCGCTTGAATGGAGGTCGGGTCTGAACTTTGACCAAGAATCTCGAGCAACACCGGATCGGAAATGAAGAAAAAGCGAGGGAATAAGAGTCGCTTTGATTCGAGATATCCAGTAAGCGACTTTTGGCAAGTTTCCAACTGCTCCAACAGGGAAGTTAGAGTATATGACATGACATCTTCACCCGTACAACACTGCACAACGTTTGGATTGTCTCGTGCGCGAAACATTATGCGCACCCAGCTCTTATCGATTCCCGCGAAGCGTTTGGCATCTTGTGGCAGTTGTTTAGATATATCTCCGCCAACGAATACCGCCTCGAGGTATATCCATAGGTTCTGCACTTGTAGCCATTTTTCTAGGATTTCCCCAGTGTTTACCAGCTTGTGCAACCACATCATAATGTCCTTCTTGAAGTGTGCATTGAATCGGTTTGAAGCCAGTGAGTTCACAATCATGATGCTATCCTCGAGTAACGATATGATTTCAACGGTTTCAGCAGGTTTAATGAGCAGTTCGCCACGCGTCTTGAAGGTGGCAAATTGCAGGTTCACCGTAGACCATTCGGCGACGATCGTGCGCAGCTTGGTATCGATATCATTCTCCTTTACAGCGCCAATGCATGTGTCTTCGATGTCATCGGAAAACTTGAGCAATGGTGCTTCCATGATGTTGCCAAGGGTAAATGTCGGATTGGTCACATCGAATTTGCACTCTAGCATCAGCTCCATTTTTTCCCAGTGGCGGTCTTTCATTGCTTCGTTGCACATAAGCTCCAGCAGTGGACAACTGTTGTTGAAATCGTCGATCTTCTGTTTCAATTCAATGTATGCGGGCCAATCCTTCATTGCTTTTGGAAGCTTTCGACAACGATTTTGGAATTCGGTGAGCTCCGCATTAATGTTCTCTATGTTCACATCTTGCCATGGGGTTTCGTAGTACTGATCGATACTTTTCATCACTTGCAGGTACAATGAATACAGTTTGTTGAGCAGATTAAATTCTTTCTTTCGCTTGTGCAACACCGGATAGTCGTTCACTTTCAGTCCCAAGAACGCTTCACCGTTCGCGTACATTTCAAACTTACGCCAAAGCTCATCAAAACGACCCTGAAACATGAGCAACCGATCGCTAGCTTCTTTTGCAGGAATCCCTTCCTCCATCGGGCCGCTCGTTTCAAACTCTTGATCAAATCCGGTTATTTCTTCGTTGAACTTTGCCACGCCTGCCGCGAGTTCTCGCTGCAGTGGTACCTGCAGGGCTATGATATCGTTTTCGACCTTTTCTACCAATTTGACCATTGACTTGAAAGTGTCCCGAATACCATACACGTTATCCACTTGCTCCTGAGTTATTCCGAGCTGCTCGAAGTCGGCCAGTGTGCGGTAGGTTTGCTCGATAAACGTTAGATCAACGTCAATGAAGGAAAAGTTCTCCTGCACCGTTTGCAAGCAGTCCATCGCCATGCGAATGTCGTCCAAATCTGTGAGCGTACGTTTGAGCGTTTCATCGTGTTTGGTGATAAAATCAACTATTTCTTCTATTCGGATGTTGTAGAAAGCGTAGAAACGTCGCAGTACAAGTTCAACTACAGCGTCTAGATTGATGACGATCGGCCCGATGTGACTACTGTAGGTGACGGATGTGAGATCTTCCTTGATCTTTTCGAACAGTCCCGGCTTTGTTTCCAGAGGGACAGTGAACAAATTTTGTTTCCAAAGGTATTCGTAATGGTTGTAGACCTTTTTCAATACGTAACTTATATCGGGCTTCAGCAATAACATTCCGCCATCAAATTCGTGCACCATTCTTGTCACCTCCTTGTGCTCGGAGATGAGTTTGTACCAATCTCGTTCAGCGCGCTGTTCGGCCAACACTGGGCGTCGGGTTTTTCTCTCTGCCGACTTTGCCTGACGGCCCCAAGTCGAAATAGCGTAGAAAGTTTCGACCACATTCAGCACAACTCTTTCGAACGAAAGCTGTATATCTTCTAGCGAGGGCATTATGTCACAGCAGTCGGCCTGCAATTGCATTGCGGTAACGATGAGTGGTTGGATTTCGCTTAAAATGGCTGCCTTGTTTAGCTGTAGACGCACTAGTTCTAGCCGAGAGCGTAGCTTTTCCAATGAATTTTTCACCATACGTACGAAAACATTTATGATTCGATTGTTGAAATATGCAAACAGCTCCATGCAGTCAATGTGCAGTGTACTAACGTCGTAATTGAGCCCTCCATAGTCCTGGAAAAGAGCTTCCAGATGTGCTTCTGGTGTTGGATTAGCAGGCGTTTTATACAGTTTGTCGAAGCGTATCCAATCAAACTTATCGGTTGGGAGTTGCTCTTCGTTGCGCCTATTTTCATCATTGATTTCATCCAGAGGAAGTTGATATCGTCGATTTCCACGATCATCCCTATCGGGAACATCTATTTTATGGACAAACTTATTAATCAACTCTATAACTGCCCCTTCCATAGCCTGAGACTTTTTTTCTAAGTAAACTTGCACCGATTGACGATATCGAATGTTCATTTCGTAAAATTCGTTCGGATCAACAGGGTCAGTCGGGAGCGTCAGAAGGTCGGTGCTTTCAAAGGAATTCAAGGTATCTTCCACGCGCGCCTGCCAAATGTCGTGAACTTCCTTGTAGAACTGTTCCGTTTCTACTAGCGTATTTTCGACATCATCCAGATATTTATCAACGTTCAAAGATTCCCATGTAATGACGCACAGCCCTGGCAAGAAAACTTCGTCTAATTTCACCAACATTGTTCTCATCAATGGCAGAAATATCGCTGGAATGGCTAAACGTAGTGTATTGTTTCTCTGCAATAGATGCTTGGTCCTTTCAAAGCATTGATAAATTTTCTCTTTGCTCTGTACCAGTACAATCGTAAAATCTGGTGCACTTAAACCGAGCTTAAGTATAACTTCCGTTTCCCTGATGACTTGCTTGATCCATGGATGAAAGTTGAGCTCCAACCAGTTATCGGTAGAACGTTTGCGGTACACCGGTGTTGACAGTTTAGTTCTAGCTTGTTCTGCAAACATCATCCATGCTTTGTGATGCAGCAACTCGTAGTGAATCAACACTTCACACAGATAGTTATAATATTTGATACAGAGTTGCGCCTTTCGGTGGTTTAAGACACACGTTCTATTTTTAAGGGCACCAAGCGGTACATCCATTTGACGAAATAGCGCTCGAGCCCACATGATGCGACCCACCGTTTCCGGGACACCGTACGGTACTGGTGGATTCGCCCGATGCTCGTTGTAGATATCCTTGAGTTGAAAAATTTCGCTTTCCAGCATCATTGCGACATCCAGATAGCGACGATCGATGCACAAACAGTCCAGTTGCAACTTCTCGAATCTTCGTAAGATCAAAAGACTACTATCGACGGTACGCTCGTTGATAAGTTGATGTTTGAGAAACTTTTGAAGACCTGATTCAGCTGTTTCTACTTCTTTCAGATAACATTCATAATCGGTATCGAACTGATGTTCGGTGTAAATCAGGGGATCGTAAGGCTTCGAGGTGAGTGTTTCGTACGCTGCCTTAATTCGTCCCGAGAAAACTTCCGTGCCAGATATGGCCACCCGGTCGATAACTTCATACTTCAGATACAACTCCATTACTTCTAGTATTCGTGCCAACCGTAACTTGAAGTGGTTTAATTTTCCAAAAATAAACACTTGTGAGCATTCCCATGGTGTTTCAGTCGGGTTTTCCGTCATTTTCTGTACCGTTTGAGCATAGCTATCTCGAAAAGCAGCATCCAAATTGTGACAAATGATAATTTTACTGATCAGTACTTTCTTGGGCTGATGATAAATCCGTATCTTTCCACGATCAGTAAGAAATAATCGACAGTTTATGATGATCTGATTGGCGATTTTTGTCAGCAGCCCTGTGATGCGATCCGTCGTGTTGTAATACATGGATGACTTGAATACGTGACGAATGACTTCCATCAAGCTTGGAATGCTACGCGTTGCTTCGTGTGGTTCACACCGATACAGAGGATCCCAAAAACGTTCGATTGAGCTGATGAAACGCACGTTGTCCCGAGACTCAATCAATTTTTTTGATAATTCTGCCGCTAATCCTTCCCAAACTTTCACCAACTTGCCACGAGATATTTTTAAGGATTCCAAAAATTGTAGAAAAACTTTGCTCTCCGTAAATTCACTGATCGATGTATAGCGCGTCAGTATAGTACGCCAATATTCTAACTCCACGAGTGGCCCAGCGTAATGGGGCGCTTGCTCTATCTGATCGCCCTGCGTAAGAGCGTACTGAATTTGCTCCATCCATCTACTGAAAATTTGCTCCACACGACCCATCCGTTCTCGATCGCGCACCGTTTCTTTTACCTGAATTGCAGTCAGCAGAAAACCTAAGTACAAATCTCGGTCTACATCAAATACGATTCGCTGTGAAATGTCCTTTTCGGTGCTCTTGAGAAAGTTGATGAACCGATTTACACCGTATTTGAAATTGCTCTTTTGAACATCATTACAATGTCCATAATCGCGAATGTGATCGATAGCTGGTTTAAGAACCTTCTCCAACATAGAAACCAAGCTGTAGACAACTGAACATCCTTCGGGTATTGTGATGTAGGTGAATAGGATTTCCTACAAAGTAAAGTCAATTACATTTTGTGTGCTTTTTCAAGCTCCGAGCCAAAAATGCCTTTACTTACATCACCAAGTCCTTTGGCTTCGATAAGTTTGACGTTACTGTGGCGAAAAACTCCTACACAAATCTTCGTCACTTTACCACTACGCCCATCGGTGATCCAAACTTGATTGTTGTCCTGTTTATGCTTTGCGTTGTATCTTCCCGTGTCCATCCCTGGTGGCGGGCACATTCCATAAAACAGCAACAATGCCTTCACGCCCTCAGGTTCGAAAAAGTTGTCGAGCAAATGCACGTCTGAAATTCGATCCGCAACACATTCGGCAGCATAGTCTTGATCTTCGGCTAAAATGTAAGCACCTACCTCTAGCACATGTCGATGCTTGGTAGCCAATATATTAAGGCGTTCCGAGCGCGCCTCTTTAGATTTCTCGAGCCGTTGTTGAATTTCCTGCTCTTCCGTAATCTTCGGAGGACTCCCACGTCGGCGCTTGACCAGCTGTAACACATTACCGATTTTCGTACTGACACCGATCACATTCAGCACTTTCTTCAGATGGCGCTCTGGATCTGGATCCGTCATGTTGGTTCCAACGATGCACTATTTTCTCTCGGAAGCTCCCAGTGTAGGTGTTGGGAGCGGAATAGTGAACGAATAGTGTGTAATAAAATGTTCAATGCTTGCTACGTTCTTTTATTCTCGGGATACTCTGTTTGTCCTTGCATGAGACTTGAATAAAAGCGTTGATTGTTTTTTTATTTTGGGAAAAAAAAGTTTTAATAACGTTTTTTCGTATTCATAATTAATCATTTCAAAAGTTAAGTATTTTTGCACTCATTATCCCGTCCCGGGAGTACCCCGTCATCGTACAAAAAACAATGACGCTTCTAGTGTTATTTCGATGTTTAAAACATACACACTGCAGCCTGCCAATACGGCACTGGACCGTAATAATTAATTGTAAATAAAAACACTGCAGCCTATCGAACGATGTAAATTATTGCTTATTTTAATGGTACTTTTTCCCATTTCATTGTGTCTTGCTTTGTATTCTTTCGTTCGTAAGTCGCCATATCTTAATCGTAAGCGAATTTAATCGACCCCTGATACATCTTCTTTGATAGACTATCAGGGCAATGCTTTATCGGAGTGTTTGTGTATTGTGATACGGGTACGATTGCGCGGAGCTATTAAATGCCCCACATGCGATATGATAATGGTTTACCCGATTATAGCATTCCACATTTGAAAGGGTCGGTACCAGTTCCTCTTAGTCTACCATACTCTTCAGACATGGAAGAAAGTGAAAATCAGACACCGGCGAACAATAGCTTGTAAGTTTGCTATTTTGCAAATAAAAAAATAAAAAAAAGTTCATTTACCTCCCTGATCTCGATTACAGATCATTACTCACACAGAAAAAGCCTTCAAAGCACGAAGAACAATTATCTGCTTGGTGGCTGCTTGCTATTACCGGTGCGGTTGTAGGAATCTATCTGCTCGTCTATTGGAATTGGGTGTCAATGCCAATAGCTCTGCGACGTGTGGATGAATCAACCTATCCGGATCGTTTCATTGCAGAGGTGGCTAAGCAACACCTGTTTGAGATGAGCAATGTTGGTCCTCGAGTGGCTGGCAGTTACGCCAACGAAATTATCACTGTTCAATTTCTCTTGCGGATCATCAATGAAATCATCGCCGAATCTAACCCGGCACACCGGATTGAGTTGGAAGTGCAGCAAGCCTATGGAAACATGTTTCTGGACTACGAGAAGTATCCACAGACGAGTGTATATCAAGGCATCCAGAATGTGGTTGCTCGTATAGTTCCGTCACAGGGTAAGGAACCGGACAACTATCTGATGCTTAGCTCCCACTTTGACAGTGTGCCGCAGAGTCCCGGAGCAGGTGACGATGGCACGATGAGTGTCATAATGCTGGAGGTGTTGAGAAAGATGTCACAAAACCCACATCCATATAATCATGGTATAGTGTTCGTATTTAATGGATGCGAAGAGAATACGCTTCAAGGTTCCCATGCATTTGTGACGCACCATCGCTGGTTCGACAAGGTGCGTACGTTCATCAACATGGACGTTGCGGCAAATGGGGGACGGGACATCATGTTTCAAGCCGGACCAAAGTATTCGTTCCTTATGAAAGTAAGTATAAACTGTGCCATATTCTCGTTCCTTTTTAATCACAGTTCCGTGTGTTTATATTTCAAACAATAGTATTATCGAGATAACGTTCCTCATCCATACTGTACGGCTGTAGCGGAGGAGCTGTTCCAGGCGGATCTGGTTCCGTCGGAAACGGATTACTACGTGTACTCCAAGTACGGCAAAATCCCAGGCATGGATTTCGCGCACAGTACCTGGGGCTATCTCTATCATACGGCGTACGATACGTACGACACCATACCTAATACAACACTACAGCACACAGGCGACAACGTGTTGGCCCTCGCGAAAGCGTTAGCCAACGCCGAGGAACTGTATGACATTCGTGAGCATGAAGGTAGCAAAGCAGTATTCTTTGATTTTCTTCACTGGTTCCTGGTCTACTACCCATTATGGGCATCGATCTTACTCAACATTGGTCTATCTGTAATTGCACTTTCGGCCATCATTTTATCACTATGGCTGTTGTCGCGAAACACAGATCTCAGTCTCTGGCAGTTGCTGCTACAAGATTTGACGGCCATGGGTGTGGTTCTGCTGTCAATTGTTGTCGGTGCTGGGCTGTCTTTGTTGCTCGCAGTCATTTTAAATGCCGTCGACTCGACGATGGCTTGGTTCACGCAGACATGGTTGATCTTTGGGCTCTACATTTGCCCTTTTCTTATTGCAACATGCAGTGGTCCAGTATTATATATTCACATTGTTAAAAACGTAAGTGTGCCCAATGATTGTGAGGAATTGCTTAAGTGATCAGCATACTATCTCCCAACAGAATCGTCTGTCGCTGCATGCGCGTGTTCAATTGCTGCTTCATGCAACTTGCGCTCTATACGTGTTGATACTGATCGTTCTGACTGGCATGAGCATCCGATCGGGCTATCTATTCACAATGGCCATCCTGTTCTACACCGTTACAACGTTGGTGAACGCGTTATTCAAGCGGGCATCCTTTTACTGGATATACGTACATCTTGTAGGACAAATCGCTCCGATCGCATACTTTAGCTCCGTTTCGCTCACCGCTTTTGGCACCTTCATTCCAATGCAAGGACGTGGTAACGCGGGTGCTAATCCCGAGCTACTGATCGCATTGTTTGCTGTGCTAGTGGGACTTCTGGTGACAGGTTTTCTTACACCGTTAGTCGCTTTGACACGCAAAGGATATCTTTTTATAAGTCTGATTTTCGTTTTCTTCATAATTTCAATCATCGTAATGGTAACCTCGGCCGGATTTCCTTTCCGAGCTCACACCTCGCCAGAACGATTTTATATCTACGTAAGTAATTTATTGCTACATTTTTTTTTCGAGTGTTTTTACTGTACTAAGCAACAGAAACTTTGTTTAATTCCATGATAGCATTGTACGCGCGAGTTTTATCATCAGAATGGAACACTTAGACGTCTCGAGGGTGGTTTCTACGTTCACCCTCAGGACCGGTACACAGGAGATCTTATCAGAGAGCTAGCGATCAAGTCTAGTGCCAATGCAGTACCGCTGGGCGATCAGTGCGAAAAAGAACTGTATTGCGGCATTCCCTTTTATCAAAACTCACATCACGGACAGCGCGAAAATGGTTTGTGGATAAAAGACAATACGTTTACCATTCCCGAAACAATTGATCTACAGTATATTGGCAACCAGCATGATTCCAACCTGAGTACGACTACTTTCTACTTTACCGTGAAAGGAACAGATCATATGAGTTTCTATGTTTCGCCGGTAAGAGGAGTGCAGCTGGTTGACTGGAGCTTTAGTAAGGACATTCCTCGTAGTGGATTGTCCTGGAATGGACAGGATGTGCATTACATAAACTTCGTCCACGGAATCGACGATAAACCGCACGAGTTTTACATTACCGTGCAAGGTTCAGCGAGCAAATCGTCAGAGACAGGCTGGAATTTTTACTTGAACGTCGTTGCGCAGTACATGCACCATGAGCAGTACCGTACGCGCGAATTCCGCCAATTTATTGACCAGTTTCCTGACTATGCACATGTTGTTGCTTACCCGGCACATCTCATAAGCAAAATTTTCTAATCACGTTCATCAGCATTCGCCGATTGAGTTTGAATAAAGATTTTATGAAAATAAACACGGCTAGTTACCCAACAAACTGAATAGTGTGTTATGCGAACGATCGATACAGCATGCTGTTCACTCGATTGTAACATAGAAGAACGAATTGAATTGGTTTTTTTTTTGTGGTTTGTGGCTCACCAGCAGGCTGGCTACAATTGAAGCGTGAATGATCTACATCAGGTGAATTTGTTCAACCGTCGCGACAATAATACGTGTATCAAACAATTGCGCAATAAATTCAAATAAATACAGGCTTGAAATGCGTGTTCATCTGTAGGGTAACAGTCATTGTCGTACGTACACTTCACCGAACAAGATGTATTTTAATTTACAACAATTGATGGTAAGTTAAAGCAAACTTATTATGTTGGATACATAATTTATTGAACATTTTCACGCTGCTTACAGGCTATGATCGCTTTGTTTCTATCAATTAGTTTGATTGCAACTGCAGCACCTCTGCTAGCCTACCAAACAAGCTCATACAAGCACATTCCTCGGCGCGTAGAAATAAGAGTATACCGTGGCCCTGTAGATCATTACACTGGATCAGTTCCGTGGGGTTATTTTGTCCGACAGCCCGCTGATCATTCGAAATAAATAGCTTCTACTGACACATGAGTTATACGGTTCTTGTTGATTTACTTTCCAGCTAGAATATCCAACTTTCCAAATATCCAGGATAAGCGACGGTGTGTGCGTATTTGGGCATTTTATCCAGTAGTGTTTGAAACTCCCGAGCACGATACACATGATCATGATGCATATACTGAGCGACAACTGAGATATAAAACATGGAACTATCTGATTGGTTTGATGATTGGTGCTCAATCTCAACGTAAAAACTTATTGGTGTTAAGTCCAATGAACCAGAGAAAAGGTTCACGAAATAAACGTCTTGATCTTTCCATCGTTTTCCACTTGGGGGAATTTGTTCGCTAAAACTCCATCCAACCAATTTTCGCCCGGCCATAGGAGATACGTACAGGCTCATATGACTTGGGCCTTGTATGCTAAAGTAAAAACGGTGCCGGCCGGGAGTTGGTGACTCACGAGAAACAAATTGGAATCTTAACGGTTCGGGCAGAATCGGTGGTTCCACTGCAGGTAGCCAGTAGCTTGACACACTCTGTCGATGATAGCGGTTGATGTAAAATGGAATGCCGCAGTAAAGCTCACGTTCGCACTCCGCGCCAAGCGTTTGAGCATTGGACCATTCTGGAACATCGGATTGTAATAGTTCCGGCGTATGGCGATCTTGTGGATGAAGGTAGTAGATCGCACCCGAGTCACGTAGTGTGCCGTTTGGCCAGTAGAAATTTCGCTGGTGATGCTGCCATACAGAATAAAAGAAAAAAAAAGGAGCTTTACAATATTTTGCCCTTGCAATGATGATAGATACTTACGAAAATGTAGTATCGCTGGGGTGAAGTTTGCTCCCGGAACGCGAAACCTTCTGGGGTGGCTGCAACAATGGCCGTTACGAGGAAAATTAGCAGTAGCGTACCAAATACGTACAACTTTCGCCGAAACAGCACTATAAATGGTGTCAAGAAACCGACTAACAGTAGCGTCAAAAGTGAGGAAAAGAGGGCCATCTGTAGATCCGGATTGGAGCGATTATCGCTACGACCAGTCATTGGAACAAACACAGCAAACAGTGTCACAGCCAAAGAGCAGAAGTAAAAAATCGGTATTAGTTGACCGACGAGATGCACATAGATCCAGATCTTCAGCCGAAACTGAACGATCATGTTTACTATCGTCGTGGCGCAGTAAAAAATGATTGGAAACAGCAACACGAACGCAGATCGAATGCCACCGATCGATAGCGTTATCAGCAGTACGGCATAGATGCAGTGTTGTGCATGCAGGAAGAGAATAACCCGGCCTTGATCGTGCAGGAAGAGCTGGCGGTGAAAGAAAGTGATTTATAATAGTGTTATAAAACGTACGTCGGAACAACTCACGATTTTCCGAAAATGAACGTACACAAATGGCCCTAGGGTGAGACCAGCGATGCACGGTACAAAGTACAATCCGAACAGCAACCAGGTGGAGGAAAACCAACTCATCGATCGACCGCACGCATCAAATATGACAGCCACCAAAACTGAAAGTCCAGCTCCTAGTATGATGGACAGTGTTTGCACTATAAGAGCCATACCAGACTCGAAGAGCACATTGGTGCCAACTGCTCCTTCCTTTCGCACGATCATGCAAAGGGTTCCAACAATGAGCCCCAACGAGAACACTCCCAGCAGAATGTTGATGATCAGTCCGGTCGTTTCCGTGTAGTACACCAGAAATAGGTGCATAAAGTCGAAAAATACAGCTGTTCCTTCGCTATGTTCCTGTATGTTACCCAGCTCGTCAGCATTGCTCAGGGCGCGCACAAGCCCCAACAGATTGTCTCCAATATGCTGCAAAGTTCCGCCAGATATGGTCTCCCGTGCATCCAACGCTGTGTGGTAAAGGTATCCGTAGGACGACAAGGCAAAGTCTAGTCCCGGCCAACCGCCCTGCTTTGAGAGTGTTTCGTAGTCGGTAAAGGACGGTACCAGTCCCATCTGGAAAACTTCTTCTCCCAGCGTATTTGCATACGGACGACAAATGTGATCGCGATAGTAAGCCATCAAGAATGGATAGTTTGGACCGGATTGAAACATGATCTCTCGCCCACTGTTGGCAGCTACATCCAGATTGATGAAAGCCGCAACGGACTGCGCCAGTGGATGTCCTCGTACAAATCCATGTGCACCCTGCATAGTGTTCTCCTCGCACCCATTAAAGAGAAACAGCACTCCATGCTGCATTGGCGATTTGATACTTTGTGTCAACTGGCGCATCAGTTCCAGCATTACCACAACCATTGTACCATCGTCACCAGCGCCCGGACTCGTCACCGCACTGTCAAAGTGTGCATTCAGCAGAAGGTACTTTCCACTAAACCAGCCCCGACGCACAACGGACACGACGATATTCTGCACATTACGGTAGTAGCTCGTGATGGGATAATCATCGTAATCTAAGAAATAGCTCCCACTGGCTCGCTGTACCTCGTACACAACTTCATACTCGGGAAGAGCTTGGCTTGCGATACGTTCGACTAGTTCATAAAGCGTATCTACTGCAAATTTTTCGTTTGTTTCACTTCCGGCTACCCGTGGTCCACGGCTTGTTAGCGCACCCAGATCATAAAGGGCTCGTTCCGCCACGAAGCGTTCGTCAGCTGACTCAACCTGGAATGAAACCGTGATGCAATAGAGTACATGGTTCAAATAATCTTCTACCGTTATTCATACTCACTGCATCGGCCAGATATACTTCACTCGGAAGAGTATTCCAGTTCCAGTACGTGAGAAAGTACACCCCTATACCTATGCCGGGACCGAGGACACACCAAAGCAGTTCCAGTGTTAGTATGTTCGCAAGCAGCTTCCTAAAAAACATGCCAACATGGGTAATTCAATTTGATAGCTCGCAAGATCAAGCTCTCAACTTACATGCCGACATTTACCAGTTTAAGCTCCGGCTTTCGGGACACAGCACACGCACCAAAGATTGAATGATACTGATGCACGACTCGCTCAAATCACCCGTGTACCACCCGGTCACCCGTTATCTCGAGTCGTGGGAAGTGACAAAAAATGCTAAATAAAAACCATTCGCTACGTGTATGACGAACTCTGTGCTCTGTAGGTTGTTGTTTTGGGGCTTATCGCAATAGCATAAGCTATTCCCTTGTTCAATTCGGCAATCTGGTTGATAAGATAGTTTTTTATGTGTGCGCGCAATGCAGACGACTGGTGGCTGTTAAACATTCGCGCTTGATTATTAGAAATCTGCATGGGGTACAAAAATCATTTGCCAGTGCGGCGAGGTATTGTTTGGTACATCCGATAAATTGCCTACATTGGGAGGCATTGTTTTAGCTGGGTTAATTGTTTAATTTACGAGCTCCAATCGGTTGATGACAAGGGAACCAAGGCAGCTTGTGACAGCTTAAAAATTGTTTATGATTTTAATCTCCGTTGAGTGGTCATGTTTTGTGCTACGAGATCATTGGAGATGACGACGCTCTTGCCTGTGCTTCGACACGTAAACAGAGAGCAATTTTCCTCACGTGGTGTGCTTTTCCTCGGGGTTTTCTTCGGTTCCAGCTATCGGCTACTTTTCGGTCCACTCTCTGTGGAATGTTTTCGTCGCGCTCACCCTAACCAAGCACGCGCTTTCTACACGGTTCGAGTGCTTTTCTCGTAGCGTCGTTTATAAGGTAGAACGCGCGCGCTCTCGCTCTCTCTCATTCGCTCTCTTAGCAGGAAGTAGAGTCCGCATCGAAAATTGCTGCATCTCGGCATATCCGGCCGAGTCGAACATTACGAACGAATAAAAGTACCGACCCGAGGACGAAAAAGCTCAATTTTAAACGAAACGCCGCCGTGGGAGCTTGGCTTTTAGCGTGCGTAGTTCAATAATAGGTCGGTTTGGTGAAGCTTTGTGTGGGTTTGCCCTTTTTTGTTTTGGTTTCTGTGTGTGTATGCTGCGCGTTCACGTTGAAAACCTTCCCATTTTCTCAACCCTTCGAAATATTACGCGGTGGCGAGTGGGATGTGTAAATAGAAACAAAACTACGAGCTGATCGTACCGAATAAAGTGAAAATTTAGAATTGTGTGTTGTGAAAAGAGTTTAACAAATTTTTACCGCACTCCTAGAAGATGGTAGAGGAAAACAAACGAGTGGAGTGCAATAATCAGTGCCCAGCGTGAAGTAAAAAATAACGAGAGAGCAGAAGCAGAATGGAGTTCGAAAAGTCTTCCTTTTATTTCTCTCACTTACAGCACCATGCGAAAAGTTGACTTTTCGTGTTGTTTCATTCGACAGAATTTTAGAAATTGCTACTGCAAAAGTTGTTCGCCGATGGGACGGGATTAGTCAGCGACTTGTCGAGTCTAAGTGTCCCGTTTTGCTAGACGAGGGGTTCCTTAAACGGCGTGTATCAATCGATAAACTTGTGTGTTCTCTCATCCACTCGGACACTCGCCATAGCACAACAGCTGGCTTGTTGGATTATGCTACGTACGTACTGCGATAACCATGTGCTGATAGCATAAGCGCACAGTTTCCCTTGGATGTTGCGATGATTTCCGGTCATTGCACCAACCGAAGCAACCGATTGCATTGCGGCCTGAAACTGCAGCACCAACGCGTGAAAATGTTGGTCCGACAGGGTAAATCCGCACGGACCTCAAACAGACGTGGGTTTATAAAGTATTCAATAATGTAAAGTGTTGCGGCAGGCAGCGTGGCGTATGGATCGCTGCTAAGCATCGTTCTTAACCGTTCCGTTGACGATGATGACGACATGACAACGTCGTCATTCAACACAATTGTGTCGACATGTGCCTATGTTTATTGATTATTGGATATGGCGTAGTATAAAACATATCCCCATCGAGCCACGTGGTCAAACAAACCATCCTCACTTTTGCCGAAACATTTTGCGTATTTTGCGTTATGAATTTCTGTCTTCTATGTGTGTGTGTGTGTGTTTTTTGGGGGAAGTTTTTTGGTCATTTCCTTTGACCGTGAAGTCTTTAATCTCCATGGGAATCTCTGCCCATGTTCAAATTTAAAGGCACTTGCACGATTTGCCTGGGAGAGCAACAGCAGCAACACAAAGAACGAGAAACCGAAAGAATTTTAATTTCCGGAACCGGCGGACGAACCTTGCGAAACAGTACTATGTGTCTGACTGTGACGAGAAGGTGGTTCCTGTGTCTGTTGTTGTTGTGCACAATAGGGATAACATCAAATATAGGAAATTATTATTAGCAATGCAGGCAGCAATCGTCATCAAATTTCAATTATGTGAACCTCGGCAGAGCTTGGCACACCACTGTTTAAGACCCAGTGAATTTTGATGGACTTTCTCGTAATTGGAAGCACGATTACGATTGCAGAAGCAGAGGCCAAAAGGACACTAAATACAAGCATGCCTGCATAAATGAGCAAACCATTAGCGTAGGGATGATGGTTTCAAATAATGTAAAATCTTCAAACCACTCACGACCAGCTCCCAACCAATGTGAAATGGATTCCAAATTCTTGGTAAGTAAACAGTGTTAGTAGCAGTCCTTTCAAGACTATAATCAAAAGCCCCGAATCAGTCATAAATTATGCAAATGCTTTTGGTGGAATATTGCAATTAGCTAGAATGCTGACGAGAGGTACAAAACATTCGAGGGATATTTGTTGTTTGTCATAAATCTTAAATTAGTTTAATAAGCCTTTCAGATATATTTTGAAACTATAAAACATCATCTTGCTTTCTCCCAATTTCCACTTGACTTTTCATTATTTTTATTTAACAAAAATATAGCGATGCAAGTGAAAATTCGCTTTACACGACAACCGGTTGATCCGTTGGGTTGTTTTAACAAAAAAGTTTCACTCAATAGCAAAATGAAAATTGTTTTCATCACTTATCCCTGGAGATGTGCCTTAGGCTAACATATATTCACACAATCCTTTCACTGGAAACTGACTGACACTGAAAGGCCGTATGAATCAACTTTCATTATGTAGAACAGAGAACGATATATAGCTGTGTGGAATCGATAGAACCTGCAGAAACTAAAGTTTTACAGTTCGTGGGGCATGCGGTCAAGTTTACTGTTTTTCGCTTCACTGTTTGCGCTCCCGTGTCAGGATACTTACCACATATCTACTTCTGAATTGAGTGAAATGTCTGAGTGCGACACATCTGTCAATAGGACTGACTGTTATAGAGCAGAAGGGAGGGAAAGGGAGGGAAAAGAAGAAGTTGTTTGTCTTTAGACAAAGACCATCGAGACCCCCATCGGACAACGATGAGAACCGTTTTTTTATCAACGACATGCGGGTGGTTCATTGAGCCTTCCGTGCTCAAAGTTTTAAAGATGTATAAGTATCAAAACTTTATCACCCCCGTGTTAACATTCTAATCCCCTCAGCAGATCATACGATTGCGTTCACGGGAAAAGGACCAAATCTATCCATTAGAGAAAACGCTTCCTTCTTCATGCTTGTTCAGGGGGTAATGGAAAAAGCTGTGCTCAGTAACTTAATAAAAATCTAAAGTGTAGAAAAGTTGAATAACGCTCCACCAAACCGAATTTGTCGTGATTGTTTTTTCTGTTAGTGAGTCATAGAAAACTTGCAGGCCAGGACGACCTTTTACCTTTTTGGTTTTAAATATTTTCCGAAGAGAAACTCAGAAAAGGTGACCAGAATGAATGGTACACAAAATTAGTAAAAGTAGAAAGTAAATTGAAATTCTCCGACCTGATTTAGAAGAGGGTTAAAAAAGGAGGATGATTGACCGTATCATCTTCAGGATGGTAAAGAGCTGCAAATACCAAACTTTACTGTTAAAAGTACGTGGTTAGGTTATATCACGGGAGCCAGAGTTATGTAATTGAAATTTACAACACGAGCTACACCTCCGTTCCCATGGCGACTACAATAGTGCGAAAAGCATGAGAGCAGACAGTGGAATCGCTTACCAGATTCCGGTAATTGGCTCTTGGCGCAATTGCTGTGTCTGCGTTATGTCTCGCTACACTTGCAAATCTGTAGTTTCAACTAACGCGTCACATTCAATGGAAACACCAGACGCAAAGCCGAACGACTGGCTGCTGGCCTGGGTGGATAGAAAATCGGTGTAGAATTTAGCAAAGTTCCTTACCCCGGTACAAAATGGAAAACGCTATGACAACGTAATGTTTCGTTGTTTTCACAGCGATCGAAATGTTCCAAGGCATAAATTATGGCAAATGTCTGTATACCTCTATCTTTCCTTTTGCTTTGAACTACCTTTTAATTTTTAAACGATTAGACCCGAACTTCTCCTTCTACGTGCCTGCAAAACATAACCCTGAGAGTAACCCGTTTCTGCCTTTAGATTTATCTTAGCAACAAGTTGAATGTATAGTTGAATAAAATGATACTTGCCTATTTCTGCTGCTTCCTTCAGTATCATATTAATTCACTTATGTGCATGCTATTTATCTGATTAAAACATGATAGAAACATGATCTGAATAGAAACATGATAACTCAATGTGCAGTAAATTTTAGACGCACATCTAACGATTAATATTGTGCTTTTTTAACATATCCTACACAGAATTGAAGGTTGAAAAAGTAGGTCATGTTTGGGATATTGCACAATTCAGCGCCAAGTGTAACTTGCAGTTTGAATTCAGGACAAGGTGATAGAAAATTCATTAATCACCTTTTTACTTCCTGTGGCGAACTGTAGTGTCCTTGCCCTATGAAGGCTGAACTAAGCACTACTACAGTGAACCGCGTATATCCGTGGATCTAAACAAACTTTCAGTAGGTCATTCTTTCAGTGCAATGACCATCATCAGTTTTACAGCTACAGCAAACTCATCGCAAGCCTCGTTCGACCAACCGTTACTACGTGTTTTGGTTAGCTGTCCTTCATTGAACCATCCGACCGCTCGACCAAGCTACCTATTTTTCTCGTGACTATGTTTATCTACCAGTTAATCATTTCTTTACTTTCAGCTGCTTTTCATTCATTGATTTTTGTGGTAGTAGTGGCTTCTGAATGTTTAGCATAGAAAAGTGTGTAATTTTCGTAAAATTTAAATTTTTTTCATCACTTGTTTTAAAATTTAATCAACTTTATACTGATACTGCTTTTCTAATTCGATTTCTTTATTCAGATCGCTTAACTTCCATGACAAAAACTGAATACTGCGTCTCACTTCCGTGCGGATGGTTGGTATGTGCTTCATCGGGCCATTGAAACCGTCACTTATCATCATCGTTCAATCAATCTCGTAAATCCGAACAGTTTTCCAGAGCCATATGCGGCTCCAGGTGTAGTGATGTTGATTTGTTCGTACAAACATTTGTTCTATTGAGTGTGATCTTGTTGGTACGCTAGAATATCTCTCTCAACGGGGTTCGGCGTTACCGTTTTGTGATGTTTTGGAGTGTTGTGTAGGAATGGTTATGTTATCCTTAAACTTCCAATATGCCTTTGTTCTGCAGTGCTCGAATGTTTACGTTTACGTTTGTTGTTTTGCAGCATGCGGTGGTGTATGGGGGGTGAAGTGCAATTACCGTTTGCTAACAGGCGGATGTAACGTGAGTGCAAGATTATGTTGTTCGCTTAGATCTAGTGCGCTGCAAGGTTCACGAAGCAAGTGCAATCAAAAGCAATATTTATAAATATAGCTCAAAGTGGTGTTATACAATTTTGAGTGTGTGTGTGTGTGTGTAGCAGTGTCAATGAGTGTGGTGGAAAGCTTGGTGCGAAGGTGTAGCGAGCCGGAGATTGGCACTGTTTAACCATATCAGCTCAAGTGAAAAAGGAAGCAGAATCTACAAGCGACGATTGTATATCAGCAGTGTAACAGTGTGGCAACCTGACATAGACTTTCAAGCTGTTCCTGTGCGGTTGTTATACTTTTGAACGGGGGGCCAAACATAGCAGTACGGAAGGTCTCAGGAGTGCTCTAGCCCGTCTTCGTAGGTCGGGCCCACTCCCTAACCCTTCCAGTTCCGAGCATGTAAGTATATTTCCCCTTTACGAAAACATTTGTATGAAATTCAAGAAAATTTAGTTTTATTGATAATTAACATGCTTTTCAAATGACTATACTGTCGCACAAACACACAGACGTCCTAACCGTTCGATAATGTACATATAATCGATAAATGCATTTGAACTGGACTAATTCGAAACAATGGAATTCAATTTGCTTGCCACAAACGCCGATGAGACACCGCGTGCCCGTATGAAGCTGTAATGAGATACAATACGTACTAAAAACAGCCACCCATCAACCGGCAGCCTTTGATGAGGCTAGTGCCGGTCAGCCATAAATGCTGACGATAGGTTGTGCTTGCATTTCCTCTTCAATAAACGCGCAATCGATCAAGCTCGTCAAAACCAGCAGAATGGCCAGCATTGCGCACAATGAACGTAGCCCCGTCAAAGTGCATTCGACGCTCTTCACGTCTGTGTAGGATATGTATAGGCAAAGGTCAGTGTGAGTGATGCTGCTGCCAGAGGGTAACTTGAAAAAAAAAACGGATTGAAGTGAAAAAAACAAGTCCTACCGTACAAACAGATGGGAGGACGTTCCGAGCGATGCGGTGCAATGGATAGAATTTGTTGTGACTGTCGCACAACCGTTGGTGGGGCTGGTGCGAATCGAGCAGCGGTTGTTGGAACGATATATCTTCACCAACCCATCACCACCCTGAGTGATACGGAAGCCATTTACCTGGAACTGCAGGCTACCCTCTTGACCGAGCTGGTAGCTCGAGTTCTGGATGATTTGCCATTGGTCTATGTAGTTATGGGCTGCTGGTACAACGCCACTGCAACGGGGAATAAAAGGAGAAGGAAACCCGAGGCAATCAGATTGTTAAAACTACAAATCCCGACAGATTATGCTGCTGGGAGGGTGCTTACTTGAAGAAAACCTGGTTCACATAATCCGCTTCCATATCCATACTAATCATGTCTGACGTGGTACGTGTGCCAGCCGAATCAACCAGGTAAATTAAGGCGTATCTTGTGCTCGTTAGGCTAATTCCTTTATGCCACATTTTAGCAAAACGGCTGCGTGGAGAAATGAAATGCATACAGCAATCATTGCACAGTTCTCAACTATCTCCGCATGTACTTACATATAAGGATATTTCCGTCTTGCATCGACTGCAGCTATATCAACTCGTGGGCCGTTTTGAAATACGATTCCATTTGGATGATGCATCGCAGTAGCTAGCGTATCGCTCGAAATAGCTATTGCAATATTATGGTTACCATTGACAACCTTCACCGATGCGTCCGCCGTCATGTCCACTCTATGAAAAACAAAAAGGCTTGTCTTATTCAACTGTTTTATGAAGAAAATCTCAATATATCAGAAAGAAAACTCACGTAATTGAATCTCGCAAGCGCAACTGTATGACACCATTATCAAGCAAGATTGGTCCGAAAGGAAATTGGGTAGACTGTGTAGTAGGCTGTTGAAATGGAGACTTTAAGCAGCTTGAAGCTGGCATTGCACTGTTGCTAGGGAATACATTTATGATCTGGCTCTGGGTCGGTCTTGCTGAAGGACCCGTTCGAGCAATGTCTTCGAGCGAATATGAGGAAATCGAGTTCCACACGCGTGTATTAACGGGAAGATGTGTTGGGCCGATGTAAGCAATTTCTTCAATTTTATTGCTGCCCTTGCTGTTACCGTTGCTGTCGCCCTGTGAGTTGGATGGTGCTACTACATTTATCCGACGCAACGGCAGCGTGAAGGGCTTTGCTGCCAAATTTAACTTTAAAAAACGAGCGAGGAAAAGTATTTATCGTCAGGTGTTTTGTCTATTGCTGCGCACACATAAGGGAAGTATTTGTACCCATACCTTGGAGGGAGACTCAGGACCGTCACCACCACTAATTTGACCTTTCCCATTCGTGCTGGCCATATCCTCTTTTCTATTGCGCCACATAACACTTCCGTTTGTGGTTGCTGCACGGAATTGAAGCACTTTTGTGATCTAATCGTACTTTACACTGCACGCTATTCACTTTACGAAAATTTTCGCTAAGAAAGGTCCTGCACCTCCTTAGCCAACGTACCGTCCAAATACTAATGATGCAATATCCTTGGTTTTGCAAATATCCTAAATCGATGGAAGTAACCTTGTTGGAAGTCACCTAGACTACCTATGGTTACTGCAATGCACTTTTGAATTTAACCGATTTGCTATCCGAAAACAATTGTCAAACATGTAAACATACAGATCCTCCTCCTCTCCCCGCCCACCACCATACTGCTTCTTCTTTTTATCCACGCTGACATTTAGTTGACAGGCCACAATGCTTGGAGCGCTCAGTATAGGGGCAGTGTCGCATGACGCTGTTAAGTAATCTAATTTTTAATAAAGTTTCCTTGAGTTTAATCATTCGAAATAGTGTTTTAAAAGTGCACCGTAAGCTTGTGGTATATGAATTGTGAAATATTGTGAAAAGTGTATAAATAGCGTGATTTCATTGGCTCGATCACTCATATCGAAAAAGTGAGGTTAGGGATATATGGAAGCCGTTCGCTACCTTCTTTTGTTTAATTCGTAATTCAATTTGTACAGTTTTTATTGATACTCGTTGATGAAATAATGTTACAATGTTTATTTTGTGAAAGATTAATTTTATGAAAATGGCAGTGTGTTCAAATATTCAGTAAAAATCCGTCCATAGCGAAAACTTGTTCGAGTGGTGCACATCGTACAAACTCTTACTGCAACCTATCGGTGAGCTAATAGTTGCAGAGATAGGTCACCCGCATGGCTGTTACACGAAAGGAATCATCTCAACCGATACAGAAGGTACGAAAACCTTTGTACTGCTTCAAACACTTTCATCTCAAACGTTATCAATCCTACAAACGAAAATTGTGACTTTTTCAAAAGTCTTGGCAACCGGCACGATGTGGTGATGCCCTAGTCATCTTTTGTTTGGACGTTGGGTGAACTCTCAGATCCGACGATGGTGTTGCGCTCTGTAGTCCGTGTGTTTCAAATTATGCGTGCCGCCCAGAAAGTAAATTATGCTCCAATGGGTCTGATGAAATCAATCGGCCGTAACTAATTGATCCGATAAAGGTCTGTCCATCGATGGATGCTTGGATGTGGCTGTTGTTTGCCTAGTACCAACACAGCAAAACAGATTACTGTTCATCGCAGTGAAACTGTACCAAACTTCCAGAACCATTCATGTAAAAGGAAGAGCGCTCGAAATCGACTCATCGAACGTTTGCGGCCCCGAAATCAGTTCCATTATGTACTGCTTACGGATAAACGGGTATGTTCACAACACAGTGTTCTGAAACGAATTTAAGAAACGACACGAAAATGAGAAATTGATATAAATTCATAAATCGTTTATTCGCGCTTTTAGGCCAACAGCCAGTGTATTCAAATACTCCTCATCAGCCTAAGTTACGAAAGATGATATCGATTTTTATAAGCGATCTTTAAAGCAGACATTCAAAACCGGAGGAACGAGTACGGTGAGCTAAAATGTTGCCGCTGCCTTTACTTGGGTGCCTTAGAAAGGGCACTGTATACAAACAGCCACCGTACGGGCTGTTCACCATAAATTGCACGGTAGATGAAAATTAATGTATTTTTAACTAGACTACCGGGTTAGAAAGATGAGAGAAACCACCGATGAGTGTTTTGCATATTCCATCCATTCGTTACAGTGTTTCTGACGCTTCTCATCATAGTCCTTGAAAGTACGATGTGATGTGTCATAACAAGTCGGCAGCCTACGAAGCGATCGCTGTAAATATTCAAACAAATGAGTAACAGGTTTCGTCCTAGGTAATATATAGACACTACTGAGAGGACATACCATGGACTGGTATTACATATCAAAATATTTCATAAACTTTTTCTATTTAACGAGAAAAAATCCTGATAATAGCTGCGCTAGCTAGCTGGCCCAAGCAACATTCCGGAACATTCTACAAATGGGACAAGAAATTTGCGCTCTATCCTTTTATCTTAACCTTAACCTGGCATGGGGCACACGGAATATCCAGGTGTGATATCCACTTGGAACAAGGAAGATACGCACAGCGGAAAGAAGTTAAAAACTCTTATGAATAATTAATGATACCTAAATCTCTACCCGTGACAGGTATTTGATGAATTTCGAAGCACTAATCGAATGTGATGCGGTGTCTTTGGGATTCCCTATTATCAAGGGACCGATGAATTGGAAAAATAAGTTGTCCAATTCATGATACAACTGAACAAAAATAAAACAACCATGAAACAGCGAATCGTGTCACATTAGCTAGCAGGTGGTTTGATAGAAAGGTGATGATTTTGGCAAGAAATTAGCAGCATGCTTATGATATTAGCAATTATTACAATCACTGATTTAAAGCGGCTATTACAGTGTGAGCCTCCCAACCTTCTGGCGCTTTTTTGCGGTCAGCTGGTTAAGGCACGTGCGGTTCAAATAAACAGCTAGACGGTTTACTCCCCATTACCATAATTGGAATCTCTACCCTTGTTGGGCTTGTTGTTATACGGTGCAAAGTTGTGCAAAGACCACAACTCCTTGCCTTAGGGAATAAATTAAGTGGAATGTGTATGATTTACTTTCCCCGGGCAATTTCTCGGTGGGGACTGCGTGTGGGATCCAGTAATCCCTGCCTTTGTAGTTTCACACTTTTTGGACCATTTTCCTCATGGGAGCGAAAAAGCTGTCGACACACAAACTATTTCGCATGTTTGCAGCTCGTAACCGTTTCAAGCCGCGCTCTAATTACACGTTGGGGCGAAAAATGGGCTTGATGGGAAGCGACAAACAACCACTTTGTGTTGGACACGTTTAAACGGTCGAGTGTGTCTCGAAAGGATAGGGATCACTGTTTCAAGAGATCCTATCATCGTAGCGTTAGTGCAGAAGTGTGTTCAATTTGATTGAAAATTCGACCTGACTAATAAACAAAAGCTAGCTCGTTGTGGGATTTCGCCGAACCGACACAGCTCCAACCCCGATGGGGATAGAGTAGAGGGCGCTCGGAACGTACTGTTTCCGGCCATCTCGTTTCAACTACTTCGGTTTGTGTTGTTGAGGTTTCCGATGTGAATTAATCACACCTTATCTACTTTGGCATCATCATTGTGATCCCCATCATCATCTACATTATTCTCCTGGCGGGAGTTAAACAGCGTAGCGTAGCGAACGGAACGGACCCGGTTATGTACGTACGCGGTTTGGAAACGATAAACCCAGAATTGGTTCTGGTGCACCTGGTAAATTACACCATAAATTTACCCGTAGCCAAAACAGGCGCATCGTTCGACCGCTTCATTGCCATTGGTTTACCGGAACCCGGACCATTTTTGGTCACGTTGCAGGATGGAAAAATTTAACGGACAAGGAAACGCAAACCAACGCTCCCTGTGGCGCTGTTGCTATCGCGTTCGACCACAACCCTTCGAGAGAAAAGGATTCTTTCTTCACCCAAAAACCGGCAAGTCATCTATGGAGCTTTCATGCCCACTCTAGGGTTTGCCAGCAACCCGCTGGCAAACCTTGTAGCAAACCGAGACCATTTCATTCTAGGGCCCCGTTTCTGGGTCTATCACGAATCGAGTCATGCACAAAACTTATCCGGTCTGTTTGGAGTAGATCCCGTTCCGAGGCACCATTGAACGTGTCGAAAAATTTCGCCCACGGGTGGGAATATAAATGACACATTGGACGATAAGAGAATTCATCCGTTTAAGGATTAACCACCGGAACAACAAGGGTATACAAAGCGTGTTGCTTTTGGTTGACTTCCTGAAGCGGTTCGGAAACCTCTCATGTCATAAAGAGAACCGTAAGGGAAAGGGTGATTGAGTGAATGAGAAAAAAAAACAGCAAATTCCCAGGGCGCAATATGTTCAACGTAGGTGTAAGAATAATTTGATCAAGCGGAAAATTGGGATGTGTGTACTACCATAAGCCGGACTTGCAAATTTAGGGGCAGCAGCTGGGATGGAAGGCCCCCGGATGGATCGGAAAATAAGCTCATTAGATCGAACAAAAGCAAATGATTTCATCCTCAAATAAGCTGAGACGGATTGATGGAATAAAGGTCCTTGATTCATTATTTAGTCTTCTTCATGTGGGGTGATCCTTTTGCTACATTGTGATGTAGTAGTAGAGTCGGTCTATATAATATTTGCACTCGCGCCCAAAGTTGTCTTAGACAGAAACATTTTGATTTGCATGCATTAACTTATGTTGTCCGCTCCAAAATAACTCGTTAGCCTAACGCACAAAATACAGTGTGCAATTTTTATATTCTCTATTATATGAACAGGAGACGGACAAATTCTTGATTATGATGAATGTTGCTTTGGGAGTTCGTTTGATTGAGTCCGGGTGTCAGTAAAGGGTTAACTACAATTCTGGAAGTCACGGTAGGAAATTGGATTTCTTATTTCACCACGCTACGAATAACACATATCATCGCATGAAAATCCTAAACAATAATCGAGTCATGCGTCCTTTTCTAGGCAACAGATCCTTAGTGGTAAAAGGAATAGCAATCGATTACGTTTTTATTTCACATAGGCGAGCATAGCGAGAGAGGTCAACATTATTCATACGGTTCGAGTTTTCGATACTTACAGTCCGATTGCGGTCAATGAAGGAGATGTATTGATGGACTGGAATAGGAAAAATAGTTGCTTTTTAATTCGCAATTCGAATTTTAAACCGAACGTCTGGTGTCAAGTCTCTGTAGTGGAAAAAGTGCTATCGTATAATACAATTTTTTTTTGGTTCCGAATAAAAGTATCCTTCGTAGTGCAATTTACATCTGACAGCTTTTTCCCTTTTCAACATGTCGGTGTGACGTGCGACTCATGAAAAAAGACGAAAAAAAATTATACAAAGCATTAAAGTTTTCTCGAAATTTAGCCCCAAATAATAAACCTCTCGTCTCTGGGGGGAAAAACGCAACGGTTTCCTAGGGCATCAGCAGCTAAACCGACACGCACCTCCCGTAAAATACGTGACAGTAAGCGACAGTTATTCTGCCCTGCCACTTTGCGTTTGGACTCCGTAGAAATCGGACACCGATCTGTTTCCTTGCCGTTTCGAAGGCGTACAATAGAGTGGCGTGCGTGGTAACAGCTCGTTTTGCCACTTTCGTTGGCGCGGTTATGCTGGTGTGCCTGTCATGGCGATATTTGTCTTCCTTTTAACCCAAACTCCTGGGATCCCTGGGTGCCAGTTAAATAGCCTCCAAAGTTCGGCCGTCGCTTCGTCCTTAACGACTTCTTAACGGTTTGTTGAACACTTTAGCACAACGCACATCTTGTCTTCGTTGCGGTATTGTCGATGAGAGATATCCTTCCGTTCCTCCGCTGTTGCTGGACTGGACTGGAGTTTGCCATTCGCTCCTTCGTCGGTATGGTGGGTTCCTTTTGAACGATAATCCGGTTTCGTTGTAGATTGATTGTGTTCATGCAAAAGATAGATAGATACACCCTCAGGAAAAGTCCACCAAGAACACACTGAGAACGGTATAGAGCCTCATGGCCTTTTAGACTTATTTACACTGATACCCGACCGATTGCCGCTTTCTCCATCTTTATTCATCATTGACTGTTGCTGGTACCGCTGATGTCGTGTCGGTCTATCTCCCTACCCGATTACTGTTGCTTAGTACAAAAGGGTTACTTATTGTACTGAACTAAGGTTTGGTGAGTAAAGACGTGAAAATTGGATTGGAATGATGCTAAAGGGGATCGCTTTTCTTTCCTCGTACTGTTACTACTAAAACGTTCTCCCTGCATATGCCAAGCTGGCAAGCGTGTCTGTTAATGATAATATTACGGTTCTTTCCAGCAAGCTATTCCTTAAATTCTATCTACTTTGTTTATCCGGATAAGTCCACGATATAAAAGAACGCTGTTTGTTGTGCATTTGCTGTTAGAAAAGCTCCCATTATCAAAGGACCCTTCTGTTATGGACAAAAAAGGATGTAGGTGAGAGTTGTGATAAATTTTGCATGGAAGCCATATCATGGTGGATATATTTTTCGCTTTACGGTTGTAGGAAGAGCTATACGTTGTCGGAATATTATGTCCTTTTTGGCTAAATATGGAATTAGGAAAGTTAGAGTCGATAGCACTCTCTGCATGACACAACACAGAAAGAGAGTTCGAACACAGAAAAGGCACGCTTCAATCCATAGTACTACGAATGTCTTTAGTTAGTAAAGCCGGTCTTCTTAAGCGATTAACTAAAAAGACCCAAGCGAACCGTATATTTGATGTTGCCGTAGCAAACAACGATGGGTTAGACGAACTGTTTGACCCGCATATGAACGAAAAACATTATTTATTTACTAACTTCTAGGAAAGTAAATAAACTCGACTGTTGTGCGTTTTCAGCGACGATACACGCCAACGCAAGGGAAAGTAGATTATGGATATGGAACTTTTATCCCTCAATTCTTCACCCAATCTCATTAATATCAGGTCGGTTGTCCTTTTCCGCAGGAAGAACGAAAGCTCTACACTGTGATGCGTGCCACCGATATTGCCAGTGATGTGATTTTAATGAGCGGCAGTAATGGAGATGTCGTCGTTGTCGGTTGAACACCGCTGCTGGGCAATCCGGGCACGATCAAATTGTCCGACGCTCCCTCGTTGAGCCCGTTCAGCGCGGAGCCGGAGGATCCGAGAGCATCACCGTCGTTGCACAGATCAGTTGTGCAGGACCGGTAGTAGGTGATGAAAGTAGGATCTTCGATGACTTCGTCGAGATACTGCGAGAGAAATGCGTGAAATTTGACACCCAATTAGGGGCTACGGTATATATACAACCACCATCACTCGCTAAGATGTCGAAACTAGTGATATCTACCAGTGGGCTTTCTTCACATCCCCGCAAGAAAGTAACCAGCTTACCGGGTGGATCCTGCGAACGAAAAGATGATGTTGGTTGAATGAAAAAGGAGCTTGAAGGTTCGCAAATGCATGTACTATAAATAATTCAGAATTGAATCGCAAACGTTAAAACAACAACGTATATTAAAACATTGTGCACTTCATGCACCGATAATGGTTTACAACAGCACTCAAATGTGATTAAATGAGATAAAACCACCACTGCCAGGAGTGCTTTTATTCCATTTCCTTCCTAAACGTTTTGAAAACTATAAAAAACTGTTTCGATTCTACGTGGACGAGTTGTATACATTACAGTTTAATGTTACACAAATGATACATACCACCAATTCCTGTCGCGTGATGGTGCAATACTTTCTAGAGCAAGTAACTACACTTTGTCCCTCAACACTCTGTGGCTCAGTTACACACCTCACGTCCCCGGAAGTTTGTGTCAATCCACATGCATAGCATCGTAATGCTGGTTGATGAGAGATGTTGTGTTCGAGTTATTCGAGTTATTGATAGTATTAGCAAACAACGATAACACACCAAACTTCCAACAATATAACAATCGTCACGTTAACGTTGGCAAGATGCTTGAGGAAACTTACCTTCAATCGTAGGGGTGTTAAATTGTATCATCATTAACAGAATTGGAATCAGCATGACAGCTTTGTCGATAATTGAAAAGGGCGATTTATTTAATAGCAAAAAACGACCGAATCGACAACCATCACCATCACTGCGACTTGACATTTTTATTGATTTCAACTCTTACTCCTTGTTCGTTTGGCTTAAAGTATATTGAAAAAAATGGATCGAATACAGGCCAAGTTCCTGGCTACCTTCGTATGGGTCAGTATGCTACGTTGAACTGCATACTGAGTCTCGAAGATCCGTGGGGAAACACTAAACTATCAATTGAATCACCCGTGGAAGTAGGGGACGCAATACAGTGCGCAACAGCTTTTATGGATGCCAAGTGGACGAATAATATTAGAACAAAGTAATGTAAAGTAATATGAACTTGAACTAACTGTTCACTATGTTCGTAAAACGTTTTGGGATCTTTATCAGTGAATGCACTTTTCCAGCATTTTATATGAAGAGTAAATTTCTAATATATTTATAACCTGAATCTGCAGCCTATCGTCAGACTCGCACTGTAAACTGTCCGGTGTTGATGCAGATAGTAGAAGATAGTGGCGATAAGATAAGATGGTACATTGTACAAGTAGGAGAAAAAAACATCTTTTTTATTTCAGTAGAAATGCAATACGACAGGCGAAGTTATCAGTTTGTCATTGATAGCATCAGCGAACTACTTGTTTTCTACGCTATGTCCGCCTGCAATGGTATATCGTGTTGGAGTTGAGGGGCATGCACTCAGAATAAATTAAATTTCTTCTCTTTACTTGGTATGTGTCAAAATAAGCTACTGCTTTACCGCGTCAAGACCTATTTTAAGGAAATGTATCCACGGTAGAGAGCGAGTTTGCATGTACACAATTATGTTGTGCTGTATTTATCAATCACCTGATTTTCTTCTTCGTGACCTGCTCAGGATTGAGCACGTCGCGTCGACATGGCCAGGTCGCCAATGAATTTCCAGGAAACTCGGTCTAGGGCTGCAGTCCTCCATCCACGGCTGCATCCGATCTCTGACAGGTTGGACTCTACTTGATCCAGCCAACGAGCTTGCTGTGCTCCTCTACCCCTCGTGCCGAACGGGTCGCTGACTAGCACCTTCTTGGTGGGGCATTAGTTCGGCATCCTCTTCACGTGCCGCAGCCAACATATCCTTCCAAACCATCAATCAGCTCGGCAAGCTCGTGGTGCATTCTTCTTCGCCACACGCCCTGCTCGCACACACCGTCAAAGATAGTCCGTAGGAATTGCAGAGATCGGGTGAAAATCGTGCCCCGGATGTCGAAGCCCGCGCTTCGAATGACACCCTCCAGAGCGATGATGAACAACAAACAGTCAAACAAACAACAGACAACAAACAGTCAATCCTCCTGCCTCAGACCCCGGTGAGATTCGAACGATTCCGAAAGCATGCCCGAAACTCTCCGATCTATGGTATCTTAGGCCGCCTTGAAGTCAATGAACAGGTGGTGCGTAGGGATCTGGTGCTCCTGGCATTTTTAAAGGATCTGCCGTCGAGTAAAGATTTAGTCGGTTGTCGAGTTGCCTCCAACAAATCCAGCTTAGCAGCTAGGAGCTCAAGTCTGCAGAAGAGTATTCGGGACTCGATCTTATAGGCAACATTAAGGACTGTGATGACCCGGAAGTTAGCACAGTCCATCCTGTCGCCCTTTTTGTTCACCGGGTGTATGACACCCAGTTTCCACTCGTCCGGTAATCCTTCCTGATCTCAAATCTTAACAATCAGTCGATGCATGATGGCGTTAGGCCTCTCGGGACCAATCTTGAACAGTTCGGCCACCAGCCCATCGCTGCCAGCTGATTTGTTGCATTTCAGCTGTTTGATGGCACTGATGACTTCATCCGAGGATGGCGTGGGCATAGTTCGGTGTCTCCTGCATCTGTTCCGTTAACGTGTCTGTCAGCACTTCCACCGACAGGATATCTCCTTCCTCGCTGCGGCACATAACGATCATTGGAGTAAAACCGTCTCGTGCCATTCAACATACTGCAGAACTTGCAACTTTCCCCCGACTGGGATAGCTGCTGCATCAGTAGCTCGTCCGACACTTCCACTGGGGAATACCAGGACAGAAGGACAACCAGCCGCCCCTAACATGGAGAACAAACGTTTCTTATATCCACCCCCTCCCCAACTCAATATAGCCAAAAAAAACCCATCTTCCCAAGGAGTTGGGTTTCCCCATATACCAATGCTCAGATATTTGGTGATATATGCTACCATTATGTACGCCGTGGACGTTTTGAGTCGGAGTAGAGTATGGAGAGCATATGATGTCCTTCAAAAGGAGTCGGATCTATACCCATATCAGTGCGGTATTGCTACATACACTGATAACAGAACCAGCTGATTATATAAATGTATAATATCCATCCTCGTTCTTCATACGATTATCGACGATAATCGAATAATAATTTATTAATTCTTTCGGAAGAATCATATCGAGTATGATTCTTCCGAAAGGAAACAATTCGAACAAAGACCGCAGTGTGATGCGCATTGATCCATGATTTGTTTATCGTTCACTTTTCCTTTTCTTCGTTGTGTTACAGATTGAAAGTGTTGAACGATCCTCCTCACCTTTCCGATGTCGCCGCGAGCGAGATAAATGCCGATCTCCGCCTCCAACGCCGGCACCACCTCCTTCAACACCTCGGAAAATTAAAGGTAAGACCTCCTTGTCACTGAAGCGTGAGGCCACGCGACGACGGTATGCAGTTTTTCGTTCGTGGTTGTCGAATTGTTGGCTCAAGGTAAACGGAGTCAAGATAAAGGGAGTCCTTACCCCCTAGGGAAGCGAACTTTTCGTTGCGGAGAGTATACTTTTTGAAGTTTGTTTTTCTAGTTGGAACGCATTTAAGGTTGATTGTACCATGAGACGTCCTCTGTCAGAAGAAAAACGAATAACCTCCAACACAAGCAAACAAAAATCGACAGAGTTCAACTCAGGCTTGCCCTCAAACATTTGTAGAACACAACACAGTGAGCAAACCTGGCCTGTTCAAACTGGTCGATTGGTTGTCTAGAACAGAAAAGATTTACGTGCAGGTAACGTTACGTCAACTTTGTACAGTCAACAAGCAATCTTTACTCCTTAAAGTGTGAGGTGAAATTCAAACATTGTAATAACTTTGTCGTTCCATCCCAGGGACGGGTCCCTCCTAAGTTGCAACTACCCGCTAACATTCAAAAGCCTTTGGAAATATTTTCGACGATATATGGTGCGGAGTCAGTTGAAATTTTGGCGGAGAACTAATCGACGTTTTGGAGTGGTTTGAAAAAAAACTTTTCAAAATCTGCCATCGTGTCACGGCTGGACGGAACCACTGGGTAAACATTCAATTTTAACAGCTGACAACCAATCACGCATAACACTATAATGTTCGATGAAGCTTTTTATATCATAAATAAAATTAAAAATTTCTACTTGAAGGTCGATTGATGATTTACACATCATACAATCTTTATGCCCTAAAAATATCGAACAACAATTTTCATTTAACAACCTGTATTATGTACTTTTCACGAAACTGGAACTGAGTAGAACTTTCCATTTGGTTTTAATTGGACTTTTTTTTTGGTATAGTTCCCCCCGATGCCATGACAGTGTCGGTAACGCAGCCGCAGCAGCCGATTGAAAGCGTCCACTGCGGTCCCTTGAAGCCCAACTACATCTTACCCCCTGCCGCATCCTCATCCTCTTCGACTTCATCTACTGCCATCGTTGAAACTGTCGTCAGTTCTTCAATGGCACTGTCTACGTCCACTATGTCATCCGCCTCCTCATCCACCACACACTCGGGAAGTCCAGGACATGGGCGTTCGCACTCATCCCGCGCTAGTCCCGAACCGGAATCGACCCAAGGCAACCATTCACAGCACACGTCCACACCAACGTCGGCACTACGAAGGCTTTATTTCAAGACCGCTCGGGCAAGCAAGGCAGCCAAAATGGCAGCAACAGCAGCTACCACGGTAACCGCAGTTGCTGCAGCAGCCGCCAACTCCTCAACAGTGCCGAAGGTAGTCGTAATGGGGTCGTCTACAACGTCCGAGGCTACTATCAACACCTCCACCGATTCAGCCTCGACGCACGTCACCAACGTCACGACAACTACGGACACGGAGACTAACGATTCACTAGATTTAGGTAAGAAAGATAGCGTTATATATATATATATATTCGTTTTTCTGCAACCCTTTTTCTATGCCACACGTGCAGAACGTATCACTGACCCTTTAAGTTAAAATAAATCTACTTTAGCATGTAACTTTTTTAATTCCACAATATAAAATATACGAAGCCGTAATGGATTGAACTCACCTTTTGTTTTTTAATCCATTAAAATCTATTATCAGACCTAAAAACAAGCAACCGAATTTACGTCGCAAATACACCTAAAAACATTACCTTCATCATGACCCTTTTCACCGATCTTCCTCAGTTGTCATAAGAATTTATGAAAGAGTTTCGTAGATGTTTATCACTCGTTCCGCACTGGTGGCGGGGGGACCCTACAATGTCTTGTTGCCAGTTGAAAGTAATGTTTACAAATATTTCGCTCACCAGCGGTGGCGCGGTAGGATGGTGATGTAAGAATGTATCGGAAGCCAGAAGATGAAAAAGGCAAAGGAAAATAACGTGTTTTGCTTGTTTTGTATTTGGTTTGCAATTCCGCGATTGCAGTGATGCAGCATCGTTTGTTTTGTTTTGTTTATAGGATTCAACGTACTCTCGTATCCTTTCTGCATATGCTTTGAATTAAAAATTATGGTTGTTTGCCGGAAAACAACAACGAAACGCACATTACAAGTAATTAAGTAAAATTGATTGTTTTCATCTTTCACACGGCCGTGTAAGTGGAGTAGGGATGGCCAATGGAAATATTGTTTTGATTTTTTCTTTCCAACACATTGGATATTGAATTGAAATTCCATTTTATCAACATTCCATACCTTTTTGTTTCTGTATTCTGTCGACGACAATAACTGATTGGAAATCATTTTCCCTTTGTTCACAGGTGATGTTTCTGGACAAAGTGAACCTCTGTTAAGCTCGCTCGAAGACGAAAGCTCCAGCATCATTGTATTGAACCAAACTGCAGGCGATGAGGAGGATGAAAACATTACCGTCATCAATGGACCCGATACCCCATTACTGATCAGTTACCAGGTAAGTGGCTATTTCGTGACAATTTCTTGCATGCTGCGATATTCTCATGATCATAAAATTCACAGTCAAAATGGGTGAAACTATTACTGCAACAGCATTACCCCTTCGCAGAACATATTACGTGTTCTCATTGATTACCGGAGTACGAGAACATTATCAAAATTGGGTACAAATTTGGTACAATTATCCACCTTCAATTGGTTTGCCCTTTTCGTTGTTTTCGCCCGACTCACTTTATTTCGATTTAACTGCGTTCATTAGTTCGTTACAAGCAAATTGGTTAAGTGCGTGGGTCTTGTTCCCGGAAACCTGTTCCCGAGCAGAAGTTTGCTGTTTACAATCTCTCTGCAAGCGATGGAATGCAGTTACCCCGAAACTGTCGAACTGCACTTTCCCATTAAGCAGTTTTCAATAGCGGTGGCGATTGTGCTGCTGCAGGAATAGACGGTTGATCTCGCGCGAGCTCGTAATATCTCAATTTGTAGCGAGGGAGACTACCGTCTCTAGGTAACAACCACTGCGCCAATCCCCCAGAAGGCAGACCGACATGGGTAAATATTGAAATTGCAATTATGATCAACATTTTAGTGGCATTTCGTTGCGTCCGTTGGGTTGGAGAAGGAGGCGGTGGCGGCGCACTCAGGAATCCTACATCCTTGTTTTGTTCCATGGAAGAGACCGTTGTTTTCAGATTCAATTTTTTTTCAGCTCGGTTGTGCTGCTCGAACGCGCAGCAGCAGAAACACGTGAGCGCTTGACGATCGTTTGCAATCTGCAACGACGACGCAACCTAAATTCTAAAGTACCAAAAAGAAAGCACTCAGTACCACTAGGCCACTACTTTCTACTGCTCGTCGCGCTTTGCAATGCAGCCAGTACCGCTTCTATGACGTCATTTGCGCAGTGTTGAGTAACTTTAGAGAAATGGCCTCATCGCTCACCCATTCATTCGACCCGCTCTTCCTACTCCGTTGTGCCTGCCTGCCTGTACTGCTTTGTGGTACAGGGAGGAGGATGATTGTCGTGTGTTACTGTTGGTAAGAAGAGGGCTGCCGCTTCTGTTGGCAAGATTTCTAAGACGGGTGGTGTACGCATATGCCGCCGCTTGCATCCAATTGCTGCACATCCAGCCGTAAGGTATAGCACGTTTCTCGCGCGAGTTGCAACTCACGTTGCCTATATGCGTGTGTGTACGCGAAGCGATCTTATTAATAGCTAGCGTCACTCTGTGGGCATTTTATAATTAGCATGTTTGTGTGTTATTTTTAGGCACAAACATTGATATGTGTGGCGATCGGGCACGATTTTTCATCTCACTATTGTGTAAACATATCAGAATGGGCGACAGCAGTAATGTATGGTTGAAAAATTGCACCTACAATAGTAGCGCACAACACGCCGTCGCTGCACGTGTTGTTCGTGCGGAAAAAGCGTTGTGTGTGGCGAGCGCTGAGAGTGAAGGATTAATTTGTTATACGCTTTTAAATCATTGCAACATATTAAATTGAGTTTGATGGATGTTGGTTCGATGATGCGCTTGTAAAGTCAGGACTACCTTCTTGACGAATCGTTTCTTACAGAGGCAGCGGTCGTCTGCGGAAGAAGTTCATTGAGAAAGCCTGTTGGGATGACATTAAGAAAGGTTTTATTTTATTGACATTCAAAGAAGTTGCTCAGCTGTGATGAAAAACATTTTCCTTTGTACCCGATGCGCGCTGCGAAACTGTAGCCAATTTGGAAAAAACGCAACACACACACACACACACACACACCAACAATCAATAGAAAGCTGATTTGCGGAGGTACAGCGGTACGACACGAAGCTGCGTTCTCCTTTTCCCAAACACTTACGATGTGCTTTATCATCGTTTATCAAAGCGTAGTCGGATTCAGCTTCAAGGAATCTGTATTACAAAGGTAGACACATTTTGGCTTCCCTTTTATCGGGAACTGCTTTGGTTTGCTGTTTTCCATACCTTGTTTCCATAGTGTTTTCGCCGTCTCTGCCATCGCTCGCCCCATCAACAAACATTGTCCACTTCGATCAACAAGATGTTTCTTACTGCCCCTTACTCGTTATTCTTATTTAGCTTGCCAAATAAATAGGAGCGAAATGTCAGCAACAGGAACAAATGTCTCCAAACATTGGGCGCTGGTGTGTGTCCCTTGTGGAAGGACAATCGCAACCACATGGCGATGCTGACAAATCCGACACACGCGACCACTATTCCGATGCCCGGCGAAGCGTATTTTTGCGGGAAACGTCTGCCGACTCGAAATTCTGCCACTCAAAAACACACTTCACATGAGAAGTGGCAGTCATCCTCCTGATGGTTTGGAGGAGACATGAGTCATCTTTACGGCGAGCCGGAACCAAAGGCGGGGTGCGCTCTCTTGAACAATCCACTTACAGTGAGTTGAGGCCAGCGTTCTACCTGTGTTTCGTATCGTGCTGATGAGAGTTTCATGTAGAATTGACTCCCCGGTATTGCGAGGAAGGTATCTCCGCGCTGCTCTTAAGATTGATCCAGAGATACAAATTAAGTGACGAGTAGGTGACGCTGACATAGCACGATATCTGAAGAGAATACCCGCCCCTAATTAAAAGGCTTCGCAAATGAAAAAATATGAAACAACATTTACCACAACGAAAGGGATTCTCGTCATTTATATCAATATCAACAGCTCGAAACAACAACAAAAAAGACGTGAGAAAGGACTCAAGTTTATGAAACAGCAAAAATATCGAATGTAGGAGTTTCCCTTCAGCTTATGAAAAAAAGGACAATGAAATAAAAAGTATAGTGATGGTATGGACGCGGCCACATCATAAACGGCACAGATCCCGAGGGGGCTGATTTAATTTTCATCTCACACTGAGTTGCATCGTTCGCCTAGTGGCTTTTATGTTGTGTCTGTTTCGCGAACGTAGGACATGAAATACCGCAAGAAAGCACTACGTTCCTCTTTGAAAAAGGGTTACAGCATCCGGGTGTTTCAGCTAAAGAATTGTCATTAGTTATTATTTCTTGCTTGCGATATTTTCTTTTCTTGTTGACTGATCCGCCTCTAAAATTGTCTGGTGTTGGTACAGAGTGAAACGTGCGTGGTGATACTTCTGCTAATTAATGTAATTAGATAAATAAAGCTTTGTCCTTAAAGCCTATTTAAGGTACGATTTTCTATACACAAATAGTATGCTCTTTAAACGAAAATGCGCACTGACCTTGTGCATTCGTGATTGTAGCAACCTGCGAACCACAGCAGAGCACCATTTCTGTCTTGCTGCGTTGGTGTGATGCGTGCCTGATACTGTTTCGTATGAAAGCACCGCTAACATTTCTCGCTAATGACCCCGGACGCGTTACGTACGACATGCCACATTTTTTCAGTAGTACACTTTTTGCATTTCTCTTATGTTTGGTCTGCCGGAATGTGCCCTTTGCTTATGCTTTTTTGTTTTGTTTGAAAAGTTGGATTGACTAATGGTTTAACGCTCTCATACGTTTTACCTTCTCTTGCCTTAATGTACCTTGCAAAACCGGGCATTATGGTGTACTTTAGTGAGTGATGCTTTGTTTGATGCTCTATGTAAGTGTTGTTTTTCGTTCTGTTTTACGTTCTTACTCTGTCTCTCTGCTTTTCTTTTGGTTTACTTCTATCTCAACACTCTCCACATCGGCTCATTACGGCTGCAGACAAATGTTGTATTGTTATTGTATAATGCTTCTTTGTTCGGCTCGGCAAATTCGTATGCTGCGTGCTAGGGGGGAGGGTTCTCCGGAAGAGCGAACCCGCTGGAACACAAACACATGCAAGGCAATATTTTATATGCGTAAAAGTTGCACAACACGAAACAAGGTATATTGCGCCGTCGAAGATGGGAAGAAGGATGTGGCCGTAATACTGGGTTTCCCATTTCATGAGCCGTGTACCTCTCTCTTTTGCTGTTTAGTTTTCATTTACCTCTGGTGTCATAGCATTGTTTCGACGCAAGAATGAAAATGCAGAAAGCTCTCGATGTTAAAACGGGAACTTGAGGGTACACATTTCGTCGAATTTTTCGTTTCCAGGAAACAGTTGCGATTCGATTCTGTCGTACATTCTACGCTATGCAGAATTCCTGCATAATATGTGTAGCTTGTCAGAGGGCGAAAGTAGCATGCCTTTCTGCCGATTCTTGCAAGCTCTAACAATAACGTGTAAGTTCTTTTCACCTATCGGAGAAGTATGTCGTGCATTGTGTCTGCTGCATGTAAAAGAAATACGTTGGATTTTGCACCATCCGTCTATTGGAGTGTGTGTGCAAATAAATGTCTGGCCAGGAAGTTCCGTGCCACAGGAAAGTGAAGACTGAAAAAAGGTGTTACACCTTCTACATATTCGTTCCCGTAGGTTTGCTATTTCACTAATCTCTTACTGTGATTTTTCAAAGACACCGTATGCGATTCCTCATCTAAGGCAGAAGTAAATCAACAAAGTGCGATTTATACAGCAGAGTATTCATTGTGTTACGTTTAGTGCAACGATCTTCCGAGCTGTTGCTCGATCGTCGGGATCGTAACAAAGAAAACATCCGCTTGAAACGGCGTATAAAAGAAGGAAAAGTCGCAAAAACAACAAACATAATATTGCCCAACACGGGTAGACACATTTTTCGAATTGGCGCACGCTCGAGTAGGATAGCTGATCAAAGTTATTGGCGACGCTGTTGACGAGCGAACGTTTCCTGGACACCCCGCCTGGATTGGATGTTGTCTGCCAGTCACTGACATGACGTGTGTTTGGACAACAATTTGCTCCGTTACCGCAAGCAAGCCGATGCCCGCTCCTGTTTAGCTTGCGAAGTTAGCCTTTGCGTGTGCCTCATGTGTGACGGATGAGCAGGTTCCATTCCCGTCTCTCCTTTTTTCCTCCATCGAGTGTCGCGAGATTCTTCGACGCTAAAAGTCCAATGACTTTGCAATGGAGTGAACACGAGCAGATGGATGATTTTATTGACTCTGGTCACCGAATCCTCCTTCCGTATCAGAGTGCCGCTAGAGTTTGCTCGTAACAAAAGTGTCGTTCGTTTCACTAGAAACGTTGTTTCTTTCTCGCCATTCTGCGAGAGCCGCACAGACCATACCAGACGTGTTGGGGCCAACGTCCAACAGGCTGTGTTTGGGAGCGTTGCTACATTGATTCACGCACCGTTTTACTATTAATGGTCGTTTGTCGTGTGATGGTGCGAAATGAAATGTGGCTTCTAATCGCCAATAGAGAGGATTATATGTCAATAGTGCTGATATTAATAATCATAAGAGTCACTAAAACTGGCAATCACTGTGGGGTAGTAATAACACAGTAATGACTGTTGTGCCGGAAGCACTGTGACTTACACGCGGAGACGCACAGAAGCTTGGAGTGATAGTAATTAATTTCAAATGGTGTCACTCAAGCCGTGTGTAAGATGCTTCGGTGTTGAAAGGACAGGAACATTCATGAAACAATTGCAATTAATCTTTTTCTACCGACTTCACTGTAATATCTCGCCGCCGCACAGCTGTAGTCTTCGCCGGTTTTGGTTTTATTCTGTCTACTTGTGTGCATTACTGGGGAAGTCTTGAGGAAGGTCTTTTACCTTTGTAACCGTGAAAACGGTCATAAATCTCTTTTTGTACACATTGCGCGCACGTACAACATTTCGTTACGGCACGACTTTGTGCAGAAGTGTACAGGACACTACAACGCCTAGCCGTACATACGAATCTGTCTTGGCCAGTAGTTGACAGAGTTTTAAATCGTCTACCGTGTCACGTTGGCTGTACAAGGGTCTTCGGAATTATCCTAACTGGAAGACGATGCGCTGGACCGACGCGCAAACGCTTGATGTTTACTCGAGGACAATAAATTACTCGCTAATTAGTGAGAGTTTTTAGAGTGTCGGGTGTCTGCTTTGAACTACAATAGCGCTGCGACTAGAGAATTTGTCTTGAACAGTCGTCAAATGATATAACGTAATGGTTGCTTGTGTTCAGATTTACGATGGTGGTACATTACGTTGTTGAATTTACATTTCATCCGTCCAGTGCTGTTGCTAGTGAAAGTATTGTTTATTTAAACAGTCCGTCTAAATTACTCCCACTTGGAAAATAATGAGCATATCTTGCAAGCAGGTATGCGTTAGCAAAGGTGTTCATTTTAAATACATACAAAACTGTGATGGAGGCGCCTGGTGTTTCGCACTTTCAGTGGAGACGCCCAGTCATTTATAGGGAATAGTTTTTTGCTGTGTTTCAATGAAAAAAAAATATGTTACTTAATTTATATTACTCTGCGCATATTCATAATTTAAAACTATCTTTTCTTTGTTTTTTCGTTTCTTAGGAGCTGGAAGATCTTTCACCCAAATCTCCCATGTTTTCCTCGCGTGAATCTCCAAACACAAAAGCCGGAGCCACCAACCGAACGCAACAGCCCCGCACAGCACCAATTTCATCGAATGCGACGTGCTTTCCTTTTGATCCCCCCATATCACCGAAGACGTACAGTGGGGGTGTTAGCCGCGGTGATTTTGCTTCCTTTGCTCGTACGCACGAAACCATGTTTAGTTTCGATGAGTCACCAAACCCAGTGAGGCGTCCACCACCAAAAATGCTACCCACTTCGGCAGAGCACACGCCCGACCATTCTCCAAACACAATCGAGTCTGTCGCTAGTCCTGAACAGATTATTAGCACACCATTAGCAAAAGAACGTGTAACGGACGCTGCGCAGCCTCCAAAGCAGCACATGGAACCGATACAAACGTCCACATCAACCCCCAAGCGTCTGATGAATAGTTTCAAGACTCGTAAAGAACGTCTCGTACAGCAGGCGGGAAGCGCTGTTGCTGCAGCGACAGCCGCAGTTACGTCCGCTGGAGCGTCTGGTAAACCGTTCAAGAATCCAAATTACGATCCCGACCTGACCATGTTTCCTTTCGACCGAGAAGCAATCGATTACGATCGCATCCAGCGTGAATGTTTCGCCGTGGAAGAGGAGTTACTATTCGAACACGATCGACGCGCTGATGATGAGTATCGCAGCGGCGTAGGAACTGTTGGTTGTGGCGAGTCTCCCTCAAAAACGTTGTACGATGCGGAGATCTTCAGCGATCATTACTCGATCTTTCAGCAGTACGCTTATTTGTCACAACAGGAGACTCGAGACGCGCCTGCCGACCGCAATGCGACACCCTCCAAGCGCAATCGAATGGCGGCAACATCTGATGCGTTTTCACCCCAACGCCGAAACGATCACAACACGGCGACAACAGGTTCGGGTGCGGCCGTTCACCCGCGGCTCTCCAAGTTTGAACAGATCGCCACCAAGTTCGACATGATGCCGTCAAAGTCTATCGGTCCGACGGGCGCGACACAACAGCTTGGTTGCGGCACACTTCCGGACCTACGCGTCGACTACTTCGCAGAAACGTCGTGTTGTTCCGTTGCGGGAATTTCCGTCTCATCAAGCGGAGAATCCGGCAGCGAAACTGCTACCGGCAAAGCGCGTGCGTCGTCTCCGGTATCATCATCATCATCATCGATGGCGACCTCTGGTGGTGGTGGCCTCCGTTCGATGGAAGTCGTTGGCACAGGCGCACTGGTTACCGGTGCTATAAATGTTACGCCAAACCCGATGGAAGGAGCAGTTTGTACACAACCACGGGCGACAATAGTCGTACAGCAAGTACGTAGTTTTGTCTGTCCTCTAAAATCGTTCTTATGTGCAGTATTGTCGATTTTTAGTTTATTATTCATTCATCTTTTGTACGAAAGTAGCAAGTTTGAATCGTTTAAATCATCTGAGTGTGTGTTTGTGCGTGTGAAGGTAAAACCTGTCCGTTGTGTACGGTATGACATCTGCAATTTCGTTTCGGACTGTGTGTAACGTGCGAGCAAACGTTTATCATCATCAGTGTTTTATGTGATACGTATATAAAACTATACGATTGCGTACTGTCGTGACCCTTTGTACGTGAACAGCATTGCTGGAATTGATCTTTGGAAAGAGCTTCACGGCTTCCAGAGTACGGTTGTTATTCTGTCGGAGCTATTTTTAAGCGCTCCCCGTTGTTACCTCTGTTTCGGACTGCTGGTTTATCTCATCGAAAATTTAACTTTTTTCGGTCTGACAATTGTTTACGGTAGCCGGCGATCGACTGACTGGTGGCAGCAATACGCACATCTCCCACAACATCAACACCAACAGTCCCAATTGTGGTGCAAAAAGAAAATGATAAACTTCGCAAAAACGCTGTGAAAGTTACCGATCGTTGTAGAGTAAAGTTGTTAAACGTCTCGACATGAATCGATTAATTAAGAAAGTGACAAAATTTTTAGACCAAAAGGTATGCAGTGCTTGACAATGCGGCGTAGAGCCGTTATACTAAATTAAATAAATAATAAAAATATGCAGTGCTAATGTGGTGTGTATTGATGCCGTTGAATGTGCTCTTCCAGTGCTTTGCAATATTCAAAACTTAACTAAACATGCTTACTTAGCGCAAATGTCTCATATTTTTTTGGTAATTAGTAAGTAAAACTGTAACTAATAGTCGTGTAGCAACACGAACCTTTTTCCGTGTATAGGGGCCTTGGATTTAAATGGTTAACGGTGTATAGTTGTTATTTCGGAACTACAAACAACAATATGTTTATATCTGTAGGACACGTGCTCGTCGCCACAATGCAGGTCTTTTGCGTCATTGGCCAGCCGCACTGTGAGTGCTTGCGTGCGTTGTTTAATGAAAAACAATCGACAACGAGCGCCATTTCCGGAACTCGAACGAATTGACCCTACGATTGGCATCGCTCCGTCATATTACTCTGCGTTCAGATTTTTAATGTGAACTTTTAATATTTCACGCCTGCCGTTTGGAATCTGGCCAGTTTGTTTTTATCGGATTGTTTTCCTTCCGGCACTTTACTTTGTTATTGTTTTGTTAGCTGGGGAGGAGAAAAAAACATAACACTAACTGAACTAATTATATCAAATCGAATATCCAACGAGACTTCAGTTTCCGATGTCAAGTGTAGTGGATATGTTTCCTTTTTTTCATATACGTTTGATGTTCTTTGGCCCACACCTTTTGGCATTTTCGTCACACAGAATAACGCAAAACGTAGTTAACCTGTAAAAGTCAATTTAATGTTTGTGGTAGGCTTTAACCTGCCTGCTATCTTAAGCTAACACCCTCGCGAACGGAAAAGCATAAAAGATTGTTCAATAGACCTGCAAACATAAAACGCTTTGATGGAATAGGCTCAGGCGCGGTTTTTTTTCATTTTCAATCTTTTAAAATAATCGAATTCGTTTCTTTGAGTTTCCACTGAAGCATAATCGGCCGGGAAATTTGATTCTAACTTTGTATTATGTGCTATTTTCCATCCGTGCGACGCCTTATCCCACGAACTCGTCACGTATCAAACAAGTGGTACGGCCAAGAACAAGTCGTCGATAAGGAGACGATTAGAGTAAAGCGATGCGGATTCACGGCAGAATTCATGTTTCTTCGATATACTTGTTGTGCGTATGTGTGACTGGAATGCGACTGAAAATGTGCAATCCTTGTCGAAAAAATATTCCGATAAAATACGATCGCAAAAATTGTTCCTTTTGAAATGATTTTTTTATTTGACTGGACAATTCGATTGTTGTCCATGTTATCGAAAATAATGTGTACCAAAATTGAACCAAGTGGCTTTCCTGAATTATTTAAAGTGATAGTTAACAGTATAATCCACAATTTTATAGGAACTACTTCTAACACTGAAAATCTTTCAAAGTAAAATCCATTCTATAGAATTAGATTTGTGCGTTTTCTAGTGGCATGTGTTTAGCCACATACTTGTATAGTACATTCACAGAAGATGAGATATTCTCTTCTACAAAAGCACAATTTTTTGAATCTGAACAATGATGTTGAGTAGTTCTGCAGAAAAAAATCAAACAAAGGATCTTCATGTATCGTACAAAACTCAGCATCGAAGATAATCCGTTTTGCTTTCTGAGACGAACAAACGACGCGCGCGAACGTTGCGAAAATTATGCCTGAGTCATTTGCGGTCCATCCTTTCACACGGTGACAGTATAAGTTGGTTAAAAATATTAGTCATCTTTCTGAGAATGAAAGTGAAAAAGGCGCGTATAAGATGAGGAAGATCGACGAACAACACAGATGGAGTGAACTCACTTCCTAGAAGTACTGTTTTCGTTAGGAATAGGTTTCTGCTCTGATGCTCGGGCATAGTGAGTAAATTCAAAAACGAAGAGTATCTCCATCCTGCTGCTTGTATATACTCATAAGCGGCATACGGTTTTCAGTCATCAAGTTAGATGATTGGCTTTTCACGTTTCCATCCTACCAGTCCCTCTCTGTCGACTAGTGCTCTAACCGATCTGCATAAAGACCGGTTGCAGAAGCCGTTAGTTCAAAATTCATCAAATCTTTCCCGCCACACGTCTCCAGTATATAGTTGAAACGGTGTCATGTTGTCATTGTCAATGGAGCGTCGATGATTTCATTAAGGGTGCCGCGCGCGCCGTACGTTGACGAGCAGACGGACAACTACAGCATTACGTGGGCGTCCACTGAATGAGTTGCGAGAGCATTAAACATGTGCGAACGATCATCAGTGTAGCGTGCACGAAAAAAGGAACAAACCACTCACCCCAAGTGGATGACGGTGTGCCGCATGTGTTGTCGTCGTGTCGCATCAGCCGGTCAGAGTTTCCTGTTTTAATCAGGCCACATTTGGGACAAACCCACAGCCAGCCCTTCATGGAAAACTGCATGGACCAGTTCAGGTTAATAGCAGCCACGTCCCACACTTTGGTACTAACCGCGCATAATGACTGTCCAGATAGGAGTTTCCATGTTTTTGTTTTGAGAGGCACTTCAGGACATTGATTAATTTTATTTGATGATGTTTGCCCGACCCCCTGGTTAGGATGATCACTACCACGGGGTGAAAGACTATATCTTCTTCACACAATACACGTAATAACCTCCTCGTCCCCAGACGGACAGACCACGAGCGAACGATAGCGGGAAAGCGATCTGTGTAAGTTGAACATGCTTGACAGTGTCACGTTCGTGCGGAAGAGACTCTTTCAACTTGTCCATTCTTGGGCTGTATTTGCTCTGCTGGGATTGCTGCCTTATCTTGCTCATCGCATCGTTTGCTCTGAATTCGGCGGGCTTGTGCTATAAATCACGCCCGTAATTCGTGCAGAAAATTATCCCATTCATTAGCGTTCACGCACCAATGCGAATGTTGAAATATATTGGAGGACCAGTGGTAACAGCATCAGCTTTTGTGGGTTTCCAAAAGGGCCTACGAACCTTACCCTAATTAATGCCGTTACCATTGACAATCGTGTCGCTGATTTGGATGGTTTGTCTAGTTCAAGTTGAATTTAAACTAATTGCTCTTGAAAGTTAGAATATGCTCGAAATTGATCGCGCGTGTGGTACGGCACATGACAATTTTTCGAAAATTGCTTTTGTATTGTATTTTAAAAATTGTATTTTACTCAGTTTCGTTGTAAATTTAAAAAAGAGGCGTCGAAGGTTGATCCGGAGTTTGTCGTGGTTAACGACTTGAGCTTACATTCGTTGTTTATTGACTTGACCCTTGGAAAATTTGATAATTAATCTTTATTATATTACCTTTTCGTTATTATTACACTCGCTTGTTATATACAATTTTCGGCGAAGTGTTTTATTAAATATACTCTACTTTTTCCTGGCTTTTCTTCACACAGCCATCGCTCAGTCTGGACTATACGTCCGTTGAAACGATTCTGCTAAAAAATGAAGGAGACTTCATCAGTGTCGGCGAGCAAGGAACGAAAGGCGAATTACAATCGACGCAAAGGAAAAAACAGCAACGGGAGGAACACATGCGACAGTTGCTGGACGTGACCAATACGCTAACCACGGAGGAAATTAAGGATTTCGAAATGAGGTAAGTGAATTGATGTGGTTCGTGTTTTGTTTGCTGGGACCGTGTCGTATGGGTGTGGAGGATACAGGAAAGACGAAACACCATTTGCAACAAAAATGGTCCGCCTTTTTGAGGAGGCTTCATTGGGAGAACGGAAACTTATTATGTGTACGATTAAAATATGGCCCTGACGCATATTTTGCACATAAAGTTTTCCGACGATCCTTCACGACTTGCTATGGAACTGCTAGGGAGCTTCTTTCTGAGTCTTTACGAGAGGACATCATTACTTGCGCCATTTGATGCTGTAATAATATTCATTAAATAGTTTACGGGAAACCCGAGATACTGGACACGATACCACCACTGTCGTATCTCAAGCACCAAAATGGCATCGTGTCAAGTCTCTGTCAACGATATTCGTTGATTAAATTTCCACCGCCCATAACTGCTGTCCTCGCGTCTATAAAAGAAGGACTACTGTTGCGTTTTGGAATGATTTTCGGCATCGTTTTCGAAACAATATCGTATATTCGTATTATGTTGTATAACGGAAAAGCAGCTTCCTACACACTCCACTGAATCACCAAGAAGAGCCACGCGTACGTGATCGATTTATGTCCATCGATTCGCCTAAAAGAATGGACCCTGTGTGTCCTGTTCTCGCAATGGCGGAATGATGTGTGCCTGCCGTATGATCATCAGATGAAATTGGATTTCCCCAAGTTCACGCGAAGATCCGGCCTCAGCTATCACCCACCACGAGACACATCGGCTCTGGATGTTGATAAATAAACATTTTACCATGAATTTCAATTCCCGACATTCCGCCCAAGATACAAAGCAATACACACATCGTTCTAGTTTCAACAAAGAACCCGTCGGATGATCTTTTTTTTCTTTCTACTCTGTCTTGTGACTTCCGCTTGAGCTCACCATACCGCTGCTGTGTGTCGGTCCGTGGTAATAGCACGGGAATTTGTTAATTCGCAGAATCAACACACCGGAGCGAATAGCCGTATGTTGTTACAAAACAGTGGCAACGCATAGCCAAAGTATTTTTACCGATTTTTCGCCATTTCTTCCCGTTTTCGGACTAATTGGCAATGTGGTTCGCCGTGACCGTTGATGTTGTTGCACGCAGGAGCACTAGATGGAGCACGGAGATGTCCAAGGCCAACCAACAGACGATGCTCCTTTTTTCCTCCATCTGTCTTAGGTCTGCTGCTTGGGTTCACATTAATTACGGCACCATTACATCCGCCCTCTATCACCAGCGTCACCTCAACCCCAGGACAGGTGGTTGATGTCGAATTCGATTCAACTGCGAACGCTAAAAGCGAAAAACGCTGTCCTAAATTAAACCATGTTTGGTACTCATTATGTGTTTAATCTAAACATCCAAAAGCGGGAGCTGCCTTATCTTCTAGCTACAAAAAATGTTCGCTTCACTATGATCATAAAGCCTTCCATCTTTTCATGCGTTAATATCACAAAGTTTACATGCTTTGCTGATAGTTTTTGTTTGTGACAATCTGCTAGATATCCCAACTTATCCCTAAAAAAAATTCTTGGCAAGCGGTGCGCTTGAGTAGTCGGCAACGTCTTCGTTGGCAAACCGTATGCTTTCGCATGTCCTCAAATGAGATGGAATAAAGTTAGCATTTTTCATTTCAGAACAAACTATAGCTATCGACGGATCGATTTCATTGCTGCTCCTGGATAGAAGATGAAGCTAGCAGCAGCAATGCTCTCTGTACATCTTACCACCCTCTTGTGCAATTTGTCGCTGACAAAGACCTTTTCTTGCCAGCACAAATTCGTGGAAGTACAACTTCTAGCACACAGCGAGTGGGAGCAAAAAGTTTTTGCTTGCTCCTATTCCCCGATCTTGTTTGCTGTGGGAGGCTTTTTTTGTTTATGAACATGTTTTTGTTTCGTATTTTTTCTTACTGGCTGACGTTTTTCTATCAACGTAAATTTCTTAGAAATTGTACAACCAATAGCATTCGCTTATTCCGTTTCGAATAAATGTTTCTTTTTATGTTAATAAGCAAAACAACTTACCTTCGAAATGATTATTGTCAACCAGTCTGCGGTAGTAAATTTTGGATACCGAATTTCATTAAATCGTCCAGAAACAGAGGAGATGGTTTTTCGGAACTGCATCACCCAGTGAGTGCGCCAGGGAAACAGACCCTCTACAAGAGCATTCGTCCCATCCTGGTGGCGTACGACGGAGATATTGATTTTTCACTCAAAAATTCCCATTTTGCATTAAAAGGTTCTCGGTTGTAGGTGCTGTTGGGGGTAATATAAGGAGAGGAAAACCAGTGGCCCCAGCAAACATAAACAACGCCTGCAGCAATATGGAGCAAAAAGGCTATTAAAGTCGTTGCACCATTCCCTAAATATCGGCATTTTCCCGCACTCACGGCTTTTCTTTTTTATGGAATATTTGAAATATTTCCATTTGGCCTAATGCCAAGAATGCGGCCTGTGCAAAGTGCTCTCTTACCTCCTTAGGGACAATGGAAATATCATAGGGCGCGAAGTGAAAGAAGAACTACGGCGCTAGGTCGTTGTGTGTTGTTTGTACCTTCCGATGCAACCCTTTTATAGCTCTTCGTTTTGATGGTCAGTAAAGTGGAAAAACCTTTCATCCTATAGGTTGGACGAACGGATGAAACAGCAACGATACGCTACAGTTTCAATTGTGTCACCATCCTGTCTTCTTGTATCATTCGTAGCCAGCCAGCAAGTCTGTGCTCACTCATCATGATGCTGCAGTCGATGGAACGTGTAAATTAAATTCGTAACCTCCAATGCAACAAAAAAGCACGAAAGCGAACATAAAATGCTTTTAAATATGATTCTACACTATCCAAGGATTTGTCATCGGCGTATGAGAAGAATCCATTCCTTTACTGGGGTTAAAAAAGCAACATTCGATTATGCATATTGCCTAGCTTTATTTTTACGTACTATACGTGAGGCGCAGCGGCAGAGCCCAATCACGCGTCGCCGAGAATTTGCTTTAAATCATCCGGAAGACTTTTCTTCATGTTTTCCATGTGCCGTAACAGTTGCTCTCGCGTATCGCGCACGTTCAGCTGCACGGGTAGCGCGGTCATAACGCTGCTACTATTGCCCTGTAGCAGCGTCAATTTGTGACGCAACCGCAGGATCATGTCGACTATTTCCACCTCGAGCTTTCCCCTGGCCCATTCGGCCAGATTGGATTCGGAGAGTGTCTGCATGTGCAGTACCTGAAGCGTTTGCTCCAACTCAAAATAGCGCGTCTCGTACCAGCCTTTAAAGTTGGGCGAACTGAAAAACCGACGATACAAACCCTCCCAATCGCCCTTGCAGCTAGAGGTTAGCTGAGGCCCGCAGTCATCCAGTGTGGCCAGGAAGTCTTCCTGTTTGAATGGGTTTGGTTGGGGTGCTGATCGAAACGGTGAAATGTCCTTCTGTAGTGGCATTAGCGAGGCCATGTATCGTTCCAATGGAATCATGAAGCTTTGCGTTAGTTCTAGCAAATGACGTCTTAGCAGGGCAGATTGCACGGAAAGCGGACGGTCTGTCTTAAGGCCAAGTAAAATCTTCTTGATGAACGCTTTGTCCTTTTGCACGAACGGTTTGTACTGTGTGTAAAGACCGGGCGAAGTATCTAGCAGCTTGTGAGTGATTTGTTTGATTTTCGAGAGTCGCGACAGTGTTGCCGACCCATCGGAAGACAGGCCTGCAGTGCTGGTGGTATGGGTCGTAACTGATGCACCACTCGAAGGTGTTGATGTTCGTTGCCGTTGTATCTGCGCTTCCGCACTATCCTGTAGGCGTATCGTATGCGGCCAATGTTGAAGTGTTTTAGCAAAGAACGGATTTGTCACACCCAGTATAATCGCCGGATGGCCGTTCTTGTTCTGCGTGAACTCTTTGAACTCAGTATCGTGGATGGTAAAGTAAGGACGGCTTTCGGCGCAGTACGCCAGCGGACTGATAAGGCTAGTAAGGGATTGCACCATGTGTGCACAATCGGTCGGCGAGGTACCGGTAACGATGATCGGCTCTCCGGTAAGCACCAGCTCCCAGAGCAGATGAATGTGAGGCAGAAACAATTGCAAACTGCGGAAGATGTCGATTTCGTGCACGGATGATATGGTGCGGGTTTGATTGTGACGCCCATTGACGCCGGATTTGTTGGCCGGGTAGAGGCTATCGACTGGCGATATAAGTGTACAATATTTACCATTTTGCTTCGGTATAGCAACCTCGTATATACTGCCGAGCAGTTGTAACTGTAAAGGTTCATCGGTGAGCAGGGACGGCCACTTGCAGACACTGTCACAGACCGCTTCTAGGGTAGGTTCTCCAGTGCTAAAGTAAGACGGTGCAATAACACTGCATAGTTCGTAGTACAGATTGACGAAAGGCAGCCGTGTTAGCAAAACTAAACTCTTCTGGAAGTAACCTCGCTTGAGCGTGGCATCCTTGATCTGTCGGAAGTACACAAATCCCCAGAAATGACCCGGATCGGCCCGATGCACTGGCATACAGTGGCAATTAAACTCCTGCAAACCTTTGGGGAGCGTTGAGTTTTCCGAGCCTGATGAGACACGCAAACGAATGTGAAACTGGGAATCACCCATACAGCCAGAGTTCGAATCTGGGAATGCCAGGTAGCAAATGTTCATCTTTTCCTGCTCGGTTAACGTAACGTGCTTTGGATAGATAAGCTCCATCGCCTGACCCAGTTCAAGATCGAACGTAACAACACAGATACAGTGCAACCATTCACTAAATCGGTCCCAAGTGCCTATCGTCTGCCCATCCGATTCCACTTGTTCCTGCCGGTCAATCACACTCTCAGATATTTCCTTTCGTTTGCGCAGCTCCTCTTCTTCCTGACCATGTTCCATTTCTAGTATTAGGCGTTTGTGTTCATACACGATACGATCAATCTCGTACCGTTCGAGCCGTCCCTTGTCCAAGGTGGCCTTCAGTTCAATGTTTCCTTCCACCATTACGTGCAGCACACCATTAAGATCCACATTAAACGAAAGACCAACGTCTTCGAGCCCTTCGCCAAAGCTTCCCTCGAGCTGCAACCGTCCCAGCGTAATATTATCACTAACAATGGCACTTTCTCCTTCGTACAGTCGATGGGTCTCACGAAAGTTTTTCACCCGGTGGCGTACTTTAAGCGGAAGTGTCGAATTACGACTGATCAGTATGCGGGGTGACTCTGCTGCTCCTTCCGCATCCTCGATCTCTTCACCGATCATCCCGATCGAACGCGGCACTAAATCCCACCAGAGAAGATCCTGAATCGCGCATGATTTATCTCCACTTAGTATGCCGGCGGCAATGGCCGTCCCAACAACGACCGCTTCGTCCGAATTGACCGAACTGCTGAGCGATCGACGATCAAAGAATTCACTCAGCATTATTTGCACCCGAGGGATGCGCGAAGATTCGCCCACTAGCATAATTTCGTGTATCGCAAATCGGTCCTTCCGGGCACGCCGTAGGGCAGTTTCCACATGCAGGATAACACGTTCGAACAAATCCTTACACAGCTCGTCTACGTTGTCTTTCGTTAGCGTCGTGCAGAGTTTGTAACCGTCGAGCAGATCATCGATTTCCACCGTCACCTGACTCGTGTAAGAGAGTGTGCGTTTTGCCTGTTCACAAGCCTTCCGAAGCTTCCGTATGGCCACGCGATCACGTGCGATGTCTTGCGCCTGTTTGTCCTGCAGTTCTTTCATGAAATAGTCCACTAACCGATTGTCGATATCTGCACCACCGAGTCTGGTATCGCCGGAACTGGCTTTAACCTGAAACACCCCGTTATAGATGGTCACGATCGATACGTCCAGGAATCCGCCACCAAACGAACACACCAGCACGTACTGTTCGCCGATAAGTTTTTTGTTTATTCCGATTGAAATAGCCGCAGCGGTGGGTTCGTTAATTAATCGAAGTACGGTCAAGCCGGCAATGGTGGCCGCATCCAGTACGGCTTGCCTTTGCCCGTCGGAGAACTGAGCAGGTACGGCGATGACGGCACATGTAACAGGACCGCCAAGCTGTCTCTCTGCCGTCGAGCGCAAGTGTGCCAGTATAATGCCACAGATTTCCTCCGGATGGTAACACTTGGTCTCGCCTTTAAACTGCACCTGCAAGCCACCCTCCTTTTTGTGGCGACCCAGAATCCTCTTCACTTCAATCACGCAGTTGGCCGGATCAATATCAGCCTGCGCAAGAGCATCCTCACCCACTAAGCGACCCTTTTCAGTAAACGCAACCACCGATGGAATGCGATGATTGCCGCATTCGTTGGCGATGATTTCAAACTTGCCATTTCGGTAAATACCTACACTGGAGTAACTGGTGCCAAAATCGATTCCAATCGCAACCGTCGGCACTGACGTGTTTCCGGTTCCCGTTGATGTTGGTTGCTGCTGCGAGCCAGTGGTTTTTTTCGGTGAAGTCATTATGGTGCGCTTGCTATGTTTAAACTTGTGCTTTCCTTCCGGTTTCGAACGGTCCGTACCAATTGCACTAGATCTAATACAACAAGCTGGAGCAGACGATCGTTGATAGCATTCCCGATGAGAAGACACTGCCTAGGAAAGCCGATCCCTCTCTCTCACTAATCCGTTGTGCCTATGGCGGAAGAAATAATTAAATCTCATTAAACCATGCTGATAACCGGCCACTGTACGTAATACGATGGGCCGCGCGCAATCAGTTAAACTGATTACAGGCTTTGCATTCGTCACGCGCGACTTGCCTCGAACCACGCACCACCATGTGTTGCCGCTATTTATTTATTTTCTTCCATGCACTCGTTTTGACATTTCGAACGAAACAAAACGTAAACAAACAAACAATTTACGTATGTTTCTTTAACTTCGCTACTGCTCAGCACACATACACATGCAAATAGGGTTATTTACGAAACCTAGCATGGAGCTGCAGCTGTGATTCGTGATTGGTGTGTGGAAATGGCTAGGCAACGTAACAGGCGGACAACATAATGCTTTCGATGTGGTGGGAATTTTCCTCACATACCTGCCATAGAGATAATATCGTCTGGATCTTGGTTTGCAGCGGATTGCTTGTACTTGTATTACATGCAATCGAAAGGATTTACGAGCAGCACTGATTATCACATAAGCAACTGAATAATTGAGTCTAGAATTGGCCCTAAAGGCGTACGAATGTCTTTACAACAGTAATACTGCTTCTGCCACTTTCACCTGTAGTATGTGTATCACAAGCGAATCGATGAACCTACAACCTTCACCACCCAACAAAACTAGGCTCACTATTCTATAGAACAACGAAACTATTTTATTAACAAATCACGAGCTCCAACACACAACTTAAACGTACTCAAATCAGCCGTACAAACAAGAACTAATTTGTTGGACGAAAACCAGACCGTTTCTCTCTTCGCAGGGTATTTCCGATTTTCAGCGCAGTCGCGCAACAGCCGTGCAAAAACGACACACGGCTGCGCGTTTGTATCCCATGTTTCAGTGCTTCTGGTCAAAACGATGGACGAGTACAGTAGTAGAGAAATGCTTATAAACAAAGCCACTGTTTGAAGAAATTAACCCTTAAATTGTAATATAATTATAACTTTATAACTTTTTCGTTTTTAATTTAATTTTTCTACCTTAGATACGGTAGCCCTCATCACAGTCGGTCCCAATCGGTCAAAACTCCAGGAAGTAGAGCATCAGGCCGTCCAAATCAGCTATGCTTGCCACAGCAACGTTCGAGGTACTACAGATAGCTTACCCAACGGTTCCAAGCCAACAATACTTAACAGTTAAAATTTCCAAAATTCTTTCCAGAGTGGCTTCCATGCCCAACACAGGCGTCGAAGAGGAATACTACAGACTGAGACACTTTTCCATCACTGGCAAAGGTGTCGTGAATCGGGGTGATTCGTTGAAAAGTAGACGGAGCAAATCAAATAATAGTGTAGCCAGCTCAAATTCCAGGTATTATTATTATGTACAGTATTATTAAGATGGCGAAGTTTCTACAAATGAAATTTCATTTCCAAAACGGTTGTTGTTTTGTGCAAAGCTGCTGTAGTTAAAGTTTTAATGACATATATACGCTTAACTACACTGCACGTCGAGAACAAGGTACAACATTTTAACTTGCTCCACTTGGTCCCATTTTTATTTGATTCCATTACAGTACTGAACATCTAACTCCTGCCACCGGGGCCGTTGCTGCTGGTTCTGCCCGCACGTCAGCCACGTGTAGTTTGGCATCTAGCCGAGAGAGTAGTACATCTAATCCGGCATCAGGACCGTACAAGTAAGCACCGAGACTAGGTCGGTTGTGATTGTGTAGACATACAAATGCAATATTTTTGTTGGATTCTCTTTCCAGAGTGCTGATGCTGGGTGGGCAAGCGGTGGGTAAAAGCTCATTAGTGTCGCAGTTCATGACATCGGAATATCTACATGCGTATGATACTAGCATAGGTAAGTGTTGAAGCTTATTTTGCTGATTTAATAATATAGTATAAGCTATCAGAAATGTTCTTAACAAATTTTATAGCCTAATAATTGCGTATTTATGTTAACATCAATTTGATTCTATACACAAAGCAAACACTTTGCTTTCCCAAACCTCGCAGTGAGCTCAAACCAGTTTGTAAAGTACGGAGGAAACAATTGATTATCCATTAGTGAAAATGCCTGCGTAGTGCATGCTGTGTGACATGATTTCGCCTAATGGGCGCCTAAATGTTACGGACATGCCAACAATACAAACCCCTTTTGTACCCCATGCATATTCTTACGCTCCTTGCGACAAAATGGGATGTAGCACACATGTGTACGTAATGGTTTTTAGCGTAATGAAACTGTCAACAGCACCTTGCAAATCGTCAATATTCCTGTGGAAAATGGGCCCCGGAGAGAAACTCATGTTCAGTTATTTTCCGGAACCGTGGTCGTTCACGAAAACATCCGGGAAGAGTGCTGCATTACACCATTGTATGCTACATGTTGCAATTGTTTTTGTTTTGTTATTTTTGAAAGGTTTACGGCATCGGTGTATTGTTAGTTCTCGGGATGGCGTAAACAGAATAGAGCCTGAAATTCGAAAACTTTTTTTGAAAATTGTTTTATTGTACTTTATGATCAACAGTTTACATCGTTGTTTAGTGCATGTCAAGTTGTAAGAACATGCAATTAGTTTGCAGCTTGTTTGTCGAGACAAAAGTAATTGCTAAGTATCAATATGCATCTCAAAAGCCAGCAATTTCCGCCGAAGAAAATCAATTTCCTCTCTGCCAGACACGCCAGACTAGTCTGCCGACAAAGATCACTGTAGAACTGTAAGGCATATGGTCGTCATCTATTCGTAACGACAAGCCGCGCGTGGATGGAAGTGACATTGTATTGGTCTTCCATCGGTGGAGCAAAGGACTTAATTAAATTTCCTTCTTTATTCTGCAACGCAACTGCTCATATTACCGGTGACGCGTACAGCATCTAACCTTAGCGCGAGTGCTGATTTAATATTGGTCTCTACCTTTGACTGACCTAGCTAGCGATGTGCTTTTCACATTTTCGCTTGTCTGTTGATTGCTTCGGCCACAATTTCTAACCCATCTCATGCATACATGACGGGCGCGATGAAGCGTTATTTCTTCAAAGGCAAAACGGGATAAATGTGCGAATATTGCCTCCAATGCCAGCACTAGTATTGCATTGTTGATGTTTTCCCTATCTCCAACCCATCTTTTAAAATGCGACACGTTCCATAGTCTATGAAGCATAGTACTATCCAGCAAAACCCGCAACCAATGAGGTCAACTTTTGTATTTAATGCTTACGCTGGATGCTTACAGAACTAGAATTGTTCAACATTCAACAATACTCTGGACTGTGTTGAAGCTGGTAAATGCAATTATTTATAAAAGATGACATGCTCTTTCTGCACTATCCCTTATTATCCTCCAGCAGGGAGCATTTGTCCGCAGGAAGACAAATACCAAAACGAAAAGCTTTTTATTTCACCATATTCTACGCTGGATGGTAGAACTATATTGTATCAACTCAAAGCAGTGTACGATCCGTAGATTGTTGGGATAAAAGCGATAATTGCATTTAATTGCCAAATTCGTTTTACGCGACATTAACTCTCGCTGACAAGATTAACTTTTGACGGTTGACCGGTATGATGAATAAGCTAAAATAACATTTGATTATCCTACTTACTAAGCGGTGAGCATTCGTTTTAAAGCTTTTTTCGCCTTATTCATTTCTGGACAGAGATGTGTAATTTTTGGTAAACTGTACCAAGAAAAAATGTATTACTTCCTGCTATTTCTTCTAACAAGTCTAATGTATTTCAAATACAAAACATATATGATAAAATTCTTAATACCTATCTCACCTTTAGAACTTGTAGTAGAAGAAGCAAGATAATTTTTTGTTTGTAAATTTATGCTTGATGATTTTTTTTTTCATCTCCATGTTTATGCCCTTTTTTAGATGATGATTCGGGCGAGAAAACGGTTTCTGTGCTTCTCAGTGGAGAAGAATCCGAACTGACGTTCATTGACCATAGCTATAATGAAATGGCGGTAAGTAACACTTATAGTAAAACTTTTTTGTTCTACGTTTCCCTCCGTATCAATCATCTAATTAATTTTCTTGCTACATTCCAGCCCGAAAATTGTATGGCTACGTACGATCCTCACGGTTATTGCGTGATATATTCGTCGACGGACAAGGAAACCTTCTGCATAGCGGAGCGCATTCTGCAAATCCTTTGGACGACAGAAAACATCGCCCAAAAGGCAGTGATACTGGTGGCCAACAAGGCAGACCTGGCACGATGTCGGGTGGTAACGTCGGATGGTAAGATCGCGAGGCTTTTGTGTACAGAGCGAAAATATGAAAACCAACTCATTCGCTTATTTTCCTTTGCTTCCAATCGACAGAGGGTAAAGCAATGGCAACACAATACGATTGTAAATTCATCGAAACATCTGTCGGAATCAATCACAATGTAGACGAGTTGCTGGTTGGGCTTCTCTCCCAGATAAGATTAAAATTGGAAAATCCGGAAAAATCACGGTATGTATTTCTTTTTTTTTTTCGTCAATACTATCCTATTTATTCTTGCTCCTGTTTGTTGTTCTTTGTAGGGATCTTTTCCGGAAACGATCGATACGGAAATCGAAACGTCGCGCCTGTTCGCCACTGGGCGGTGCGATTTGTTTAGCCGGCATCGGTGGCAGCACGAATCCCAGCACACCAATTTCGGGACCTCCGGCTAGTGGTGGTGGTTTTGTCGATACGCCACCCGGAAGTGCACACAGCAGGTAAGGAGAATCTCAATAATATTCGTTTTGGTGGTGGTACTAATCGGTAGATAATGGTTACTTTTTTCTTCTTCTTCCCTTCTTATCTCCTGCGGCATTAGTCCTAGGAAGTATAGAGGATCGCGAACATCTGCTAGCCTTAAGGTGAAAGGGTTGCTAGGCCGTGTGTGGGCTCGTGATTCGAAATCCAAGAGCTGTGAAAATTTGCATGTACTGTAAATTTCCTTCATCAACTCTTACTTTCGTCTCGCTAAACTGCGGACATGTGTCACAGCAAGTGCAAAACAATCGAACTCTAGGGACAATACATTAAAGCTGATGCAGTCTGTAGATCACGTTTGCATGTCCTGCATTTGTTCGATTGATTTGCTATTGCCGAGATACGTATCAATACGACGCAGCACTGAATGATGTCCCAAAACGGGAACTTATTCCCAGATTGTAAAAGCAACCGTTATTAGTAAGCCGTATAATCCGCTGCCATTGATTTAACTATATCTTGAATGCACCGTTTATTCTAAAGCAATTTCTTTAAATTACCTTTTTGTTTCTCGCGATGAACTTATCCACGCTCGATACGTGTATATACATATTTATCATCATTCAAATGGAACGTATTGGAGAGATTATTAGAGACATGTACTCGTCTTAAAGTTCCTAATAAGTGTTACCAAACCAAATCAGCAAACCTCCCTCAGGAACCCAAATGGAGCTGTGCTATCCTCTAGACAGCGTTTGAGTGCTACTGACATCGGAAAGGAGGTGAATTGGTATTATTAAAAGCTCTCACTGTATGCTTTGCTTTATTATTTTTTCCTATTATCTTTTGCTAATATTCCAAACATTAGCAAACAGAGATCATCCTGAGATTTTGTATTGTTTTACCTTGATCTTCGTTGAGTGTAATCCCGCGCTACTTCAAGAGTGAAAATATCGAGAAATAATCAGAAGATCGACTGATCAAACATTTAACAAAAAACATCAAACTAATAGTGAACAATAATGGAAGATACATAGGAAATCGACCATTTTCTATCAACGAAATGAAGCAAAACAAATCACAACAAGCTGCTTTGAAAGCAGTATTTTCTGGTAGAGTGTGGTAAAAGTGCCTTTTCTTAGTTGCCCCGTTGACATCATTATAATTGATTATGAAGTCGTTTTACCCTGATATCGCGTACGTTCATTCTGAACCGACAAAATCTTTGGTTTAGTTTTCCTTACCAAAAAGATTGGATGTTCAGTAAAATGTTCAGTAGCAGAGAGGAGTATAAAAGATAGATAAAATGCATATTTACCGGAATATAAAGTACATCCAACGCGACGCGTTGACAATGACAACGCGAGCAAATTATAGTCTTCAAATTGTTGAACCGAGTTGAACGATCGTTCACCACAGTTAGCACACATCTGCTTGTTAACAATGTTTCTCAAGTTTTGCATAAGCTGCGACTTCAAAGCGTGGCACTAAAAATTACCAATTTTACTCTTTCTATTCCCTTTGCACACGCGCCGTTCGAGCAAGTGAGCGGTACTTTAGAATTAGAAGGTTTTATTAGAACGATAGCGCAAGTTTTGCATTTTTCCGAGCTAATCAACACATTGCTAGAGAGAGAGAGAGAGAGAGAGAGAGAGAGAGAGAAAAGAGAGAGAAATACAAATATATTTCAGTAATATAGTAGATCAAACAAGGAAAAACAAACGCCGCGCGTATCAATAACGCACAATTGACCAAACAAGAATCATAATACACCACAAACGAGAGCGTGTAGAGAAAGTAATAACATTTTGACAAATACAGCATTAAAAGAAAATTGATACCTTAGGCCATGTTTTACCGTGTCGCGTACATTTTGAAGGATATCGCAAACCAACACCATATTCGAGTTCAGCTTCATAAGAACAGGATAGTCATAGTATGTAGCGTGTAGTGCGGATCGGATAAGCGTTTTGAAGCAATTCCATGCACTCAGTACCATTTCCTAGCCCAATCCTGCCTTGTTTTTTGTAGTGAGACCGAGGACAGAGAGCGTATTAGCAGTGAGAAGGATAATGAAATCAACAGATGCAGGTGAAGTTTTTTACAGTGGTGTCGTTTGTCGTCAAACCGAGCTAAAACAGTAAAGCCTGTCCCCACGTAACATTAGTATACACACGGTAGAGAGCGATGAGAAACAGTATTTCAACCCTAATATTAATCGAATTAAATTATCGAAAATGACGGTCAGCGAATCGTGTGCAATAGATTTTTTTCGATAGAATTTTTACACCGTACCAAAAATTTAACGATTAAAAATACAAGCAAAGGTTTATACGCATGTTCTCGCGCATAGGAAAACATATATAAATAAATCATAACGCATAGCAGAAAGAACAAAAAAAGATAAAACAAAGAGGCAGCATATAGGTAGAAGAGGGAGAGTATAGCCGGAAAGGCACAATAATACGGCGCTAGCTCGCGCGTCGATCTTAAAGAGGCAGTATCAAAAGCAATCGAATCTTGTGTATCAATGGTGAACCATTTCCTTGTCCACTAGCACCTTTCTCCCCGTAGTAAAGCCCAGCCCATGTGTGGTCTTCGTTTTTTTTGGCGTGTTTAGATGTACGCACAATATGTGTAAAACGCACACTGCACAATATGAACCGTATCATTCCGTTTATGCGTCGCCGTATTGTTAGGTCTTTGTCTGATTCGTTCGTGGCGTTAAAATCACATTATGACTTACTGTGCTTTTGAAATTCGTGAAAGAAAAACGTTGCAAATTAGATTCTACATAGCTCAACTATCTTCATTTTCTATCAACGCCACAAGTAGAAGATAAATATGTAATAATAATTTTCGACGCGTAAGTTTTAGAATAGCTTAATTTTTTCACATGTACCAACACGCTGTTCCAAAAAACCGCGTGTCCCTTGTGTGCAATAATTAGGAGTAATCAATCTAAAAAGGTACATTTTCTATGTCGAATTCTCGTGCGCGTTGTGGTATAAGAGTAATATTCAACATTGTTGTTTCGTTACAAAATTATAAACTGTGGATTGGGTTTTCTCTCTTTATGTTATTTACGTCGTTTACGGTGACGGACAAACAATAGAAACGCGGAAGCAGAGCAGCGCAATCAAATACTACTTGTTATTACTACTACAACTACTACTGCACATGATTGTTATCTGAATGTGATTTGTGGACTACATGTGGACAAACAGAACCGTGCACAGAGATCGATATATATATATATATATATATATAGATATATATATATATATATATATATATATATATATATATATATATATATATATATATATATATATATATATATATATATATATATATATATATATATATATATATATATTAATATATATATATATACATATATATATATATATATATATATATATATATATATATATATATATATTCTCGTATTGTCCCTTCTTTTCGTACGTTCGTTATCAGGGGAGAGGGGAGAGGACAGACAGAGGACAGAAGGAGGCAAGGAAAAGGTTTAGAGGCAGGAGTATGTGTGTGTGTGTGTGTGTGTGTGTGTGTGTGTGTGCATAAAGAGGAAGCTAGAAATACGCAAGCAATAGGCGCACACACATAACAACAACGCACATTGTTCGATGCGACGAATCGTGTTGGGTCCAACAACAAAGCAAACAAAACGAAACAAAAAAAAACATATGAACCTTTTCTCAAAACAACACGTCATGATTCTTGCTGTTTCTAAAATAAACTTTAAGGTGTAAAACTATTTAATCGCAAGAATCAATCAGTATCTTCGGTAAATAGCGAACGAATAGTTAAAAATGGTAGCGAGGAAAATTTTTAGCTACGTTAAAGAAAAGCTCTTGAGAATCGAATGTTTATTTATTGCTATTTAGATTGATTATAATTAATAACATTTGGGGTGGTGACGGTAAGTTTCTCTTCAACCACTAGGTTTCTTCGCTAACCTTTCTAAATAGTTATCTGATATATTTATACATAAAAATGTTCTAACATCATGATACTTGTGTTCCATCACATTTAACACACTAATACAAAACACAAGAATTTTTTTTCTAATTCAATGTAATATCGGCAAAAGATGCCTCCAGTCCAGCATCGGTCGATTCCATCCGACTGCGAATGTGTGCCAATGTGTTTTGATAATGCATCTCAATTTGCTTCGTTTCTTCCGTGGGTTCCAAATTGGGGAGTTCTTCGTTGATTTTCGCTATCAACTGTGTTAATGGGAGAGACGAAAGAACATATTACTATTGCGTGTTTGCTCGAGTCATTGTTTTTTGGTCGTATTTTTACCTGATTAAGCATCAATACGGTGATTTGCGTATTTCCTCGGGTGAAGTAGAAAATGTAATGATTCAACAGCTCCACGTACAGCTGCAGCTGTACACCGACGTCCAAGCATTGCGAAGCTATTTTGGCTGCTTTTTTTAAACACTCGAGGGTACGTTTCTCGTCACGCAACTCTTGGCCGTTTTGCCTGCAAGAAGAGGTGGTATTATGTGTCCTTTGTTCTGTATGGAGAGACTTTTCATTCAGCAGCTTACTTTCCACTCCAGAAGAGGCTGGCACATGTTACCACTGCCCGGCATTGGTCCGGTTTTTTAAGCAGCTTCGAGGCGGCCAATGCACAGCTAGTGCGCAAGGGTTCGGCATTTTCTTCCGAGAAGCAGGTCATCTGTTCAACGGTTGAAATTATAAGCGTGATGGCAGCGAACTGTGATTTGGAGTCAGAAATTTCATCTTCGTAGAGAGAAAATGCCTACAAAGAAGAATACACATAATCAATGTTGTGAATCGATGAATCGAAAGCTATGGAAATGCGACGATGTTACCTGTGTCATGAAGTCGTATGCAACGGCTTCATGGTTGGTGTAGGCAATCTGCCCAATGCACAGTGCACCCTGAAGGTACATACGCAACGCCAACTCGGGTAGTTCCGATTTTGCCAGCACGGCAATGGTACTGTGGCAAAATTGTAGAATCTTCTGGCACTTTTTGTCCCACATATCGTCTTCCGCTGCAATGGACTTGTATTTGTAGGCCAGCTGGTAAGCCTGAAACACGAGCGGTGGTAGCACGTAGCGGATGCGCTGCTGTCCTCCCATTCCGAAATGCTTACGGGCAGCGATCAGTATTTTGTACTGCGTGTCAGGATCGTCCGAGCGTAGCAAATGTACGAACCGTCCTACAATGCCCTGATCCTCGGCAAAATCCTCCATGTTAACACGGACGTCCGCCGGTTGGTCGTCTTGATCGCGTATAAGCGGTGCAATGATCGTTAGCACACTGTCCACCTGTTCGGCCGTTGGGACAAGCGTCTCGTTCTCGAGAATATTCATCACGATGTACAGAGCAAGTGCTTTCCGTGAGGTGTAGTCGAACTTTTCCAGCAAAGGCGTGAAGAATTTTAACTGCAGAATCGTCAGTATGTTGTTGTAGAAATCGATGCATAACCGCAGCAATCGCGACAGTTCCTGGTTGACCGACAGGGAATGTGAAATGCTGAAAGAGGAGGGAACTTTGATATTAGTTTCCTATCATGGTCACCATCCTAGGGTACTTTTTTTTATGCCACAAATACTCACTTGGATAGCTTCAAACGATCCAAGATTTGAGCCGTTGTTTCGAGCACTTTGTCCACGTAGTCTACCCGTTCGGGGTACACCTTCTGGGCCAGACTGACAAGTGCTACCTGCAGCGATACCGTATCCTCCATTGGCATGTCCGTTCGAAGTTGAACGATGTTGGCTATCTGCGTGCTAAACACCTCAAACAGCTGAACCTCGGCAGGTATGGCGGATATCACTTCCGTGGTTCCCGCCGACGTTTGCGTGACCTTGCCATTACGCTGGTTGTACAGCGCCAGTCGGTCGATTAATGAAATGATAATGTTTTTTACATTCACACCCGGTTGTAGTTGGGCGCATGATTTCAAGAACGGGTCCAACGTTTGCAGATGGAATTCGTCTGGAAACACTTGGATAATGCACTCCATAAGATACTCCTGGGCGATCGCATCCCGACAGCTGACTACCTGCTCGAGGATACCGGGCAGAATGAGCCGCTGGTAGATATCGAGCGTAGCCGATTCGAGCTGTGACAATCGGACCAGATTTGTTCCGACCAAAATCTTTAGCTCTTCGCGCTCCTTCTCGCGCCGTGCTTTTTCACTCGAATGTCCCTGATGTTGGATCCGCACCCACAGCTTATTCATCTCGGCAAAGTTGGTTAGCACGAAATCGATGGCATCGATCACTGTGCCTTCGTTTTCATCGCCGGACGCACCCACCATCATCGTGTCCGGCAGGATGTTGCGCGTACATTGCAGCAGATAGTTCCGCAAGAACAGACCCCTCAAAGGATGTTGCACACCACGACACATTTCTACCAAATCCTTCAGGATGCTGCGCTTGAGGGCGCTGTTCGTTTTGATGTACACTAATCCGACCGTAATGAGCAGATACAGCCGTGGCACGATGTTGCCCGCGTACTGCACGTGTTCGTAGAGATCCGGCACTTTGCGACCCTTCTGAAATTCGTCCAGCAGATAATGCTCGAAATGGCGCAACTCATCCGTAATGGCCATGTACAGCTCGTAGTAGCTTTTGGGCGAAAGCAGCGATGTTCGCAGCTCCCCGAGCATTGTCGAAGCGCAACGCATCGCCTCCATTAGCCGATCCTTGTCCAGAAAGCGTTTCATCTGGAACGACTGTGACCGGACCACCGTCATCGCTTCATTCAGCAGCTTGTCCTGCTCGTCGACGGAGTTTATCGGTGTTTGGGGCTGTATGTGTATGGCGTGGATAAAGTAATCCGATTAGTGGTGCATGGCTGTCTTACAGTAATGTTGGTGAATGGAACGAAAGTGATAGAATGAGTCACAGGTACGTGTGATAACCTGGGCAGAGCGACGATACAGCGCCGAGTTATCCAGATTGACCGAATTCCACAGGTACATGATAGCAAGGTGGATTGTTTACTTCTGCTACTTGTACTGCTACTACCGGTGCAGGAAGGACGCTTTTGATGTTTGTGGTGCCGTACGTTGAAAAGGTGCACTTGCAAGGGGACGGGAAAGTGGCCGGAAAAGTAATTATTACTACGATTTGCACTTACCATTATTTATTATCTATCCTCTCTTGATTATCTTTGACTGCTTCTTATGCGATCGCGGTTCTTTTTTTCTTTCGTTCCCTTTCTGCTGTCAATTTGGACTTGTCAAACATCGGATGCGCGCTTCGGTTTTTGGTTCGTGGTTGTTGCCGACAAGTTGTATTCATACATGATTTAACGAAACTGTGCAACAAATGTTGCTATGTGCGAGGTTTCGTTAAATAATAGCATTTAAAAAAGTCGTTAGAAAAGGGGAACGACGATCTTGTAATGGAAAAAGGGCGCTTATAATAAATACTTGATAACATCTACAAAGGAAACAACTCTCCAAATGTGTGGTTTAATCACTTTATTATATAAACAGCATCTTTACATGTATTTTTCGTTTACACAGTTTTGATACCGTTGAAATCGGGAGAAAACTTAACGACAAAGTACACACCATTCTCTAACACATGAAAACAGCTATTTGGACCAAACGGTGTGTGTTAGATTCTTGAGTGAAAATTAGTTTGATTCGTAGAATTTGGTCAACACACGACGACGACGAGACGAATTTACGGAGTACACTATTCACAGAATTAGTGCGCTTCGTTTCGAAAGAAAGATTTGTTCGAAAGGAAACAAGTGTACAGTAGTAGTATCATACATGCCGTGTACCTAACGCTATTACTTGTTTGTAAAAAGAACCAACCATCAAACAGTACAACAAATTTGCACGCTTTGAACACCATCGAAAGCAGTTTTGGTTAAGGTTACAGATAGTGCTTCAGAGCGCAATGGCAGCATTTTGTTTTTGTATTGATTTCTTGCGACAGCTTCTCCGCCCATTCTCGTTTTCTGTGGTTTCTCATAGAAGCGCTTTGGCTTTTTGTTTTTAAATTGCACGATCTAATTTTGTCGAAGCTTTGATTAAAAGTTAAATGTCTTGCTCGATGACCGGCAGCTGTGTCTCTAGGCACTAATTTCGATTTCTTGTTTTATCTGGCCTTCGTGACCAACGGGAGAGAGTCGCCTCGCATGCAAGCTCCTTTCGCCCTTAATACTGTGTATATCTTCACAGCTAAAATATGGAAAATGAAGAAGTTTGTGCTAAGCGTTTGTGCATCGAGAGCAGGACAAAATACGCATAAACGATCACGATAGCATTTGTGCTGACGGCAGTTACCGTAAACATTGCACACACAGTAACTGAGCTCATTTTAGCCACGTCCATACGGTGGGTACCGGCGACTGGGATGTGGAACATAACCCGTGCCGACGTAGAACTCCTGCAGGTCACCCACATTGCGTATAGCCTCGACGTGCTCATGTACGTACGGGTTGGAGGCCAGGACGTAACTCTCAATTTCACACTCGTTTGATCCGCGCAGAATGCGGAAGCGCCCATTCTCGCCCCACCATTGGCCCCAGGAGTTGATCGCAATCTAACAAAAATAGAAGAAAAAAGAAACGAATCACATCTGTTCGCAGAAACGCACAGCGTGGTCATTTTGTGGAGCATTACCCAATATTTAACGACTTCATAGCCATGGCGTTCCTCGCCCCAACCGATCAGACGAACTGAGTGATAAGCGGAACGTTCGTCGGCAGGAGTGGCTGCGGCCGAATGACGGTAAATTCCACTTCGGTATGAGAAGAAATCGCGATACACTCGCATGATAGCTGCAAAGTAGAATAGGAAACATTTAGGACCTTCTGCATCAGTGTCAATCCGACGCCATAAAATCACTTACCCTGCACTGTTCCACGATCCTTGATCTCGGTCATGATATCGGTTTCGTTGTTCAGACTTAGCGCCGGTCCCATTCGGTACATGTCAGTACGATTCACCTTCGCTGGCAGTTCACAGTTGGCCGTGATCAATGTATCGCCCGGTTGGATTTTGCACACATTTTGTGCCGCAATGTAAGGGTAGCAGTCTTCATCGACAACACTACAAGCCAAAAGGGAAAATAAATTGAACTGTGAAAATGTAAAGGATGGCAACGGAAAACCACACACGTACCCTATTTTACGCAAGTAATACCAAGCTGCGTCCAAGTATCCACCATTACATCCGTGCTGGCGACGCACGCAGGCAAGCATCTGTTGTGGGGCTAACTGAATCATTTCGCGTCCCTTCGAAAGGATCGCGAAACGGTCGGAAGCCATCGTAGCAGTGGAAAAGGCCCAGGACGAACCGCACCATCCTAAGAAGAGGGGGAAAGTGTAGGCAACATTGAAAACTGTGACTTAGTTGATCATTAGGACGCATATCTGCAAAACACTTACCTTGATCCCGAGCCTCAGTTATCAGTCCGGTCCAATGCTCACTTGCATCAAAGTGTCTAGGCAACGTGCCAGCCTTATTCGTGATCCGTTTCATTCCCTTTACTGGGACCTTCGGATAGAATGTACCCAGGCGAAGCTTCTTTGCTTGGTCATATTTCCGTCCCCACCATTCGGTATAGTTGGTTGCCTTCCATCCAACGGACCGCTCCAGATGTTGCAACTGGCGCAGAAGATCGTCATCAACCAGGCATACATCCTCGGTACATGTGACCGATCCGTCGTAGTTGCATTTGCTGCAATGACAAAAAACACACTTCAACCTCAGCATCCACTTACACGGCCAACCCGGGTGGGGGACACTTTTGCGAACTCTTCTCACCAAGTATTGCAGTTGTCCACTATGACGTCATGGTACGGTGTGAAATAATGGTTCTTGTGTACGCACGATGTGGCATTTTCCGGTTCAGGAGTAATACCTTCACAAACTTCCTCGTAATCGGGACAGCAATCACCGTGCTCACCTCGTTGACAGAACTCATCACAGTAGCACAGCGTCGCTAAGGAGCGTATGAAATAACGTTGGTTGTTAGATCAAAGCGTTTCAGAAAGCAGAGTTCGTTAGCAAAACAAAACTCACTGGATATTGGTTGTGAACAGCCATCCTGACGATCGCGACAGCAGGGATCATACCTACGCGCCGCACAGTACGGTCCGGGGAATTCTTGACGGAAACGACTAACTGCTTGGACGCCAGCAAAGACTGCCAGCGCCAGAAAGAGCACCAGATACTTCATCCCTGTCGTGTTTTCAACTGCAAAAGAAGAAAAAAGGATCAGCAATCAGAGAATCTCCTTTCTATACAGCAGTTAGCGACCTGTTTATTTTGCGATTTGTACATAGTTAGCCAAACGGAGCCAGATCAGCCTTCCTCCCCATTTATTAAACCACCACACCGGTCCTCCAGAAATGCATATTAAAGAGTAACATTATGTAAAGCACATGATTGGGGCACGTTTTGGAATACATCACCCAAAAACGCTGGACTAGTAAACGTAACTAATTGCCTTAGATCTGGGAAGTGGCTGCAACATAAACAGAATCGGGAATTTAGCATCATGTTACGCATATTCACATTCGCCTGCCTGTGTTGGCTGGCTGTTTCTTTCGTGAGCAACGGTTTGTTGGAAGAGAGCAACTGAAACAACCAAATATTTTTTGGGGATTTTCCCAAACGCCTCTTCAAACATTAGCAAAAACAGAACTGTGTTTTCAATGAGCCCTAGCGGTGAAACTAAACGATACTGAAGAGACAGCTCTTGTAACTTTGCACAAGCACGTACGACGAATGTGAACGATTTTTAGTAAAGTGGCTCAATTGTCCTTTGGCAAACCTCCATACGTACTGCTGTGGGTAGCGCGGAGGCAGCTACACACTCGAGCGCAAAATGTTGACATTATTTCTTCTCGTAAGAAGTTACGAAGTTGGGTGCGAAGGCACTGTGGAAACTGTCAGCTGTACGGAAGGGAATGTGTCGATTCCAGTTTGAAAGAGAATGTTTCGAAACACTGGAAGGTACACTCAATGTATTCTGTTTCTAAATTAATGGATTGTGGTGCGTCCTTACCCAACACCGGGAGCGCATTCCCAAGTCACCGAGTGTCGATGATCTCCAGCTGTACTAACCCACTTGTGTTACCATTTTGCCTTCCTAAGCTTCAACCATCTTGTTTTGCAGTTTGGCAGCGATTCGCGCGGGTTCTCGTCATCGGTCTCTCATATCCGGCAAACCACCTTACAACGCATCGCATTCAACGCGGCCACCAAGTCCAAACACAAGCAGGTAAGTGTGCGTAGATAGGCGAGCGAAAACAAATGAAACGGAATGCCCCAGCAAAGAAGGGAGGAAAAATGGCAGTGGCTCAATTTAACACCGGGGTGAGTTCATAAATGTGGATAAAAATAAACATCATCTCATGTTTGCATGCTGCGCGAAACGGTTTGGTGATGCCACCCCGAGTGCGCTTGCCGCCCCTCCCACCCCCCGAAGAAGTGGATATCCGTTGGGTGAGTTGTTGATTAGAGACACGATGGCTTCTTCGGCGAGAATGCCATACTGTCGTGCCTGTGTCTGTGATCCCTGGGGCTGATTATATCGAAAGCACTACAACACTACGCTACGCTCTCCATACGGCAGGATGACCACTTCCAAACTGGGTCCCGTCGAGTAGGTACTGGCATTGACATTGACAGACAACTCATATACACACCGCCGCCAGGGTTTTGCGCCGATCGTAATCGGCGGCATAGCCATGTGCCGTTTAGTCAAACTTTGCTCACACTCAGTAAAACGTACCCCGCTTGGCACGGCTCGTTGGCAAATGGGGTTGACGCGAAACAAGGGGTGGACAAATGTGTCATTGTCCGAAACGACGCAGTTTAGGGGTTGGACTGGCATATTGTGTGTGAGTGTGTGAGCTTTGCAAATCTCCCAAAAATCCAACACCAAAACTTGTTTGCTTCTGTCGAGATCAGCGACCCGGCGACATTCCAACACTCGACTCGGCTCTTGTTTGATCTGCACTCGGTGCGGTTGCAGGTGACACGGTGCGATAATTGCATCCACCGCACCGCCGTGCCAGCACAATTGAACTGCATATCCGGGGCCGGGCAAACATACGAACAAGGTGTGAAATCTGACAAATGGCTGCTAAACGCTACATCCACAAACAACTTCTTGTGAATGTTATTGTAGATTAGCCTATCAGGGCACGATGCGGTTCTGCACGATATTTGGTAGCCATGGTACCTTAAAAAGTTCAGACTATCAGAAGATCAGTTAATCATTCTACGACAGCTCGCTAACGACCGTCTCGTGTATCATGAAATATGTCGATCAAGACCCAAGGCACTAGTTCCTCCCCGACACAACACGGCACTGCACGAAACACATTTATTGCATAACTTTCACACAAAGTCCCACACAATGTTGTGCTGCACGTGCGCGCACTAGTCATCCCCCTCGCTGTTGAATGAATCCCCAAATATACACGGGATGCCACACCAAGATTTCAGAAACATAAGACGACAGAGTATCTCTCTTTCTAAATCAGTCCAAATGCAACAGCACCTACCGCAGACTGCACCGTTCTCTCAAAACCGCCTAAGCGTCACAACGCAGGCAGACAGGACACAAAGCACGAGAAAGAACTAGTGACTGGTTGAGCCAAGAACGGTTCGTACGGAGTCTTCGCCGTTTGCATCCAAACTGACACCAACCGCGATGAAGACGTTCCCGACCACAGGTTCGCTCTGACAGACTTGCACACGCACACTCTCTCTCTCGTTGTTGCCGGCAGCTAATGATGCAACCTTATCACACTCTTCTATCTGCCACCTCCGCACAACACCCCACCCGCAGTAGAGGGATCTTCTGTTTCACGCCCGGTTTTTATCTAGCTAGGTCACACTTCCAAACTATCTTGCCCACTTTGCTACAATAATGCGGCGGACAAGTCGCGTGTGACATTGGACAAAAATCGGTTTTAATCTGCTCATTAGTGTCCAAGGGAATCCCTTGACCAATGATTATCCTAATGAATCCTTTCTTCAACTGTCACTAAATGGAACTGCGGGCGGCAATTTTATGGTGTATAAATCAAAGCTTCCATGACGCACGAAGTTCCGGTAGCGGGCACTTCTGTAGTTACCACTCTGTCAATTCATTAGAAATGCAAAACGCAGTTCGATGATTCACAACATCACTTAAGAAGTTGCATCTGTGGACGTTAGCGGGTGACCTCGTTCGAAGCTGTTGGCAATTAACGACGCCACCATGCACTTGTGGAGGGAACTATTTCTGCACGATGAATAACAGCGCTATTACCTTCCCGGTAATGGCCCTGAAGGTGATAGTGACTACCGGTAGTAACTCGATCCCGCCATAAAGGTTTACACTAATAAATTTTGGTACTCAGCAGAACCCGCCCAAGGGCACCGCTTGGAAGCTGTGGGTCATTTTGAAAAACAAAATCGGTCGAGTATTACCACAAGATATCGCAATCGTACCTTTTCTTCGCCACCTTTCACTTTAATCCGCAAGGATAATGGCGGGCTTGAAGTATCAAGGACCGACTAGTTTGATCGGTGGTTTACAATAAAATTGTCCCGTAAATTTCGGACACCGATCGGGATCGAGAGTCAAATGAGGCTGCGATGTTTGCGGGTAATTAAACTGTAAGACAAATGTCCCCCCTGTCCATTATTTTCCACAACACTCGATCGTTTTATTTGACTGATAGTGAGTCGTTTAAGTGCTTAAAAAACTTACTTTGCTCCGCATTCTATTTGCGATCGCTGTTGTAAGGTTTATTTTGTTTGATAATAGACTATTTCCTTATTTATGTATCACACGATAACAACACCCGCGACACAAGCAGGTGTCGCGTGCCTAATGTCTGAGTGCAAAATATTTGCTTCGAAAGTACATCCAGCCATCCGTTATAACTGAGCAAAAGGGTGGTTGGGCGTAAATAAAATGGCATTTTGAGCGATTAACTGACGAGGCAGTGGTATGCGAACCGTGAAACGATTCGCGATGCACATTCCACATTCCATTGCTCTAAGCATTGTGAGGATGGCCAGGAATAGCTGCAAGCAATCGAGATAATCAAAACGAATGGAGCAGCGATCATCATAGTAATCGCACGCGGTGCTGCTTCTTCTCACCACGCAGGAAATCACGTTTGTGGGGAGGATTACTCGAGTACGTATCAATTACACACTGTCATTCTTAGCTGAGAACTAGTTGCGCCCTGCCTCTGGCACTTGGAAGCGAATCGTGGAAATGATGACAACGGCGGGTGCTACCTCGCTTGTTGCCTATTTGATTAATTTAGGCTTAAATTGTAACGACGCATGGTCCAGTTATTGTTTGAAAAATGATGATATTGCCCTCAAACGCTCAAGATGGATTCTTTTTCAATCCTATTTGTGATTTAATTGCAACACACATTCCACACACAGGCCTGCCGATGTCGTCGTGGCTGATTGAGTGTTGCGGAGATTAATGTCGCAGCTTTCACCATGATAAGAATCTACCCACTCGAGAACGAGAACACACCTGATAATTGCGAGAACGGCCTTCACTGTGAGGTCGTTCTTACGCATTTGTTATGTGTGTGTTTCATGTTTCGTTCTGCATTAAAAAAATTGTCAACATCATCAGCAGTCCCACGCATTCCCAACAATGTTTCGCCAAAATGCCCACGTGCTGTTGGGGGGGGGGGGGGGGGGGAGGTTTCTTTTTTTTTGCCAGAAGACCCCGACCTTCACTACTAATTGTTCGCAATCGAGCGCGATCTTGATAAAGGGCGCGGAAGAAACGGGACCGACATAAGCTAATGGGGGCCGAACAATCAGCTGTGTGTCACTGCTATCTCGCATGTGCTTCGCTGTGGGGCGGGGGGGGGGGGGGGAGATTGGGTGATGTACCGGAGGTTGGGCTTGCCCGACTGACACTCACTTCACAATCAGCTGTTGTGAACGATTTGTATTCCTGTTCGCGTTTTTTGTACCTTTGTTCTGTCTCACTCTCCGCAACAGAACACAGCCATTGCTTGCTTGCATGCGTTTTTTCTCTCTACGTGGTAAATAAACCACTCGAGCATTAGAGTGTGGCCTGCCCGTAAGATAGGCCACTAGAGAGAGGATGATCAGAGGGAAGATCAGCGGAGAGGGTGAACTAGGGAATTTGAAATATTTTAATTGAAGGCTGATACAAATGGGTAGTTTGCCACTTCTACAAGGTGCAGGGTATCTCCTCTCCTATGGCCAAAAGGTCCGATCTTACGCCCCCGGGGGTAAGGATCGCGTGTCCCGCTCATGCTGAACGATGCCAAAGGTTTTGCACAGAGCACGCTCTCTACAAGGGTTGATCGTTTTCATTTCTTTTTCCAAATAGCATACCCGTGCAGGGCTCGCGTGAAACTGAAATGTGTAGAGAAATCATTATTTTTAGTCATTGCGTCCCTACCGAGCTTTAATAAAACCGAGGATTAAAGGATATTACAAGGAACACCAATTTCGACCACAGACTGATTAGCTGGCAGAGCAAACGTGTAATTGTTTTTTCCTAAGAACTGGCGAAAAAAACCCGTGTTCTCAGCCAGGTGCACGATCGTTTCGCTACGCCCCCGAGGGTGCACTTAATTCATTTCGCTCGCACAACGAAACTTTCATTTTTAATAGCACAAACGAAACATTCATCCCCGTAATGCGTGATGGCGCAGTGGCTAGGATATGGTGATTGTGTACAGATATTTTAGGACGATTAGTCATCCAGTCTCTGCCATCATCAAATGTACATTCATTCGTTTCTTTCGGGTGGCGGTGATACCATTCAAGTCTCATTGTCGATAATATGGCGTTGGCTTGCGAGATGTGTGTGTGTGCTGCTCGTGGAAAATCGACAGCAAAACAGAAAAAGTTAAAAGATTATTGAATTCTGCAACCCCTCGACGTCAACGGCGAACGAATTAAGCGATAAATAGTCAAAGTCGCTGCCGGAACTGCGCTTTCTGTTTTGTCTTTATGCGCACTTTTTTTTTGTAAATTCTTGTGGCGAATGCGCTGCTAGTTTGCGAGATCTCTTAATGAAAGTAACAGTTGGCAAAACTGCGCGCCTTCTGCACACTTTGCGTCTCTCGGTGGTGCGAGTGAGACGCTGTGTCGGTGTATCGGATAGGTAAATTGCTGATGCCAATGTTTACCTTTGAAAATATTTGCTCTTTGCTCGAAGTAAACAAACAGCATGGTGCCGTGTCTGCCCGTCCATCCGCTGCCGTCGATTGTTGGACCACTGGTGCTAGTGAACCAGCATAATGATGTAAACGAGACACCCTATGCGCCTGCGATGATGATTTTACCGGGAAGAATGATGGTGAAGAAAGTGAGTTCCCAGACGGCTGGGGTGAGATGTAGCGTTTTAAAATAGGCGAGAGTGGCTCGTTTCGCTAATCGAATTGTTGCTTGCCAATCTTCCGATGTATCGATTTGTCCTGCTGGTGGGACGAAAAGCGGTTAGTTTAACCCTTGATTGGAGTGCATTTTTCCAACAGCAGTGGAAGCGAAATTTAAACCAAACAAAAACGCGGATCGCGCTATAAGAGAGTGGCCAGGTCCACCTTGAGGTAAATAATTTGTAAGGAGACTGGTCCGACCGGTAGAGCTATTGATGGAAAATATGGCCGATTGTTTGATGCGATCATGCAGTTCTGCCTGCCTACTGGCGCCATCATGATCCACCAGTATAATGATCGTTTGTCAACCACAGGAGGAAACATCAGAGAGAAAGTCCGAAAAGGATACTCACCACCCACAGAACCGCTTGCGGGTGGTTAGCGCACGTTCGATCTCGCTACCTTACACAAACCGCATGCAGTGAAAGTGCAGTCGTCGTCGTCGTCGTCGTCGTCGGAAGCATGCAAATGCTGCTGCTCCCCGGATAGATTTGTTGCCTGTTTGTTGCTGCCCCCAGGGAACGCACAAGAGACCCCTAATCCATCTCATGTCCACTCTCGACATGCACACAGCTCTCTAGCGTGTGTTGTGTGGTGACGGTGCGTCACGATTCTACCGTACCTGGAACGCTGGGTAATGGATAGGTGTAGTGATAGAGAGCTCTCATCCAGATACCACCACCGAACCGGAAGGCATTCCGATGGGCAGCGACCGACCAGGGCTTCAGCGAGGCGCACATAAATCTTTTCTGCGCACAATATATTTTATCCGGATCATAGTGGTGGAGGTGGTGCATTGGTCATGGTATTTCGCGGAGATGATTTAGTTCCACGATTTTGCCAGCACCTTTCTGAAAGCCATGTGCTCGCCCCCCATCCCCGAACACCAATATCGCGGGACCAACGCAATCAGCTGTGTTGGGTCGCGCTGAGGTGCATCAGAGGTTGGCCACACAATTACGATTGTTGTGATAAGCACATAGGCACACACACATATGTACTTCACGGAGGATGCGCGTACTAAGCGGAAAATTTGATCGATGTGGCTATGAAAGGAATTGGAAATGGTCATTAAAAAGCCTTTCGTCGTGCCGCCCACCAATCAGCATCGTCATGATCCATCCGCGTACATTACCATGGTTCGCATGGAAAAACTAAGCCCGTTGAAGTTCCACTATTTGCTACCGTGAAATATGTAGAACCCGGGCGACGATCACGACGACGATCATCTTCCTGACGGTTAGCGGTTGCTCTGCGGCTGGGTTTGGATGATGCTGCGCACCTGCATTTCCACACACACACTCATCAATATCCGTCAAAACATTTGTACCACCAATCAAACCATGAGATTCGCCAACTGATCTGACCTCCTAACCCCTAGTCGCATCGTTTGGGGCACAATCAATTCCCTTAGCTGAAAAACTAGCGAAACCGGGACCGGGGCGTTAAGTGATTTATGTGTTTTCGATTGAATCGATAACCGTTCGTTCGTTGTTTGCTCTAAATTTCTTCACCCATTCGCGATCGTGACGGCGGTGGAAAGTTGTGCACAGCACTTTTTAAATTTTGAATGTCTGGAATTTCCTACCCACGGTTCTTTGATTGAAAAGACTCGAAACCGCGACCCCGCGGTTGGATAACAATTGTGCAAAAGTATAAATAGTGGCATACGCTGCGAATCTTTCGCCGGCATATTAGCACGTTCGTTTACGATTCTAAAGGTAAAGTAAGATGAATTAACGTAATAAATCTTAAAATTCCATTAGAGCTTGAAAATAGTATTCCCCCACCAATAGGCTCATGGCCACAAAGATTAAAGGCACTGGCAATGTGTGATGGTGCGGGTTCTTGTGTGCAAAGGGACTTGCATATTATACAGCGAGCTGAGGGCAAAACAATTGAGTAAACAACTCTCATCCCACAAAATAAACACATTGCATTACGATTGAGTGTATGCACGTCTGGCCGAGAAAAAAAAAGCGAGAAATCCCTTCTGCGTTCAGCTGACTCAGCGCAGCGCCCTATATTATCGCGCGAAAAAAAAGCGCGCGGTCTCGCGTTCTCGAGAGTTCGCCGAGCCAAACCTTGATCAGGAAGTCGTAAATATTACGCCCATGAGTTCCGTCGGTTCACATCTCAGCACCTCTCGAGGGAGACATTAGAAAGTTGTTGGTGCGACTAATAGTCTGGTGGTCTAGTTAGAAGAGAGAGGAAAAAAACACCTCGAAAGAAAACAAAGAATGTACCAAGTCAAGGCAGAACACGTGTGTACTCTGTGGCATGCCCCTCGAATTTGGCATGATTTTGCGTGTGATGTAGAGGAATTCGAACTCAAAGAACAGTAAATTTTGTTTTTTTCAACCCACTTGTAGTGAGTATGTTTTTATTGCTCATAAGAACGACAGCTTAGAATACACTTTCGTTTGGTCCGTTATGAGTTGTTTTATTACTCACGAAAACAAAACCTTTGAACATTTGGACGCACAAGACGAGATGTGGGTTGTCCAGTGCGAGATCCGTTTGCGGGTCGCGATTCATACCCCCTTCGGCAGGCGCCAAAGCTCCTGTTGTGAGCACTATCGGTTGCAATAAAACGAAATTAGCGCATTCAATTTACTGGTTTCCGAGACGCTTTGGTTCGTTTGCTACTAACTTTGATTGAAAAACAGAGTGGATGACGGTCGTAAAAATTGATAAAAGTAAATGTGCACCACTCCCACAAACAACCAGCAGACGATCGATCGGGGGCGATTTCAGGGAGACGTAACCCACAAATAAAACCTTACGATCGATCTACAGCGGATTCGGTAGCAACACCTGATAGATAGAACGACTTGGCTCAATAGGAACGTAATGTGATTAATAATTCCACAAACAGACACTCTCAGACAAGCGATCATGCGGCCATTTAGAGGGGCTCTTGGCGGAAAACTAGGGTATAAAAACAGACCTTAGGATGGATGATGATCTTCATCGACAACAAGACGCAGGCAACGACAAAGACAAACATTGTCGTCAAATCTGGCTAGTAGTGGATAAAGTAAACAAATTGTCACACAATTCATCAGCATTGGCGCAATTGTTCTTATGTGTATTTTCCATTCTTTCCTATAGTTTGTCATCGGAAAGTGCCAGCATAGCTATGCGGCCTTTATGCTAAAGCAATCCTATTCGCGTTTCGCTTCGCAGATCACCAGACCGGGCAATGGGCAAACAATCAATTATCATGTCACACTTGTGGCGCGAACCCGACCTATTCCGACTGTGACGCCAGCCGACGATCGCCTGGTGTGGTGCATTCTAATATGTGCCATTTTGCTACGGATCTTAACCCGCCCCGACGTAAAGTGACCATATTTGTACCTATTAACACCCTTATTGACACATAATCAAGAACGCGCCAAAGGCCGTATGTTTTTAGAACGTTTAAAAAATGGTAGTTTGTTGTTCGCTAGTTTCTTCTTTCCATCCGAGTTTTGTGGTGTAGAGAGGAAATGAAAGGACGCGAGCCGGTGTCGGAGTAGCGACCATTTCCTCGGAGACCTTTGACACATCTGGAGTCACGGCACGATTGTTTGCTTTTAATTAGGATAGCATTCAGCGTCCATTTTGTGCTGGTGGCGCCCGATGATGCCCTTTTGGACGCTAGTGTCGTAATGTGTTCTAGGTTGATTAGTGACACTGGCGCACTGGCTGGTTGGAACGCTGTCACTGCTGCTACTGCTGGGTTTACGACTAGGAACTGCGTCATCCGGCATTAATCATATCCAGCTCAGGACACTATCAGGGCTAGATGACACAGAGAGAACAATGGTGGTTTTGAGCGCACTTGGAGCACAAAGTGTGGGTTGGGTTGAGGGTTTGCATGTAAATCATTAAATGACCGAATGACTTTGCTATTCACCCACTCCCTAATCAGTACCGATTGGTTGTGACTGCATCACCTGTCACTAGCATGATGTTTGCCACGATGATCGCGTACGCCATAAATCAATTAGGCCATTGAACCACCCCCATCAACACCACTCCAGGTTGTACAGTAGGCAAATTGGATAGTATTATTTTGTTTTTGCCTGATTTTTTGTTACTTCTGGGTGTGTGAGTGCTGTCGACAACCACCAGGTTTCCAGCATTGTTGTCCTCAAAACAGAACAATTTGTCACCATTTAGACGGATGTTCATCATCTCCATCGGATTCAGCAAACGCGCGAGCGCGCGCACCACGGATTCAATGTCAGCCAGCGCAAGATTTATTGAACCGTACGCGCCTAATGACCTTCTGGTTGGGCTGAAAAAGGGCCGCCGTAAATCATGGGAACCGGAATTGAAGGCGACGGTCTCTACCGAGGAGCATATCAGCTGCTTTTCATCGATGTTATCATCTTCGCGCATCTACGCGCACTGCGTGTGGTGAGCTTCTGCTACCTAAATTGCCTATTCAATCAGCACTCGATAGATGATGATGATAGATGACGCTGGCGCATTCATTGATTCCATTTCCACCGAACCGGCGACGCCAAGTAGTCGCTGTCGTTGGTACTCAGCCAAATAGTTGCGTGTGGGTTAGGAAATAGCGCGCGCCCGTTGGCGAAAGGAAAAAAGGAAAAATGATTCTTAACCATAATCTGCTACTGCTGATAGCAGTAGGATAAATAACGGCTAGAGATCGGGTCGTCCGATGTAAACATACCAGAGTACAAGCAAGATCGTGTGTGCAAATAACACGCCAAAAAAAATAAGCGACAGATAACGATGCAGCTGTGTTACTAATCACTTGCAAAAGGGGTGTCATATAAGGCTTCCGCACATCGCGCCGCCATTCGACGTCGTTGAAGTCGGATACCACCAGTCGGATCCCATACCGATTGCATGACATCATAATTTTCAAAACCGCTGCAACCTAATAAACCACTTTCCAGCCTGTGTTGTGTGCGATGAGCAATAAAACGAGGCTTCGAAAAAAAACAGCGTCGAACAGCACGGAATTAATAATTCATCGCGGGGAAGGTGGCCAGCCCAAAATCCGCAAAGAAGCAGCAACGATGTTGCCCGGACGAATCGAAGAATTGGACCGCACGCAAATAAATGCTGGCTTATCATAAACATTTATCTTGATCTTGAGCCACACTCGCGCGCACACACACACACTCCTTTATGTCCCGGGACACGATCCTGATTGATCAAGTGTGTTGTTGCGATGGTCGAAATTTGTATTCGCTTCGCCACTCGCATGTCCAACAAATTCGCTAATGGTGTTAGAGCAAATGTTTATTTCCAAATACACTAATTCCCATGCATTCTTGGTGCAGTGAATTGAGCTCCATTAGCCCAACAAGGCACCATTTTATATTCCACACCATACAACTGGCTGTAATGTGGTTAGGTCAGTAGTAAGCATAGCACACATCACTTTCGCACAAGGTTAAACAAGCTGGATAGTGTACACCACAGTTCTTCCAAGTTGTTAGAAGGTTAAGGACAACGCACAAAACCCTACGAAGAACGAAGCGGGTGATCGATCCTCGAACATGACGGACGGACGCTCGATCAATCGAATTTACCAGCAATTGACATCAATCAAAACAAGCCACAAAATTCTTCGCTGTAGGTAGTTTGTAATTCCGATAGAGTGACCTAATTTTTGGACGGTCTTGGGGTCTTCTCTCTCGCCTTTTTCTAGGCAGTTCGTCCATGCACTAGCAACGATATCACACAGTGGGGATGTCATCCCCCTGCGTAGAATGACCGTGAGAGCCGGTCCACCTTTATGCCGGTAGTTCAGTGACATTCTACGCACTGGGGCCACACGCGCGGGTGTTTCATAAACGAACAGCCATTTTTCATGCCTCATTCACGTTGCTGGTAAAACTAATGGCCATTAAAATTAACTTGTTGTAGTATACCTCCCTTGCCTTCAATAAACATACGCTTCCAGTTACTGTGAGCCACCGTCGCTCTTAAAGCTACTTCGACATCTCCATCGACCGCCTCACACAAAAAGACACCCCAGAGAACAAGCGCATGCTGCGTCATAACAGACTCCCGGCGTATTCGTTTGACAGGGTAGGCTTAATGTGAAATACTTGTACGAGAATTTTTGCCGATTAGAATATGACCTTTTTTAAGCGGACTAATCCTATTTCACAGTGCAACGAGGGTGAGGGGAGGAGGGGAGGGGGAGGGGTCGTATAACAAGCCTCTAGAGGCGTACCTTCCATAATGATCGTGCTTAAGCTCATAAATGAAGGACCGGACATGATTCAGTGATCGATCACTGATCGTTGCGATGACTTTGAGGCGCTAATGCTACAACGATTCAATACGGACAGAGTAAACGGTGGCAAAATGCTTATCAAGAAACGAATCCGGAGGTGTATCGATGCAATTTACAATCCAGTAGTCAGCCAGCCAAGTGGCTAGAGAAGAAGTCTTCTTTCTGCTGCTACTGTTGCATGTTAAAAACAATGACGTCTCATAAAAAGCTCCCCAATGGAAAAAGCCTTCTGACTGACGTAGAAGTTTAGCAGCAGAGAGATAATTACAATTTTGTATCTGAGGCTTCGCTTATCTTGTTGCCACATTTTGCTGATCATGTCATGCATATAAAAATAACCTGCTAACTCAATTGATCTTTTCGGCTTGTTCATGTCGCTTCGGAAACGGTTTAATTGGATGCGCACAACAACAATCGGTGGTGCCGCACACTGATACAAAACATTGGTAGTAGTCGTTGTAATAGTAGTAATGGACCAGTGAAGCGAATGGGCATTCAATCGATCGACCAATACACCATTTGCGGATGTTTGCTAAAAAGATAACTCGCATTCCAAAGGATGGAGGGAGAGTATTTAAATCAGAAACCTGTAGTATTTCTTACACAACTCAGCCATTATCCTCCGGTATGTGCACTTAGTGCGAACTGCGAAGAAGCGAGCCCCATGAGGCAACTCCTTAGTCCTTAGAAGCTCCCAGTGTAAAATTCAAATTATTCTCCCGAATGTAGCTACTCGCACCGAGAGTAGTGTGTTTTGATTCTTTGTAAATAAATGAGACAACACAGAAATTCCATGCTCGATTGTTTAGCAATTCGAAACGGTTTTTCTGTTGATCCATTTGCTAAGAAAACATGCTCTGCTCTGCTCCCTTTAAATCATCCACTGTCATCGAGTGGCTTTGGCATGAGTCAGTGAATGATGTTGTCCTCGAAGCGTGTGATAACCTCACGTATGTTTACTCGCCTCACCAACACATGATGAATTTGTGAAAGAAATTTCGAAGAATTCTGCACTAATTCATCAATGACTAACAGCACACAAATGTGCAACACTGCTACATCGCGTGGTGAATCGATATCGAGAGCTTGTTTTACATGTGGGGCTTACCAACGGGTAAGCTGACTGAGTCCTAGCAAGGAGACTCAAGCATCGCTTCCCACATGACTTCAGCACAATCGGAATGCAAAACGCACACACCCTCGCACACGCGAAACTGTCAGCGGTGGCGTCATGCTGCACCTTTCAAAATAAGTCCGGCCAGCGTGTTACTCCACAATCGGTTCGATTGTCATTGATTATGGCACACACAAATTGACCTCTCGCAAGTGAATTGAGCCGCCTCGACGATATGATGGGCCCTGTGTATCGCACTACTCAGCTCCTCTACGCACATTTGTGTCCAATCCCGTTCTTCACTTCTAAACACGAAGTTCCTCGGAAACAATCGTGCGCGATAACTCGCGTGTGATTGGCGATAGCCTCCAAAGCACAATATCTTCCAGTGTTTAACCAAATTTTGGACAAGCAGAATATTGGTTAGAGGTTGAGCCTGAAGCCTTCACGACGCGGCCTTTTTGTATGGATTACGCTAAAACAGACCCACCGGATAGCGCATGCTTGCTGCTTCCATACGCTGTTGATCAACGCGTAATATGCTTCAGCGATTAAATCCAAATTGATTTGACACAGTCCCCTGTGGCTTCTCCGTTGTGATCACACCCGATTCGTGCCAGTATTATCTAGCAGTGCGAATTTGAATTCTTGCTGTGAAATACCGAACTGTAGCCTGAATATTTATCATAAAGGTCGACATAAACTGCAAACAAATTGATGCATTAGCATTAAACAGTGTTGGCTATAAAGAATATAGTGATGGGGGTGGGACTGGGACTGGGGAACTCTCCCGTTAAATTACGAGCACTGGCTAGATCCGTATCGCAAACGAACACGTATTACGATAACGCAATTCGCGCTCCATGACCCCGGATAGTACTCCCTAGTGTAATCGAACATTCCGGCGTTCCAAGGGCGGGCTTACCTGACGGAACCGTCCGCTACCGTTTATCTTAAACTTCGATTCGAACAACGCAATCGCACAAACAATCCATAGACATGGGAGTATCCCCGAAAAAACAAGAAAAACTCAACGTATCCCATCTTTCCTCACTTGTTGCGTGTATTTTAGAGTATTTACAAGCAACAGAAAACACGCTGCCGGCCCAGTAGCAGACTCTGTTTGAGTTGCACATTCCAAAGCCTCGTCGCATGCATGCTTCGAGTTTGCTCTAGTTCCTTCTTGTGTTTTAGGCGGCGAAACACTTTCGTGAAAAAGTTGTGTGTGTGTGTGTGTGTGTGTGTGTGTGTGTGTGTGTGTGTGTGTGTATGTGTGTGTGTGTGTATGTGTGTGTGCAATTGTGTATGTAGTGCATCGGAGAAGAGCAATGGAAGGTTTTGGATGCTCTATTCTCGCGTCGAATGCCGTCTTATCTTATCGTACATTTTGTCAACGTGCGCATCACACTAACTCTTCTTCCAAAAGCGAGAATTAGAGGTGTATTGCGTGGAAACGACGCAACATCCTCAATGTCATCTGCCAGCCATAGCCATTCATCGCATAGGTTGAGAACCGGAGTTCTAGAAACTGTTTGATTCCAATTTTCGGGTGTTGTTTCTAACATGTGTCGCAAACGATTCTAATGAGAAGTGAATGTGAATGAATGCATACAGCAGGAAAAAAAAAACATGGCAAAATCCTTGGCCACGTGGGCGAATCTCGACAGCTTGGTTTGCGTTCTCTCATGAATAGAATAAGAGGTAACCGGGAACAACAAACCAGAAATCAAGTTGAAATTCGATTGGAACACCCCCACGCATGTCACAAAGCGTTATAGCTTTAGCACACACCGAACAGTTTCGATCCACTTCCGATAACGAATAAGATTAGACGAGTCGTCGTGCACGAAACAAAAGCACCAACGGGGAAAGCAAATGATATAACCTGGGCAAAAACTACCCCCTATCTGACCGCACAAAATCTACAAGCACTCGAACTGTCCTCAAACAAGCAATTCCGTGGCTTCGCGAAACCTCAGTCCGAATCTCACCGAAACCAGCGTCCAATTTCCGCTAACGAAAGGAAAACGTATGTTGCTGCCAAAGAGAGGAAAACACACCGGGGGACGGACTACTCACTCGAAATGTGTTGTATGTTGTGAAGGATGGCCCAACTCGAGTCAAGTATCGGGGAACACACGTCACGGCACGGCACTCGGCACGGTACACAGTACACAGACCAACCAGTAGCACCAACAAAACGGCAAACTAAGCGTTTATTTCTTGTTGTTCTTCGCGTTACACACAAAACTAAAACCGCAACGAGAGGGTAATGCGCGACGACGACAGGCCACGACTCTTAGGACGAAACTGATCGCGCTTCTAAACACCGAAACTTCGACTAACCACCCCAGCCGTGCAGCAGCAGCAGCAGTACGGCTTCCTTGGGAGAGATGCGTCCACTTAAAAATAAGCTTCACTTCCGTCCGGATCCGGGATGCTAGGATGTGTTTGGTTTCGAGTCGCTCCGAGATGAATGCGCGTACTGGCTGTTGCGGCGCGCTGCCAGCTGTTGATATTGCCTTGCTGCTGCTTGAACAACGACCACGAAGACGATGACGACAGCGACGACGACGACGACGACAACGACCACGACGACGATGACGATCGGAGCTTTTACTCTTTTCCATCCTCGCCACATGTGCGTTCTTGCAGACACGGGACGCGCAAGGCAATCGCTTTCGCGCATATGCGGTTTTTGCAAAGGCGCGTACAATACTGCTACGCAGTTGTTGCTGCGGGTGCCAACAACTATGGACAATATTTAATGTGTGTTACCTCACCCTCATGTTACAACTTGCAAAATATAATGACTTATGCGGTTTTTCAAATTTGAATGGGTGAAATAAGTGCAATAATACTTTTCTATCTGTTGTTAACATACACACTTAACTGAATGTCCAGAAAAAATACAACATGTAAAGTGTCTGGTGAATCAATTTGAATGCTACAAACACATCATCACATGCTCACACATGCTGGTGTTGTCCGATGGGAATTGTTTCAAATGTACCGTTGCGTTAATTGCATGAATTTAGGGGCTTTCTAATGCTTGATTTCTGTTTGTGTGGGAGCGTTGGGGACAAAGAAAAATCCTAACCGTAGAGGGTGAAACATTGTGGTCATTTTACATCACTGCACAGCCGTATTAGAAGACCTCTCGAAATCTTCAATTAAATCCTGATCGTTTAGCTGATTCTCGAAAACGAGTGATGATCATCATATATGCCTGAATTTAAAAATCAATTCCATTCAACACGCAACTGAAAAATTCAAGTTCTGTCACGAGAACTGTCAGCGCGCATCAGCATAAGCGCATTCCCAATTAGCATTCATTAGGAATGCCCCAACCAACGCACTCTGTTCGTTATTGTAAATCGTATAATACTCAATTGAACAAAATTTTACAGGTTTAGAAAATTACCAAGTGTATTTATCAGGTTTACTCCAACAATGAAACAGGCTTAAAATTTTCTCTTCTTGGCTTAACGACCTTCTAAGGTCAAGCCGGCCATCCAATGGCTTACTAGATCTGATGTTACCACTACAAATAATTACTACTGAGGTACGATCCAGATGGGATTTGAACACCGTTCCTGCTGCATCGCTACCAGGTTTCCCTTGAAAATTTCAATATTATTTGTTAGTACAACAATATACAATCAATACACTCTATTTTTAAATACTTTTCCTCGAGAGTTTTGTTGCACTTCTTCTGATTGTAGGTTTTTATCACGGTACTAATACAAAAATATTTGTTATAGTTAATATTACTAATATTATTGTTATTTATTTACATTTTATTATTACCGTCCAAGGCCGTATTGTCTAGTAATATTATTATTATTATTTAAAATTTTCTAGTGAAATAGTTTTTAATCAAATATTTATTTGTTTTTTTATCCTTTTTTTTCAGTGTTTAAACGGAAAACATAAAAATTAAATGATTCTTTTTTGACGCCGACGCACCATCGCATGAAGAGTTCATTCGGAATGAATCATAGTTCATTCCAGCGCTGCTAGGGCACTGCCAGATCGACCAGACTAAATGATCTGCGTACACCACCATTGGCGATCGTCAACAATAGCAGCGCAGCAGGAAAACAAAGCACACCTCTTTTTCTGCGCAGCGTTGCTGCTGCCATGGTTCGATTGTTTTTCTTTCATCTTCCCCAACTTATTCACCTGTTTGTGAGTGCAGTGAAGAAAAGTGCATCGAGTTTTGGTAAGTGCGTGCCTCAGTAGCTTAATTGTACGGCTGTAAAAGATTCTGCAGAAGAGAAGCTACTGGTGCGCGCTGCCCGTACGTAAGGGGAGGAGATAAAGAATGTATTGAACGTGTGTGTACGGTTGTCTAATGCGTGACAATCGTTTTCAGTAGTGTGCGAGTTGGTAGTAAAACAGAGTACACCTTCAGTACGTCGTGAACCACGCTACGGGCAAGTGTCTTGCAATTGGGGCTGTGAAGCGCAGTGTGCCCTTTTTCCAGATTCTTTTCCCCCAACAGAAGGGACGCGCAGTGTAGATTGTGCGCGATTGTGTGCGTGGGCAATGTTGCAGCGAGTGTGAACGGTGTAGTAGCACAGCCGACCCCTAGGGTACGCTTTTAGTCGCGAATGCTGGTGTTCCCTGTGTTGCAATGTCGCCAGGGCCATTCCTCATCTGCAGCAAAAACGAGCATAGAGAACGGAAGCAGTGCGTACGTTGACGAAGTGGGTAGTGTGTTTTCGGGGTGTCATATTGATACGGCAATCAGCTGGCCAACACAATCAGCGGTAAAACAGCGGTGAACGGTGGCGTGAGTCAAGATATAGCGCAGTATAGCCGTAGCGCACTCCGCAGGCAGTTCTAAGTGTGCATGGATTTAGTGTGTGGTGCGTTTAGCAGCGTGTGAGCACAAACACACCTATAATCGGGTACGCGCATATCCGCAGGCAGACGTAGTAGCCGTGCTGGTCGAAAATGGATGTGGAATCGAACGGCTCGGAACGGTGGGAGGATTTTTTCGGTAAGTAAGCCGCGTGCGATGTAAAATTTACACCTTCTACCTTCATTGTGACAGAGCGCCTACTGCGACAATGTACTGCAAAGGGTTTAAAATTGAACTTTTAGAATCATATGAATCATTTTCCAGTAGGCATTGCTTTTGCTGGCTAGAAGCGCGAGGTAAAAACATGATCGAGCGCCCCCCCCCCCCCCTTCCCCTTCCTCCCTTTAAGATGCACTAGAAGAGAAGGAGAGCGAATGATGCATATTGTGTGAAGTATGTATGCTCTCGAGCACGGACAGGAAAGAGAAAGAGAAGCAGAAGTAGCGGATGAATGCAAACGGTCGATCTCGGGCGCAGTATCTTTGTGGGGGCCCTGGCTCCGAGTTCTCTACCGCCAAAACGGTGTCGACGAGACACTCTCCGAATGGGGTAGAACGATCGTGCCCTCCTTTGCTTGCTGCCGGGGCACTCTACCAGACGCGGTTATACAGTGGGGTTCCGTCTTCTGAAACGAAAAACCTGTTGAACCGTTCCCCCTCACTCCCTGCACCCCTTCTCATCCTCCGCCCCTTGTTGCCGGCCAATATCTATCCCAAACGACGGTCGAGAGAGATGTGCCGGTGTTGTGCGGTTTTGTTCGTGATCTCAATTTTTACACACGGAGGCGCGCGCGCCCCCGATGGTGGGCCGCACTGTCTTTTCCCCGGTAGACGCTAGTAGCTACCGGGTGACGAGTGTTATGTTTCGCAGGTTCGCTGCTCCAAGAGATGCTTTCCACTTTACCAACCGCCCACCGGCAAAGACCAAAAAGTGTTGTCGGTTTTGTTGGGTCCAGAAAACCGTGGCCTGAACTTATTTGCGATCCGTGCCCTCTGTGCGTGTGTGCGAGTGTGTGTCTTGAATGTATGCCAGCTTTGGACTGGATGATGGAAGTACTGCGAGCAAGCGAACAAGGTCAGCCGGTCAGCCGGCTATAAATCGCGCATGATGTCTGTAATTAGTAAAAACCAAAGCCTCTCGTCTCGCTGCGATGAAGAGCAGCAGTTGAACTTATGCCGCCCGATTGGCCCGATTGAGCAGGCGAGAAGATGTCGTCCTTCGCCGGCGTATGATTGATGATCATCCTCCAATCGCCGAGACATTCGATCATTATTCGGACAAACTGTCGTCGGCTTTATGCTCCAGTACAGCCATCTGCCAAAAGTCTGTGTTTTTTTTACAGTTAAATACTAAAAACTGTCAGACGAATGTACATATGTTGCGAGATTATGCTTGCTTGCCACATAAGAACAATCATTCCTCTCAAATACGTAGATGAATTTGTCCATTCCAGTGGTCGATGATCCTTGACTGATGATAAAATCAGCCAAATAAAACGATCACGTCAAATATTTATATTTTTAGACCATTACCCCAAGTTAAGCTCCCAATGTATTTCCCTAAGGTGAGGTTTCAATCGAGCAATGGACTTTTTTATCAAAGTCGCGCCTATCCACTTGAGAAAAGTTTATCGCTGGTCACGGAATAGAAATTGTTTGTTTGCCATTTGCTACTTCAACCCGTTCGATGGCAGGAGGAACTCTTGAATCATTTTCATTCGGCGCACTTTCAAGAGGATTGCTTATCAGATGATTTGTGATTGGACGACTGTTAGCCTTTCCCCAGCCAAGACAAATCATATCCACTTCACCGCCCTGATGCGAGCGTCGTAGGAAAGGAAACACAACGACGTTTCTCTGGGTTGGGTTGGATACATCCACGGTACTCGGTACTGGTCGGGTTAACGTAACATAGGTTTTGTTTGCATTTCCGGATGTTCGTTCCAGTGTGTCCTATCGCGCGAGCGCCGCACACACGGTAAACCACAAAAGCTGATAATGGTTGTACAAATTTCATCCATAAATACGACGACAAGAACCCTCGAGCTCAGAGAGCGCGGTTCAGGGCAAGCTGAGGTGTACAGAGAAAACGGTTACATAATGATCATGTTCTTTGTGCCGAAACAGCTTAAGAATAGCCTGTGGTCGTGTTTGTTGTACAAGAACTACAGGTAATTCGTTGCTCCTCGTCCTCCACGATACAGTTTTTTTGCTGGACATCGTGCAAATTACTTACCAGCATGCACAACAAGCCCAACAAATGCGTAGAAAAAAAAGGTAGCATCTCACGAGGTCGTCAAGAATGTCATAGTAACGTGTGTCCGGACCAGTCGCTTCCCCGCATCATCCACCTTCCTATTCATATGGGGTATCACACAATCACATGTCCCAAACTCGGTGATCTGGTTGCTCGTCTGTGACGATACACACGCGTAAAAGAATCCATTCAGCCCTTTCCCCCCCCCCTCCCCTCTCCCCATTCAGCCCCAGAGTCGCTTTGTTTCATCAGGTCAAGTTGTTTACACATCTATTTCCGGTGACTATGCATACGTCCGGAAGTTGTGTCCCCCGCCTGAGAGGGATTGCTGTCGAAAAAATAGAAATTCCCATCAGTCGTGGAATTTCGTAAGCCAAACAATTCCACAATCTCCACGGCCAGCTACTAATATTACCGTTTCTTGGGACGTCTGATGAAAGTGTCGCAATATTGTAATGGCTGAAACACATCTGAGGGTACAGCAAGAAAAGGGACACATGATTAATAGTCACTACACTATTACTCTGTCCTCGGGCGAGCGTGATGAAGGAATGGCGAGGAATTATGCTAAATAAATGACGCTAATTATGCTCGGACGCGTGAAAATCACTACCCTGCAGGGACGGGATCCGTTTATCGATGCACTTGTGTCGTTCGAATATTGAGCGATTAAGTGTACTGTGGTAACAGATCGGGTCGTCCACCCTTGGTGCAAGTGACGAGAGTTGAGTTCCTGACGGCAGCAAACGCATGCACAATCATAATCAGATTGTCGCGCCTCGCCAACACACACGGATCTTCCGGAGAGAAGAAATTATGCAAGCAGACTGCAGCTCAGAGTGGCCTAAGTTCGCGTCAAATCCTCCGTACTGTTGTGGCTATTTGGCTCCACCAGTGCGTGGGTTGCATTGCAATACGCTGGACTGTCCCGCTTTATTGCTTTCGGAGATTGGTTGGCTGTGGTTGTACGTCGTCGTCCGCGTCCAGTAGACCGCTGCACCACCGTGTAGGGTTTCTCCACCTAGGAGGGATTCATTTCTATCGTTCGTGGATCTTGGCGCCAGAGGTTGCCACAAACAGTACAGGACGGTTGTTTAAAGTGATAAATAGTCAGCTTAATTGCAATGCTTTACAATGTTAACGAAAAGTGGAGCGAAGGATCAGGGTAAGCGCGTGTAATAGAGTTCGTTGATGGTTTCATTTTTATTGCTGAACTTTATTTTGTTCTCTGGTCCAGCAAACTAATTTATAAAAATTGAGCTCTTTGATATATGTATATACGTTCAGCGGTCGCGGCTGTGTCTTGTGTCTACAGAGTGATATTTAGATTCCGGTACAATTTCATTTTTTCTTTTCTTGTTTTGTGCGAACTATGTAGCTATCTATGTATCTATATGCGTGACTTAAACTACTCACAGTAGAACAGTCTTGCGCGTATAGGAAGTACACTTTGACTGCCCTTTAGATTCCTATATCTCACAGTTTGCTTCGTCAAATTGGCCCTGTCGTCACAGGAATGCAATCTCAGCAACGCAATAGCCGTATGGCCATGAGTATAGACTTTCCGCCCCCAGCACAGATCGGAACAGATGGGCATGATAACGCCGATTCATCCACCGACCGAGCAGGCAACAATTGGACCTCTCGTCGAACTACGACGACGTTAGCTCGAGCTCTATAGTAAATGACTCACGATCCAGGCATGCATACTTCTACTTGCGATGCAAACGAACCCGCAGGGTGGTAAATTCACGCCATCCGATATTGTGCATGCATTACCAGTACCCCATACCACACACCCCTTGCGTTGCACTTCCGCTTCTCAGCGATTCCTCATGCACAATTCAAAACAGATTAAGATTGATGCAAGCGGCACGAAACTTCCACAACGGCGTCGTCACCGTGCACCACTAGTGGAGTGCCAGAGGAACTAGTGTTTGTTAGTAGCATGCGTTTGCGAAAAACGGTCCTGTCTATGTTATGTGGAGGACATGCGAAGGGATGGAGTAGTACGATAAGTTTGTCGCGACAAGCCTTCGCCGTGACCAACACAGAAAACTGCTGCCACAAGAAACACGATCACAAACGGAAATGCTGGTGGATGGAAGCATATGAGCCATGGGCACAGCTCGGTTGTGTTGGTACTATGTTGTGATTGTGTCCCCTACGGCTGTTCAATATGTCACCACCGGTTGGAGGATGGTGCACGCGGGGACAAGTGAGGTTGAGCTTATTAGCAGCTTCTCTATAGCTCTAGCTACTGCTCACCGCGCTATGACGCATTCTGTTTGGTAGGGGAAGCTCTGTCGATCGAGGGAAAATCATCGAAACAAACTCACACTTACATTTACACGATAGCGAGGGAGTTGAAGTGTATGGTATTGTGCATTATGTTTGCGTTGCTTCCGCGCATTTGAACCAGCCGGTGCGCAACGCTAAATTGTTCAAACGTCGCCCTAACGATCGCGCGAAGCGGAAACCATCAAGAGACCTCGCCAGGGGACCGATCGTGGTTGTATGCGGTGGGTTGGGAGGTGTATGTGTGCAATTTGAATGAATGCCATTCGCATCGACTGCACCAGGATTACCAACCGCGTAAAAGTAAAGGGGTGAAAGAGAGTGAGAGATCGAGAAAGTGTTCGCAGCTTTAAAGGGGAGCTTTAATGCGGATTTGACCTCGCGAGCGGCTATCGCACGCCGCTTGACACAAGTACCTGTAGCTGCACCCCGTGCTTTACTCGAGCGAATTATGCACACGGCGGTAGAAGGAAAACCCCTGAAACATTGCTGATAAGAACATCGGCAGGCAAACATAAAACGATCGAGAGACACTCTTCTGAATTCCTCGCGAGGATCGTCGTTGATCAATCCCAATAATAATACGAAGCGCAGAAGCTTGATGGAAAGACTAGACCGCGAACTAAGTATGCTGCAACGAACCATGAAAATGTCAATCGTCTTCTGCCTTACCATGCAAGTAAGATTTGAAGCAAGCATCCATTGCCCCATTGCTTCATCTCTGGTTTATCTTTTGTGATGTTTCTTATGGCGTTGAAGAAATAGTAAGAGCGTGCTAGTGAATGAAGAAATTGTTGCTTCCAACAATGTGTACAATCTTGTTCAATCGAAAATTACTCCCCAATTCCGGTTCTTCTCCGCTGGCTTCCTCTCCCTCTAGGGAGGAAACTCTACTACATCGAATTTTCGAACCCAACGAAATGTCTTGGCGCGATGGCAGCTTGCAGGCAAATTTACTACAATAATTTCAAAGATATTTGCTCTGAACTGTCCCATTTATCGGGGATAGCTCTTTCCCGATCTTAAATGCCACTAGCATCACAGGGTTAAAAGCGGGCGTCATTCGTCATCCTACGGTCCTTTTTTTCGGATCACGGCCTGTGTGTTTGTGGGGCTGTGCCATACCCATCCCGCGAAGAATGCAGATTGTTTTCTTATGAAGCGTGATTAATCGTGCTTCGAAAGCTTGTGATCCTCTTCTCGTGTGCTGTGTTGTAAGAAGAATGTTGCAACCACAACCTGAAGAATGCAGCGACAAATTTATGCAACGAACAGTTGGTTGCAGGCAAGAATGTTTTCCCATTTGCGCCTTAAATTGCACCATTGTCGTAAGTATAGCAGCGGCAAAGTTTTCCAGCCGAGAAACAACAAAATTATAGCAGGATAACGCAACGTGTTGAGATAACATTCCACTGGGACACTTTTTGTTAGACTGTTTTGGTTTAGTCGCAGTTAAGCAGAATGTTTTCGAAATTTAAGCACGTGAAACCCATAAACCTCCCGCAATGACACCCCCGCCCAAGAACTGTTAGTTCTGTGGCTGCTGTGAGTGTGTCACACGACACACACACACGTCGTAGGGCGGGCCCCATCCGATGCGATGATAAGAAAATAAATCATCAGCGCCATATGAGCCGTTCTCATGTTCAGCCGTAACACAATATGAGTAAGTCGCGGTCAACAGTCGACGACGTCGTTTAGTGGCCGTGTCGCACTACCTATGTACGCGCGCACTCGGTACTAAGATACGAACACACGTACACCCTCGAGAACTGTACCGTATCGCGAACGAACCAGCAACAGTGCCTCTTCCTAGGGTTTGTTAGTTTTGTCGGTGGTCGAAGCGAGTGACATCGCGTGACTGATAGACGGAGGTAAGGTCCCATTTTGTGTGTGCCATTCGAAGGGAACTTGCAGCAAGCCCGCAAATTGAAGGCCGCTAAACAGTGCTGCTAACTAAGTGAAACGTGTAAAGAAGCGTAGTTCGCTGTGCGTGTCCGTTGGGATCGATAATACATATCATCGGAACCCGTAGAAAAGCTTGCTAGTTTGCCTAGCAGTTGTGGACTGCACTTTGTATTGCTCTCTATAATATTGGATGGAGAAAAAATCAATAAGTGTTGCATTTTCTTCATGCTCGTTCCCGTATCTTATCGCTATCGGTGTTAGCTGACGAGAATTTCACAGGGATGTGTCTGCTATATTGTTAACAAGCTCCTATACGTTGTCTGTGTTCGTGTGTGCAAACGAAGGGCACAAACAACTGTGGCGAAAGACACTATCCAATGTTTTGAAATATTTTTTTTGCCATCCTCTGATTACGAACGTGGATTAGGAGGCATTCCCCTTATGGATAAAAAATGTTTCCTATCCCATGGCCAAACGTGTGTAACAGGTTGACTTTGTTAGTGGTAATTCCTGCAAACGATAATTTAATAGTTTGTCAGTCGATTGCGCAGTGAATCACTCTGCAACTCAGCACAGTCAACGTAAGCTGCAGTTTTTGCAATCTAAATTATGTATTCGTATCATGGGTGTGTGTCACGAATAAGCCAGCATTATCACTGCTGCTGCTGCATACATATTGTATCTGTCGGTCCAAGAAGAAGGCGCGGGTGTGAGTTTCGTGGAATTATGTAAAAAAAGGCCAGCCCTACACGGATACGGAAGCGTGCTCCGTGTATTGTGATTGAATGAACTCGTTTTTCACTACAATCGGTCCACCAGAGCCCTAAGGCTCCAGTTGGGAAGACGACTTTCCCATTATACCGACCAAGAAGCTGAAGTAGTTTTGGACAGTTTGGACAGCTGACTAATGAAGGAAAGTGCTTGTCAGTGACACATTCGATACCACCTCCAGCTCCAGATGTTACAACAGAGCGCACACGGTGTTGTTGGTGTGTTTTGCCGATGCAAAGTTTGACATGCTGCTGGACATGACAGAAACACGGTGAATTAGTCCATCGTTTGCGGCACATATCAATCAGCAAGCGAGACAAAAACTCTCTTCGCGAAGAAAGGGCAAACAAGAAAAATTGAAAAACAAACCGACCCCCCCCCCCCCCCCCCCCCAATGTCCATGCATGTCCATCCCTCCATTACATTTTTATGTTTTATTCTCCCCGAAAGCAAGGATATAGCGCGATAAAACCAACCTCACCTACCTTATATGGTATTTCACCAATTTATCATGCTCTCTCTTTAGTGTGTTTGGCTCTTTTGGCGTTACCTTTATTATGTTGACCTTCGGTCGTTGCCATTGAATGGAGCCATCATCGTCATCGTCATCTCCAAGGCTGGAGGGACTGGTCTGGCTTGGACACATAATTGCCTTTAGCCGACGACTGTCTTACCACACTAGTAAAAGGATACATAAATATGTAGCTCTGCAGCCCTAGGGGGGAGGACCGTCTTAATCGAACACATGGTTCACATTGTGTAATAACGTGACCATAGCCTGATTATTGCCAATAACACTATCCTTATGGGGTGCATTTTGATGGCTTTCGAGAACAAGTGCAACAAAAATTTGCCAATCGCAACGCAAGACGAGGTGATATATTTCATTTGCAGACTGAGTAAAAGGGTAATGGAACAAATGGAGCAGGTTTAACGAAATGTATTTATAACAATTAAAGCAAGAACTGTGCGATAGTAGCGCGACTTTAAAAAAAAACATTTGTCCACATGTCCTTGCGTAGTTGAACTGGTGATCAAAAGCAATAAAACTTAAAGGGCACCTCTGTTGCCCTATTTCGGAGGAAAAGGAAAGATACTTCACTTTTTGGTATGCTGTGGCGCTAAGAATTCAATCTTCTCTCGGGTGCTCCACCCCGAAACACTCAGCTCGAATCTGACTGTACTGAAGCAAATGTGACACGTGATCACTCAGGGGCGTGCGCGCGCGAGTGTGTGTGTGTGTGTAAAGCGAACACAATACCCGCAGGATGATTCTAAGTGGAGTGGAAATGCTAAAGAATTCCATTTTTAGTCGCGCAGATGAAGTTTGAAAGAGATCTTTTATTTATCCCTTCAGCTCCATCTGACGCTGGTGATGATCATCATTTCTTGGCAGGATCCACGTGGTGTGTTTGTTCACTCGCTAGTATTAAGCTCTCTGACATTACATTTGTCTTTAAGCACCGTACGACCGGAGTAGATGCCGCCGATGAGCGCGTGATTTGTGTAAATGGGAGCGATCAGGCATCATGAGTCTCGATCGATCGATCATCTCATACCTTTTTTGTTTGACGAAGTTTGTCGTAAAGGGCGTTCATTCTCGGAGACTACGTTCTTTTCCTTTCCGAGAATCGTTGATTACTTTCTTTGACTGTGAGGTAATTACATACACGAATCTGCCCGAAGCTTTCGTTGTCTCTGGGTCCTGCAGTAAAAAAAGGCCACGGCAAATTATATGGCAAACCATTAAAATGTAACGTAAAGTGCATTCGCTCTTCAGCAGCATTCACGATCGGTGAATCGACTCGCCGAAAATGGAATCCCTTTTATTGTATGTAAGCTTTTTTATTTACTCTTAGAATGATTTTATTTTTTCCTCGTGACTCATGCTAAAAAAGCAGTAATATGTAAACTTTTTGATCAATTTGTTAATCATTACTTACTCCAGATTGTTTTGAGTTAAACACCCTTAAATCTTTTATTTTTTTAACCTTACAATATTTGGAAATCTCTAACTAATTCTAAAAAACGACTATTCACCATATGAAGAATATATGCAACTAATGTATTCAAATAGATATGCCTATCTCTGAAATATCGGGAAAACTCAACCATGTGTGTTCTCTTATGTGGTCCCGCTTAATGTTTGACTCGAAAGGGATCTGTCGACGATGCCCTAGAAGTAGATGCATCGGATGGTTGCCGTTGTCTTATTCTTAACCACACTGCACCACAATAATGCACAGCACGTGCTTGTGATGTTTTTCTATGTTGCTTCAAAATGGCAACATAATGCGCCCCCAATCTTAATTCTAATGCGTTTCGATGCTCCGGCACGACAGTGCGACATCACCGCTGCACCGCATCACCGCTTCATTTGAGTAAAGATATTATAGTATCTATAATGTCGGTTCTCCTGCCTGCTCCAACCTCCGAATCTTCTCCGTTCGTTCACCATTCCTCTCGAGCGTTCTGGATGCCGCTATTTTAAGCTTTTCCACTCACGTCACGAAGATCCGTATGCTGAACCTTCATATGCGTGGTACAAATATTTCTGGTAAGTCACCAGTGAAGGGCGGAGATGTGGAGTGTGCCCACCGGTTAGGGGTGGTCTCAACACACATTATGCAAGTGTTGAAAGCAATAGCCCCCAGCTGACAGTTGGACCACCACCATTCTTCATTATCGGTACTTTGCTTGCATTGACTTAGCGACTTAAAATGAAAGTTTCGTACCTAACTGCAAGCCTTTACTTACGGGCGCGAACCCTCCTGGCAAGGGTAAAGAAAAGTCAAAATTTGTCATTGCAATGGCACCGGGATAAAACTACTCCACTTGGAACCCCCCCCCCCTCCCCTCCCGCTGTCCAAGGTACCCGGGGAATGGGAGCAATGGAATTTTCCCACTTCATTTAACATTTTGATAATCCTCTTTAAATCGGCCTGACGGACAGGGTGGTTAGTGTTGGTTTTTTTGTTTGGGTAGTGCTGAATGCGTGTGCCGGATTTGGCCATTGCGTCCAGCCCCCGCAAAGCTACGTTATCCGTCACCGGGCTCGTTCGAGTGGGATATATGGGCGGTACAGCAGCGCGAGCTGTACGAATTTAAGCGACATTGACATACACCCAGAAAGCGTAATTTACATACAGTTGTCGCAACGGGAAATCTAAATGCATCGCACCACAGCTGTGTATATAGTCGTGGTCGTCGTCATTTCACGTGGGAAGAAAGTGAATTAAAGAGTTGAGAAAAAAAGGCTCGAATGAAAGATACGGACCCGGCCGAAAGGGAACGCTTTAATTTTTGGGAATATAAATTTCCATTTGATGAATCGAAAGGGACAAATACCTACACCATCCCACCAGCAAATTGAGCGAGGCATCCGTGTAGAGTGTGTTGTTTTTACTCGTCTTCGTAACATAACACATGCCGGGTGAACGGAAGGCAAGGAGAAATGCTTCCAACCATCGTAGTGTCGCACGACCAAATACCACATTTCTTCGCGCCCAGCAATCTCGGGAACTGAAGAAACGAAGGTGTAAGAAAATGGTGTATAATGAATGTGACGTGTCTACAAAAATAAATATCAATAAAACGCCGAAAAACGTGTGTTTCTGACCGTCCGATATACACCGTGGAGTGGAAGACGAAGGAAATAGTGCAACGTTGAAAGCAGCTACAAATTATTCGTTGGTTCTTATGTCAGATAAGCAACGGTGTGCTCGCCCACACACAAAGATTGAGCCAAAAAAAAAAACTCGATCGATGACAATTGATTGTCTGTAGTAAAACATCCCGATGAGAGTATTTCCCCATGCCCAACGCATCGTTTTGGCACAACATACAAATTTATCAAACTGGTTTTGTGAAGATACTTCACGGACGATTCCGGCAAAACCATCGAATGCCGCATAGAGAGATTAAAGATGATTAACTAGCGTCCTGCTACCGAGTTCGTATAAACTACAGCTGTTTATTTATTTGCCTTTGCAGGGAGCAGCACCGACATTGGTCCATCGGTACTGGGTTATTTGGACACTCTAGCCAATAACTTCAACGAAGAAGCTAAACAACTAGTCGAATCATCCAACAATAAACCGCAACCCGCGACTCCCGCCACCGCGCTGGCAGCAACGGCTTCCGTGCTCTCAGTGAAAAGGGTTGCTCATGCGATCAACAAGCACGATCTATCCGACACGACCGTGTTGAACAGTAGCAGCGGTAGTGAGCTATCGCAACGAACTGATTGTGAGGCTGCGCCAGCTTGTGAAGCCGCTTCCCGCAGCAACAGCGTATTCAGGTCAACTCCACCAGCCACTTCCGATTTGGTGTGCACGGGAAGGGCTAAAAAGTTCTCCGATAAGTTCTTCAATTTGGTGTCACCAAATGTGCAACGGATGGTGTCTCACACGACAGCGGATACGAATGAGCATGCTGTAGCACCACCTTTCGTTCGCAACCATGTCCAGTCTCTCTCGTTCAGCGTCCCTAGTCGAAAGCCTTCTGCCGCAAAACAAATGCCGGCCAATAGTGTACCAGTACATGTAAATCATCACAAGCAGCAGCTACCCTTGTCGAAAAATATTGCCAAACTTACACATGTTAACAGCGGACTGATCGATCTCTTCATCGAAACTTCCCGGCAACAAAGGCATTCCCATCACCACAACAGGCGGGAAAACTCCGGCTCGGAAGATATTGCCCCAAGCGAAGCAATGGAAGAGACAACCTTGGCCGGTGGCGATGCCGTACTGGTCGATAGTAATGGTAATATTGCTAGTGAAAAACTGGAAGAACTTCAGAACGTGTCCGCATTGCAGCTAAAAATACGATCACTTACGGTAGACTTAGAAAAGGGCGATCGTGCGGAGGTAGAAATGGACGATAATTCGGCTTCCGCGCCTCAAACCCCCGACACGCTGACAGAAATGAGTGTGGCGTTGAGAAATGAAGCCAACATGGAGGACGCATTTGTAGAGAATTGTACCGACCTGTCGGAGCATCGGAACACTGTGGTCGAAGCGTGCAATTACTATCCCAACCTTGGACGGGACGTTCCGTACGGTCCGGACGATCGACGAAGGCTGGCCGATGCGCGGGCCAAGCTGCTCGATAGTAACAAAAATTGTAAGGTGTCCGTTCCTAACTCACCCAAACTGACCACGCGAGTCCAGTCAATCGAAAAAACTACGTCCACATCGACGCCCAGTTTGGATACGACGTACAGTAGCGGGTCGCCTTACTCGAGCAAAGCGTCCTTATTGATGCCACCGAACACACCAGTGCTTAGCTCGCGCCCACTATCGGCTTCGTCGATTTGCTCCTATTCGTCCAGTGCCAGCTCTTCTGGTTCGGAGCATCATCTCCCAGGTGGTAAGGGAAGTAGCGCACCGGGCTCGTATCAGGCCAGCGTGGAGAGTTTGGCCGATCACAGTGATCCCGAGCAGAACAAGTGCCTTTCTGAGGTAGGACCGGCCATAAGCGTTGTCGCCGGTATGACGATGTGCGAACGTGCTGTGCGAGAAATTATCGATTCCGAGAGCAGCTACGTCAAGGATCTTGGACAGGTTATTAGAGGGTAAGTGGTTAGTAAGAAGAATGACTGTCCAAAGCTTGGGGATTAATGCATCGGTATCGGTATCTATTCATAACAGCTATCTGGAAGACTGGAAGGAACGGGCCTGTCTGAAGCATGATCAGCTGAAGGTTCTGTTTAGCAACATTCAGGAAATTTACGATTTCAACTTTAAGCTACTTAATCGACTCCGCGAAGCCAAAGGTGATCCGGTTACGATTTCCAACTGCTTCATCGATCTCCACGCGGAATTCAGCTGCTACACCGCGTACTGGTAAGTGTCGATCAGAGAGAGAGAGAGAGAGAGAGAGAGAGAGAGAGAGAGAGAGAGATAATGTGTTGCGTTGCGATCGCTTATTGTGGCATTTATCTTCCCTAGCACCCGCTATCCGGAAGCCATTTCACTGCTAACGACACTGCTACAAGCTACGCACACGAATGCGCTGCTTGTGTCTACACAGAAAATGCTACAGCACACGCTCCCGCTCGGATCCTACCTGTTGAAACCGGTGCAGCGGATTCTAAAGTATCATCTACTGCTCGACGTAAGTGTATATGCGCCTTAGAATGGCGCAAGAATGAGACAGGCGCAATAATCCACCATAAGTCATCATAAACCTTTAGCCAGATCGATTGACCGATCAAAAGAACGAGCAACATTCATTTGTCACGCTTGCCTTCTCGACGTGACGACGATCGGTAATCACTTTCCTTTCCTTCCCTTCCAGAATCTACGGAAGCACTGCAACGATCAGCAAGTTGCGTTGGCCCACGAGCTGATGAAGAAGGTCGCACATAACATCGATCAGGTGAAGACAAAGCTGGATCAGGCTCGGCTCGTGAAAGAGCTGGCGGGAATACTGGACGGATGGCTCGGGCCCGATCTGTCCGTGCTGGGTGATCTGTTACATGAAGGCCGGCTGATGGAACACACCAAGCCACGTATCGTGCTGCTCTTCGAAACGATGCTGATCATAGCGAAACCAAAGGAGGACAAAAGACTTCAATTCCGTGCCTACATACCGGTATATTTATTACGATAGACTTTTTCTTCTTCGCGAACTTGAAACTTGACTCGTTTGATTACAGTGCAAAAATTTAATGCTGGTTGAACATCTTCCGGGCGAACCGGCCAGCTTCCGGGTGATTCCGTTCGACGATCCCAAAGGTGCACTTCAACTTACGACGCGCAATCGCGAGGAAAAGCGTCTCTGGACACAACAGATTAAACAAGCGATGCTGCAACACTACTCCGACATACCAACCAGAGCGAAAGAATTGGTCCTACAGCTCGGAGATGAAGATGGTTAGTATTTAAAACACAATTTTTCGCGTGGTTTCTCTTTACAAATGCTTATTAATAACCTTTTTTTTCCTTTTCTATCTGGCTCTTGTAGAACGCTTCACAGATAAACAGTACTGGAAGCGACCAGCAAATAATTCTCCAGTCCCGGAGTATCTCGAACGTCGCCAGCAGTTTCGTCGGAGTGAGATGCGAATGAGATCGAAGAAAAGTCTCCTTAAAAAAGATGCTATTCCAACGTCCGTTAATGGGTTGCTGTCTACCCCATCGTTCCGTTCGTATTCCAGCGATCTTGAGAATATTGCGGCTCCTTCGCTTAAGCAGCAGCACCATCAGACATCGTTGGAAGATTGTAAATGTGATGCGGTGAAACGGCAGCTGCAGGAAGAAATAAAAACTCGGCCTGTAATAGAATCAGCAGCGGGAGGGCCAAAGTCATCTCCACCACCAAAGCCCGTTCGAAGTCGTTCCGAAACGCGATGTGGTCCTGCCGATGACGAGGAAGAACGCTTGCTAAAGTCATTGTACGAGCGACGGAAGCTTTCGGCGCCGACGAAACGCGGAACGAAGGTTAAGGAAAGCTTTGCCAGTATTCGCTCGTACAACAGCACTATGATACCGAAACGTATAAGCGAAATGCGAAAACGGCGGCCAAAAACTGTAACGAGCAGTTCAACGTTCTATACAGATTTGGAGGTGAATAGTGAAACCGCCCTAACGACGGATCAGGAAGCATCTGAATCTTTGAATGACGATAGAGAGCGGTTAGAAAATGATGCAAAGGAATCGGAAAATCGTCGATCCGTCGCCCCAGGGCAATCGTCACCAACGGAGGGCAAATGTAGCGAACACAAAAAGGATTCCGAAATCATATCGCAACTCATCCTGGATGTCGAGCAGTTCAATAAGGTGCTTAACAAACCGGTGACGAAAAAGAAGTCCTTCGATGCGTCTAGTTGCACTCGTCCGGCGGGTTTGCTGAATCTCGACCGGAAACCTGAACCCCCCAGTACGGAACCACCTTGCGATGAGGAGTTGGGCATGGATGCACCCGGTGATGGGATTAGTACTACATCGCAAAGTGTCGAATCGGAACCGATCTACGAATCGTTACTGCGAAACGTACACGTGCCGTACAAGTATGCTCCACCAGCCTTGGCCAGACATTCGCTGCCTTGTGGTGAAGGCAGCACTGGAGGTGGATCGGTTCCTTTTCCGAATGCTACCGATGACCTGCTTGTTAGGAGAACTCGTCCAGAATCGGACTACGTCACGTTGGCGTATTCGGAACTCGGTCTGCTTAAGAGTATTGTTGAAGCGGACGCAAGAAGCTTGTGCCATGTGCAATCATGTACCCAACAGAAAACGCCACTACTGCTCCGGAACAGTGACACCAACATTAGCTACCACCGAGACACAGCTTGTCACGGGAAAGAATCGGATGAAGAGGGAGCACCAGCTTCTCCAGTATTGGCACCAATCTCTTCATCTTTGGGCGGCGGCGGTGAGGTTCTTTCGGAAGATTCTCCCGCCCTTAAGCAAGCTTTCCTCGAACGTCAAGGTAGTCTTAGCATGAAGTCGACGGCACAGAAAAGCATCCTGCAACGTTTCATCTCCCTGCACTCGACATCCTCATCCATCATGGCTTCGTCCAGCCCGTCGTCACAGCTGGGCAGTGAAGGCAATCTGCTGCATTCGTTGCAACGCAAACTTTCCGAACCAAATGGCGGCGGATCGATCGGTCACATCTACAAACAGGGCAGCATTGATCTGGGATCGCGCATTGCGCATCTGGACTATGCCGATCCGAAGACCCTTTTCTTTCAACCTTCGTCTACAGCCGCTTCTACAGCTACCCTTTCGACCACCAGCAACCAGAACGTTCTCATCAACAGAGCCTCGATGCAGTCGGTTTCGATTAGCAATGGGAAGAATGATCAACAGCGAGATTCGGTGCTGGCATCGAGTTCCTCCAATGATAGTGTGTGCGAGGAAATGAACACCACCCACGGTCCTCCTCCGGGCTACGATGATGATGAGAATTGTTGTTTCTACGAACGTACAGTAGAAGAATGTCTTGAGCACGATTTCCGCGATTCGGCCGTTTATAGTGGTGATGACAACGAGCGTCAACGGGGAACCATCGGAACGAGCGATGAGCAACACCTGTACGAAACCCTGTCCCCTGTCGCTTCACCACGCACGAAGCGACGACCCAGCAACGACGATCGACAGGCGCTAGGAGAAGTTCAACAAAGGAACTCGGGTCCGCCACCTCCGATTCCCCTTAAACCAGCGCATCTTGGGCAATGCAAACGTCAACAACCAGTCATAATTGCGAACTCTTCCAGTGCATCAGCAGCAGCTGCTGTAACAGCAAAGCCCGCCTCCAATAGCCGTGGCTGGGTTTTGCAGCAGGTTCGACGATTTCAGTAACAGCCGGGTGTATTCATACAAGAGTTTGATCTAGTAGTTTTTGGTGTATTAATTACATGTTTTAGTGTAAAATTCGGTGGTATGTATATTATCCAAAAAAAGCGATAGAGCGCAAAATACGATAGACTTACTACGGTAACAAGCAAGCCATCACTTCTATCTGACAAAAGATTTCTACTAACCGCCGTTTTTTTCTCGGAAGATGCCAAAGAATGTAATTTCGATCAATGTAAGCAATGTAGTAAGTCTATCCCTCCCCCTCGCTGCTAGGAGAGCAGTGGCGGATTAACCTGTGGGCGGAGCTGGTGGTCGCTAGGGACCTCGCCGGCCAGGGAGGCCCCTGGCACGGTCCAAAGACGCATCCAACGGTATGCGGAACGTTCCGATCGGACCAAATATGAGCGAATTATCGTCGATTTTTTGCAGAAAACCCCTTGTTCGTGAAATATCTGGGCGGTGGGTTAAGGAATCGAGGTGGGGTGTTTAACAAAAAAGATGTGCGTTTTAAAGACACGTCCAACGGTATTCAGAACGCCCCATTCGGGTCAAGACTGATCGAGATATCGCCGATTTTCCAAGGGCTAATGTGGTCCAGAAACATCCGGAAAATTCTGCCAGCAGCATTCCCGTGGTAAACCGGCGATAACTCAGTCATTCCAGATCCGAACAGGACGTTCCGCATACCGTTAGATGCATCTTTGGACCGCGCATTTTTCTCACCAGTACCCCATCCGGAACCCTCCACCCCACACCCAGTTATTGCTGAAAACAACAGCATTCCCGTGGAAAATCAGCGATAACTCGCTCATTTTTCGTACGTTCCTGGCGTCTGGCATACCGTTGGATGCGTCTTGAGGCCGCGCATCTTTTTTCTGAGCACCCCAACCCTATTCCTACACACCTCGCTCAGTTAATTCGGAATTTCCTGTGGAAAATCAGCGATAACTCGTTCAGTTTTGGTCTGATTCTGGCATCCGGCATACCGTTGGATGCGTCTTGAGGTCGAGCATCTTTTTATTGAACATACCAGCTCGATCACTCCACCCCTTGCCCAGTTATTCCGGAAAACAAAACCATTCCCGTGGAAAATCAGTGATAACTCGCTCTTTCTTAGTCTGATCCTGGCGTCCTGCATATAGATGGATGCGTATTGGGGCCGCTTATCTTTCTGTCGAACATCGTAACTCGTTCGCTCAACATCCTGCCGAGGTATTCAACAACAACCCTTTTTCGCAATTTTTCCGCAAAAACTTGGCGGAGGGTGGAGGGATCGGGTTGGGGTGTTCAGCAAAAAGATGTGTGGCCTCAAGACGCATCCAACGGTATGCCGGACGTCAGGATCGGACCAAGATTGAGCGAGTTATCGCTGATTTTCCAGGGGAACGCTGTGTTTTCCGCAATAACTGGGCGGGGGGTGGAGGGATCGAGTTGGGGTGTTCAGCAAAAAGATGTGTGGCCTCAAGACGCATCCAACGGTATGCCGGACGCCAGGATCGGACCAAGATTGATGTTGTTTTCCGCAATAACTGGGCGGGGGGTGGAGGTATCGGATTGGGGTGTTCAGCAAAGAGATGCGCGGGCTCAAGACGCATCCAATGGTATGCCGGACGCCAGGATCGTACCATAACTGAGCTAGTTATCACTAGTTTTCCACGAGAATGTTGTTGTTTTCCGCAATAACTGGGCGGGGGGTGGAGGGATCGGGTTGGGGTGTTCAGCAAAAAGATGCGCGACCTCAAGACGCATCTAACGATATAAGGAACGTCCCGATCGGACTAGGAATGAGCGAGTTATCGCCGGTTTTCCACAGGAATGCTGCTGGCAGAATTTTCCGGCAAATTGTTGGAAAACCTTCCTTCGTTTCCTTTAGTATTAAAAATACGTTACGGAAGTCCATTTTAAAAGATGTTTAAAGAAATAAATAAAAATGAGAATAAATAACATAAAATTGAAAAACACTTAAATGGAACGGAAAATTATTTTTCCCCACGGAAAGAAATTTATTTTGGCCCCAAAAAATTTGGCCAGTGCTACCTCCTGGCGTGCATACTCTCCTGTTACATGGTATCGAATTTTGGTGCAAAAATTTGCCAGTTTTCTGGGCCGGATTTTGGTGCGGCAACCGACCAGTAATAACAAGAGAGCATGCATGCGAGGAGGTAGCTGGAACTTTCCAAAAATTTCCAATTTTGCCCTTAAAGTTAGGCAGAAAATATTTTTTCGCCCGGAAAGAAATTTATTTTGGCTCCAAAAAATTTGGCTAGCGCTACCTCCTGGCGTGCATGCTCTCCTGTTACATGGTATCGAATTTTGGTGCAAAAATTTGCCAGTTTTCTGGGCCGGATTTTGGTGCGGCAACCGGCCGGTCATAACAAGAGAGCATGCATGCGAGGAGGTAGCTGGTACTTTCCAAAAATTTCCAATTTTGCCCTTAAAGTTTGGCCGAAAATATTTTTTCGCCCGGAAAGAAATTTATTTTGTCCAGCAAAAATATTTTTCCCCACGGAAAGAAATTTATTTTGGCCCCAAAAAATTTGGCCAGTGCTACCTCCTGGCGTGCATGCTCTCCTGTTACCTGGTATCGAAATTAAGTGCAGAAAATCGGCGATAACTCGCTCATTTTTCCTCCGATCCTGGCGTCCGGCATATCGTTGGATGCGTCTTGAGGCCGCGCATCTTTTTGCAGAACATCTCAACCCGATCCCTCCACCCCCCGCCCAGTTATTGCGGAAAACAACATCATTCCCGTGGAAAATCAGTGATAACTTGCTCAATCTTGGTCCGATCCTGGCGTCCGGCATACCGTTGGATGCGTCTTGAGGCCACACATCTTTTTGCTGAACACCCCAATCCGAAACCTCCACCCCCCGCCAAGTTATTGCGGAAAACAACAGCATTCCCGTGGAAAATCAGCGATAACTCGCTCATTTTTCGTACGTTCCTGGCGTCTGGCATACCGTTGGATGCGTTTTGAGGCCGCGCATCTTTTTTCTGAGCACCCCAACCCTATCCCTGCACCCCCTACCCAGTTATTTCGGAATTTCCCGTGGAAAATCAGCGATAACTCCCTCAATCTTGATCCGATCCTGGTGTCCGGCATACCGTTGGATGCGTCTTGGGGCCGCGCATCTTTTTGTCGATTAAAGCGCCTAAAGCGGTCCCTCTACTCACTGCTAAGTTATTCCACAAAACCCTTTTCACAGTTTTTCCGAAACAACTGGGTGGTGGGTGATACTACAAGTGGGTTGTGGGTCGGTTCGTTTGATACTAAGCAGGAAAATATTATATTTTTAGTTTAAATTTGATTATTTATTAATTTCTAGTTACTAAACGACGTTTCAAATGATATGTTAATGGCACTCAACAAAAATATATAATATATTAACACTTTACAATAGCTAAAGTTAATAGAAGTAACACTATTCTAGGCTCTATTCGATATCATTGGTTATCGTTATTTCTCTTTGGTTGATAATGTATGAAAATTAAGTATCCACTAGATGATAACTGAACCGCTTTCGTCAGCACACAAGGAATCGCGTCTTTCTATTGTCTATCCTAATTGTCAGCTGCTGATGTCATCCCCGGACCGATTAGCAGAACAGAATGCGTGGCTCCGTTTGTCATATCTCGAAGTGACCGTTGCGCTTTAACGGCGGCGACGAGTTGGCTGCTGCAACATTACCCGCCAGCTTGTAAGGTGGAGGTTTTGGACGCATGTACATGTTACCGATATGAGGACTTCCGTCACGGTAGTAACTTTCCGTGGGACTTAAAAAAAGACGGAAACAGAAATGAATTTCGACCGTGTTACACCGAATACCGAATACAGTACAATCACCTACCTGATGGAGTGACAATCATCGAACGGTGCATCCCGCAAACTTTTCAGCTTGATAGTAGACTTGATATCGTCTGGCGAATACTGCACCATCTGAACATTCGGCGCAGCAGGGCTGTATTCGGTACGGGAAGATTTTTGCATTCTGGTGAAAGAATTAAGCAGGAAAACAAAGAAACAATTAAACCCAACATAGGCATTCGGATTACACACACTGTCACACAATAATCTTCACCATCGTTACCTAAGGAAGTCAGTGCATATGTAGAAAACATAATTGAAATAATACTCTGAATCGTCGTCATGTCTTGGCGCATACACATAAAATACAAAAAAAAAGAAAAGAAAAGAAAGAAATTAACCAAATAACATAAAAAAGCTACATAGTGGAGAAAGATCGTCCAAATGATGGCATCGTGTTCCTTATTCTCTTACAGTTTTTCGTGTTGGAAGCAAAGGATGATGGTCAGACCGCAAAGCAGGAGGGCAAAAAACATCCCCGGAATGGCGAACGATATGGCAATCTCATCACTGTAGTTCCGTTCTGGCACTTCCGACTTGAGCGGAGCATCCCACTTATCCGGGAAGTGGGACAGCAAGTGCTGATGATCGGTCTTCCGTCCGCCGGCGTGTTTGTGGCTTTCGTTCGGATGATGCGGCAACGCGGTAATGTCATCCTCCGTGGTGACCTGGAAAAGCGATAATAAAGATCCACACTGTAATGCATTTCAGTTCCTGCGACCACACACACTCTCTCCGATTTCTACCCTACTAACCAGCCGGAAAGCACACCAATCCAGCTTGAATCCCGAATTTTCGAACGTCGTCTGCACTGAGGTCCGTTTGTACGTGCAGGAAGATATCTTGTACAGTGGTTTCACTTCCTCCTGCAGCTCCAGCATGCGCATAGAAAACTCGATGCTACTCCCAAGGTGCACCACCACCCCTTCTCGTTGCTGGGGTCGCAAGGGTAAACGGGCGCCCAGTTTGACGGCGGAATCCATAAAGATGACATGCAGATCAGCACGACTCTCGGGCCACAAATCGTTGCGAAAAATGTTTTTCAGGTTCTCGATGCGACCCGGATCCATCATGTGGACCCAGTTCAAATTGTCAATCTTCATCTGGATGATATGCTTTGCCGGTTGTTTGCGATGCACGGCCAGTATCAGCACGAGCCGTTTTGTTTCGTACGTCAGCCGGTTCAGGGCGATGATTTCGATCGGTACACGAGTGTCGGCCGTCCGAAAGGGCGGTGTTCCGTACAGGAAGCCGGAATGGTATTCCGGGCTGTACATATAGCGCACCCAGGACGGAAGATCCGGATAACCTTCTAGCGTTGAGCGGTACAGAAACTGCTCGTTCAGCCCCTCGTACGTCCAGTTAAACATACGCGGTTCCACACGCAAAGAAAACAGCTCCGAAACGGACACATCGTCCGTAATGTAGGTCGTCTCCTTGCCGTGGGCCAACGACGCGACGAGCAATAAAACACAGACCGTTTTCAGCATCATTTCAGCCATTGCACAGAAGACCGCCGCCGATAATCACGCTATTTGCATTCAGCTGTCTGCAACCGAAGGAAAACAATACCAAGCGGGGAGCATTAATATGTGAACTATCTCAGTTCCTTTGGGTTCATTCACATTCACTGATGCCATTCTTTTTCACTCGTTTTCGTTTACCTTCATCAACACCAGCATCATCACAGCAGATTCTAGTTTTGCTCCTTTTGACACAATTCTATTTTCTTGGAAATGATCGAATCTGCACATGCGCTTTAGCCCCCAAAACACACAGTCAATCGTGAAAGTCGATTTGAAACTGGATAAAAATCGAATGAGCAAAAGAATACTTTGTAAAACCCCGTTTTACCTCCGCTCCATCGTTTTACACGTGCTGCAGTGCTGAAAGATAATCATAGATTCACATCCACATTCAAAACAATATTATCGTTTAATTCGACACATTCAAATCTGTCTGAAGTTTTCAGACACACATCGTATAATCTTCCGACAATACTTGAAGCATTCAACCTACAATGGTACACGGTGCAGACAGATGGATGAAAAAAACGGAAATGAGTTAAAAGTAGAAGAGAAAGCAAAAGAAGGCCAATTCCGTTCCTCTTTCTTTGGATTCTTCTACGGGTACGGTTCATAAAAAATTACTCCGTCAAGCACTGAGAAGATGAACCATTCTCAAGTTTACAGTATCAGATTTATCTGCCAACCACCATAGCATGAATTCCGATAGAGTCAATCAGTTTGAAAGTGAAATCGGGCAGAAAATGGGTTAAATCCGAAACACATTCGATAGCCAACGCAGCGGTGTTTCAGGTTATGCTGCCGGTAGGGTGAAGCGTATAGCGTGATCTGGGCAACTCCCAAGAATGCCGTAAGACGCACGGTAGAACGTACCTCACATACGTTTATCAATATCAGGTAAATGCTTTTCAAATTAAACATTCAACACAACAAGTTCCTTGTGATGATTAATATAAGTGAACAATTTCTGACATCTCTTATGAATCGGCCGTGATTTGTAATGCTTAGTTAATGCCTGATAAAAATTGATTCCAGTTCTAACTACGCTCGACTCACCTAACAATTGCTAAACGAACCATTATCTGGTTGTTATTACAGTGGGGTGCGACCATCAATTACGCACGATGTACGACATCCTATCAGCAACGAAAGGAATGATCTACAGCCCAGCCGAATGATCGAACTCAAGAGTAGCAGGTAAATATAACAAGAATTATCAATAATCACTCCAAATTTCATGTGATGATCACAAAAGCCAACAATCTTTTCTGACTCCTCTAATGAATTGTATATGATTCAAATTAGCTTATGTAAAATACTGAAAAAAAAACAATTGATTCCGCTTTTACATTTGCCTACACGTGTCTAACCATAGCCTCACTATTCTTTCTTTTCAGGCGTGCCTGCTCTCTGAATGGACCGGTTGGAATGGTTGATGGATTGAGGTTGAGACAAATTCATATGCGTGCGAAGATTTCCTAGCCGAGACTAACAGGCGACTGGCGTCTACCGCAATGAATTAGACATTATTTATCCGTACTAAGTTTGATCGCTTGTGAATAAAGCTGATTATGGGATGGACACAAAATGACTATTTTTAACCAACTTTACTAGAGCTTTTTTTTGTTGTTGTTTAAATAAGAGTATGAAAATAATGAGATTTCCACACGAACTGATGTTGAGAGAAATATAGCACCCACGAGTCTGGAGAAGCAAACGTATCTTTCGAGCAGGTGTTGGTAAATTACTCTGATCGAAGAGAATCGGCCGCTCATTCTAAATGCCGCACTCGTGCCTAGCGGGCGGTACTTGTGGTGAAAAAATTGCATTTTAAGTGAATGTGGCACCCTCACTACAAAAAGTGTGTACCAATACGACAGAAAATAACTAAAACTCATCGAAAGATATTAATACATTTTGCCCCACGGCAAGGACATACACTGTACAACAATTGGCAAAGAGGACCGTCTTCGTCTTCGTCAGCTCTCCAGCAACATGACGGGTGTAAAGGTGATTTTTAGAATACAAAACATTGACAAACATAGAAATTTAAGTCCGATTTCGCCAAAAAGCTACATATTCGGCATCACGCTCATGCCTTCGAATTAATCATTAAAATCATTATTTTTGTTTCTTTTTCCGAGCCACAAGGAAGGTGTGTGTGCATAAAAGCTTGGTGGAAATGATCGTGTTAGGTGTATAGGGCGTTGGTATACAGCTAGTTCGATGGCCACTTGTTTCACAGGAGGACTTGATCGATCACGGGAAGAGAGATTTCCCAGTCCTGCTATTGCGCATGCCTGGTTTTTACACCACACAATCTCTTATTTCTTGTCCTAGCTAACACACACATACACACCATTAGTTTTCCCAAGGATGAGAGAAGATTTAACTTTAGTACATAATCGGTGGAAAACATTTGGCAAAACACACTGATTCGAACATCGCCTCGTGATTGTGAATTGGAAGTGGGTTTGTGCAAGTGGCGTTTAAATGAACAACTTCGTGGAGGTGCTAACATAAAAGATACTGCTGAAACCGTGACACTACACGAAACTCACAGTTATATTGCAAGAGATTTTTTCTATGTGCTCAATGGTTCTGCCGAACAATTGTGCTCTGTTGAAATCCGTAGTCAATTAGGGCGTCAAATATGGGAATATGGAGCACGGTTCGCTAATGTGTGTTGTAAGTGCGTTTCTACGGACACGGATAAAAGCTTCCAAGGACTGCTACTAGGATTGTAAGAAGTTCGATTGTAAGTGCAGCACATAAACTGCTCTTGTCGTTGTCCAAAAGCATTTTATTCCAAAAGCTAAACCCCCCCGAACCACCATCGCGCGCCCAAGAGATCGATAGTAACCGTGTTTGGCGTCTCCATTGTAATAGGGTAGTATACCAAGCGTAGCCTACTGAACATGACATATGTAGCGCTATCGCAACTTCTACCATCTTCATCTCGCTCGATCGCTCTCTACTCTGTCCTTTTTGAATGTGTTTTTCTTCCTTCATCTTCTTCATTGTTCAACATCTCGACTCACCCTATGCTCTTCATGTGTATCCTGGCTGATTGTATTATGTTTTCTGTGTCCCCCCTCTTCTTATCGTCTTACTGTAATCGACAGCGCCGCCTGCTCATTATGGCTGTACCACGCGTGTCTCTGTTACAAGTTCATGTTGATACTCTTCTCCGCTCTCTCTTTCTCTAGAATGCTCCATCATCATTTAGAAAATGCAACATGCTGCTGCTTAATTGCAGCACACACAAACACAGCACAAAAAAAAGTCAAGGTCGATTGCATATTTTGTTCGCTAAAACCCAGGATTCTACTATACAGTAGAGGATTTTGTGCTGATAAGAAGATTGTAGAAGACAGGTCCATGTTCTTTGGTTGCTTCAATGCATTAGTTAGGCTACGGTTTTGATTTTCAATTATTTGGAATCTGTTACAGTTCCTCAAGTGTTAATATACACATTTGTTGAAAACAAATCAGCAAAACAACGAGACGAAATCTATAAATGAACCAATAATTTGACCTAATTCTTTGTTTTAGTTTTACATGGAATCGATAATGGCCAAATGAAAGCGTCTGTTGGGGACTAGAAACAACAAAAACGCGAAGGAGATAAGAGCGAAAACAAAAAGCGTATTAAACAAACAAACCTTACCCATAAAAAGCGAGATCGAACAAACGCAACCAAACGTTGCTAATAACGTGCCCAAAACACAAAACGGAGTGGGCTGTGTTTCGGACGGTTGGTCGGTTTTTCCTAAGCATTTTTCCCCATTATTTTGGCATTTTAAATCTGCTCATATAATACACACACGCACATTGGTGAGAAAAGTGTTGCTCAGCTAATATGGCAGAGAGAGTTGTAAATGAAAAAAATGGCCAGTGTGAAAATCTCAGGTAAATATGACGTAATGATAATATAACAAAACTGCTTGTAATGTAACGTTTTTTTTTTTTGTTCGACTAGTCTCGCAACCGATTTCAGCTTCATATAAGCTATCTCTCTCTTTAACACAATAATATGCCCTCGATACTAATCCCTAAACAACAGTTATAATCATAGCAAACGATACAATTCACATATATGTATAACCTACAACAATTGCGATGACTTCACTGTAACTCTCAACCCCCCCCACAGCAAAGCTTTTTTGCATCATACACCCACCCTACCCATCCGCCCAAATACCCACCAACCAGCAAACCCAAAATACAAGAAAACACTCCGAAGAACAGCACGCTTCACCGGGTGTGTTCTCAGTGCGTTACACGATTTGTTTATATGTATGCTTCAATGAGCCGAAACATATCTACACATACATATATGCAATTCCTTTCTAGTTGATGTTTTACTATGGAATTTCTTGCTAATTCATCACGTTACCCGTCTCTGTCGATCCTGTCGAAAACCGTTTATAAAACGGGCGCTTTCCATATATACTTAGTACTATATATGTATATGTGTGTATGTGTTCTATTTACTGTAATTCTTGTTGTTATTATATGTGTTGTTAGATTTAAATGCCGTTAATTCATGTGTAATAATCCTCCCCACCCTGTTTCATAACGTATTCTTCCGGCTTCAGCACTACCAATCTAAGTAGGCTATGTATGGGCTAGTACACCGCTCACTAATGGTTCCAGTTTTTTTGTAATTATAAACCGCTGTAGTAGTGACACACTTAACAACAAGAACAACATTCCCTTTACGGCAAACACAACCAAGTTGAACAATTATTGTGAAATTTCTTACTAGAAACAATAAGGCATCGGTTACAACATACGCAGACAGCGCAAAATAACCACTCCCCCAAGCTACTACCATTGCATAGTACACCTTTGACGCATGTCGAAGAACATACAGAGAACACAACGGTTGTTTGCTTAATGTAAAGCTAAATAAAGCCCCAGACCAGCATGGAAAGGCACACCGATAGTGCACATTTTAAATCCAACAACAGTCAAACTGTGTGTAAAAAAAGCAGCAATTGATACAAAGTATATACTAGACACTATTTTCTCTCACCTGTCAAAAACATACTAATATTTCGCACCACCCCAATAACACCATTTTAAAGCGATTGTGCGCTTTTTTTTACATTACTCACATTATACTCTTTCGCACCAAATGATGGGGGGAGCAGGGTCATGATGCTGGACGTAATTGAAAGCACAGGAGCGCACAAAGTACAGCATCATTCGTATTCGTGTACTTTCAGAACATCGCTCCCGGTTCCCATGTTCTCACGCAATGACTTCAACATCTGGTCCGTACTAAAGAATTGCATCGGAAAGGAACTCAGCAAAATCACGATGCCAGTGGTATTTAACGAACCGCTCAGGTACGATCCTTCACTGTCGAACTCTATCCGTTTACCTACATTTTACCTGACACACTGATTACGATTTTAGCTTTCTGCAGCGTATGACCGAGTACATGGAATATGCTAAACTGCTCCGTGTGGCTTCCGAGCAAACGACCCCGTTGGAGCGATTGAAGTACGTTTCCGCATTTGCCGTTTCAGCGTTGGCCTCCAATTGGGAGCGGCTGGGAAAGCCCTTTAATCCATTGCTCGGCGAAACTTACGAGCTAACTCGTCCCGAGTTTCGGATCATATGTGAGCAGGTTCGTAACACACGGGTGTACGTCCCCGTAAAACCGCTCTAAACGCTTCACAGAACACTAATCACAAACATTCTTTAATCCTAAAGGTTTCTCACCATCCCCCAATTTCCGCATTCCATGCCGATTCGGAAAGCTTCCGATTTCATGGCTCCATTCATCCGAAGTTAAAGTTTTGGGGCAAAAGTGTCGAGATACAACCAAAAGGTGTCGTATCGGTGGAATTCCCAAAGCTCAACGAGGCTTACTCCTGGTGCAACGTCAACTGTTGCGTACACAACGTGATTGTTGGGAAGCTTTGGATCGAGCAGTACGGCATGATGGAGGTGGTAAGTCACCAGCACGGCATGAAGGCAACACTCAACTTTAAACCCTCCGGATGGAACAACAAAGATTTGCACCGTGTCGAGGGCTACATCACCGATCGGAAGTAAGTAACACAGGATGCGCCTGCTGTGAGGCAAACCACAAAAAAGCTAATCAATCTGTTTCTCTGCTCAAACGCAATACATGTAGCAAACGCAAAACACATTTTCTCTACGGAAAATGGACCGAGTTCATCAAGTGTACGGATTACGGTTCCTACGAGGAATACGTAAAGGAAAATGCTCACAAATTCAAGCGCAACGCGGACGAACGAAGCAAGAGCCCGAATGAATCGCCCGCCAATACGCCCCGTAAAGTTTTGTCCAAGCTAAACAGCTTAAAAATGAGCTCTTTCAAAAGTCTTTCAATACAGGAGGTAAGTAGATAGTCGTGTTAAAGCTCTAAATAGTGCCATGAATTCGCCATTAAATTTTTTTCGATTTTTTTCTCTTTCGCATTAGCCCGACGACCCACCGGAGCCATCAGAAGGAGACATCCCGAAAAGTGATTCCACTTATTCGATCGACATTCCAAATTCCGTTACGCTTTGGCAGGCAGAGTCGCGTCCTGCTAATACGGCGGAATACTACCAGTTTACAAACTTTGCTATGTCTCTGAACCAGCTGGAAGAGCACATGAAACATCCACGTGCACTGTGCCCGACGGACTCACGGCTCCGACCCGACATCAGAAAGCTCGAGCAGGGTGATCTGGATGGTGCAGCGGCTGAGAAAACGCGACTCGAAGAAAAGCAACGGGAAAATCGCAAGAAAAGCAAAAAGGGACAGGAGGAGTTGGTAAATTTTCCCCGGTAAGCAAATAGGCGTTTCGAAGGTGGCATTTAACTCTACATTCATTGTACCCTTTTGTGTGTGTGTGTGTGTGTGTGTGTGTGTGTGTGTGTGTGTGTGTGTGTGTGTGTTTTATTGCAGATGGTTCAAGCAAGACATCAATCCACACACTAAGCAGGAGGATTGGATCTACAAGGGTGGCTATTGGGATCGAAACGATGACAATCTGGAGCTAGATATATTTTAAATGCTCTTCCAATACTAAAACTCCACCAGACGAGTAAGAAAGGTGCAACAAAAGACCCAAAAGAGTAACAATTATTACCCACAACCAAACGACCCATGATCTATATTTCCGCTTTCCTCACAATGCGAATTTCCGTTCCTTACTCGTCAACTTCCATAAATAAAACACACTTTGTAACTAATGTCACCGCGTCTACTCCCACTTCTGCTGGCAAAGCCAACCACAACTGAATTGAAATTAGATAAGCTTTATGAGCATTAATACTTTTGCTACAGAAACTAACTGCTTTCCTAGTTTCCCAATTTTCATTCAACGCTATGCTAAGTTTAGTTGCTGGAATAAGTTATTAGGACTCAAAAGTTGTGCAAGCAGCGAGTAAATGTACATTTCCGGGAACCAATACGGAAACACTTGGGACAATATAATTTTAGATTGTAAGACGACGAATACAGCAAGTACCGTAGTTTTGAACCACGTGCTCTCAAACGCAGAACAGTTTGGGTCAATTATTGGCATTGCATACATTACAGAGCAAGCAGAGCAAGAGGACAAAATGGGACAGTAGAGCAGCAACATACGGCTATTTGTTTTGCGATTCATCTAGAAACAACTGTATGTGTGTTACTGTGTAGTAAAAAAAAATTAATGAATAAAAAAAGCTAATGCTTCATAGGAGATGGATGTAAGGGAAGACTCAAAACATAGTGTATCAAACAGTGAGCATATTAAATATAGCCAGATTTGTTGAAATGTCTATCAATCACAAACCAAGCAAAACAAAAAGCAGAAAAATGTAACGAAAAGTTACTAAAGCGTATCTATTACTAGAAATGTAAATGTATCTCTCAGCCACGTTGAGACATGTTACGAAACATTAAAAATAATAAAATCTACATAGTCATACTGTACTGCATCTAAAATGGCGCTATTGTTATCGCTATTGTCACTTGGTGTAAGTAAAATCATACTAAATACAGTCATGCACTACATTCGAAATTGTACTAGCAACATTACTATTATTGGACTTTTTACTTACTCCGTTTTATCTGTAACTCAAAAGTTACGCACACAAACAAAATTCTAATGCAAAGAACTTTAGAATAGTTTTTCCTCTTATTTACAACAAGTGTAGTGCGCACCACAATTTTAATAACATTTCTTTGGGTATTTGGTTTTGTTTTTTACATTTCTTCTTATCCATCCATCCATCATCCTTGTGTTGTAACAACGGTATATAAATTGTATCTTTCTCTAATATCATATATAATAGTACGTATGCCGCGACGATTAAAAGATAGAGACAAAACAGCTTTCTATTAGGTATTGGCACGGGTGTGTGTGGTGTTTTTTTTTTTTTTTTTTTTACTGACACAACACAGCACGACGATGCCAGCAAATTGTGCTAATTAATCTACACAGACCATGTGATAGGCATAACTGTTGTTTGGTTTGAAGTTGTTTTCGTCTCATCTGAATTGCGTTTTTCTTTTTCCATACTAAAGTCCTACTGCTAACGCGCTACTGTGTGATGCGATTGTGCGTAGATGAAAGAATTCAGATAATAACACTTACTGTAAATGAGTGTACACACTCCCATTTTCGATAGAAAAGGCCATATTTGAATGTTTGTCTGGAATTGCTCCTCATAACAAGCATTCGTTAGCGATCATCGCCTACCTCCTCCTCGAAACTATCATGCTCGTAATCGCTATCATTCGTATGATCGTTCTCATCCTTCTTCGTTATCCCATGGTTCATCAGCTCGAGCGAAGCACAACCACCTGTTAAACTTTCACTATTGCTCGTGTCACCATCATCACCAGGATGATGATGGTTTTGCTGTTGCAGGCTGTTAGTTTCCTGTAAGCTTTGCTTCCCCACCGTCTCATCATAATTGCATTTCGTTCGATTCGTGGTGTCTGGCACTTCCTCCTCAATTGCGGGTAAAGAATCACTCACACCTAGCTCGTGATGTCCGGGCGGTTGCTGCACTTGTGTCTGATCTAATTTGACAACAATTGAAATAATCTGCTTTTCTTAACCATTCTTTGTAAATAAGGTCTGATAGCGCTTTCGCCATTTGCGAATAGCGAACAGTACAAATTCGGAATCGTACCAGCCGTTCCGGATAAAAAAGAAAATTAAAAGGTAACAATAGAAATGCAACAATTTGTCGCAAATACAAATAGAATAAAATACAAATTTAAGATAGAAGAAATTTTTCACAAAATGAAACAAAATACACATAAAAATTGGAAATCAACTACTAACACAAAGTAACATTATACTGAACATTAGGAGACAAACGTAATTGTAGGCAGTGTTGCCATTTTTTCCTGCCGTTTTTAAAGGAAACATACTCAAGAAATACACCAGATTTCCACAACTAATAAGTTTATCTGTTCCTAGACTAACTTTTCCATTTTCTAACTTCTTTTTCATTTTTTATCTGGTCTTCTCTAAAAGCTTCTGTTGACCATAAGACATAATGTAACTCCAAAAAGATTCCACATGCGATTTCGAGGATAAATTAAGTTCAACGAAAGGTCTATCAAGCTATAATTAAAGTATTTAACTTTTGTGGAACCTGTGTTTCCCCTTCCATTGAATTAGGAAATACTGCAATAAAACATTGAATAGGATATACGTAGAAAAGACCATTTAAAACAGCTCTATTTGATGAACGATCTGATTCAGTTCATTCAAAAATTGCTGGAGAAGGTTCAAACAATTTTGTTCGATGTTTCCAAATATCTTTTCAGCCTTAGATTTTTTTTCAAGTGTGTGACTTGTGGATGAACAAATAATACTTCATAGTTTTTTTTTTAATAAATGCTTTAAAAGGTTCCAGATCAAACATATACATATGATATAGAAAGTACTATATGGCAACCCTGGTTGATAAGAGAACGATGATCGATGATTTGACTCTGAGAGTGAAGCAATTTAGAATATGTTCCTACTTTTTTATCAACCGTTGTTGCAAAACGACGCCCTGTTGTTTCCTATGACACTACCAACCAGAAGGTGCATAAAGTAGCGGTATATGTTAAGATAGTTAAAGCATCTGGATTGCATACATTATTGCACAATGGCCAATAATGGCAGCAATAAGTTAAATATTTCAGCTAATTCATCACTTGCCCTACTTGAATGAAGCATTGGTTTCACCTTTGTTTTCAATCTGGACGAATACCTTGTAGACTGCAACACATCGCAGTAACGAATGGCCCCCTGCGTTCTATGCCCCTTTTTTCGTCGAGTAAACAAATGACTTTTAGTGTATAAAATTGTTCAACAACACACCATCGTTGAAAAAAGCTAATATCCACACAACCCCACGTTTTGTAGCAAAAATAAAAATCATCAAAAACGTCGTACACGGTCGTGTGTTTTAGGGCGCAAGAATGCATGCAAATAATGTTGTGTTGCTTATGGTAAAAAAAAAGATCACAGATTCACCAGGACTCGCTAGAAGACTGCAGATACACGAGTATACTAAGTAGAGTAGTGCTTGTGTTAGTTCAGCGTGCGATTTTAACGTTTACCAGTTCTTTAGTTCCACCAGCAAGGTAACGCTTTTCCCTTCCCTGTCCCTGGTGGAATTTTAGATTAATTATTCAGACTATTTTTTCCCCACACGCCATCGAGCCTGTCCAACGGACTCGCTGGCGGCGTTCATATCTTGCAGGGTGGCCGCCGCGGATGGAGGTGCGAGAGTGCGAGACAGATCCGTAACAGCACAGCCATGAAAGGGAAGCATCACCGATAGATCGGGACCAGTCACATTGCCCGCATCAGTTACACTGTCCATGCTTACAACGTCATATATCGAGCTAAACGTTGCAAAGTTGCCATCGAATATGTTATTCTCCGATTTGGATGAAGTCAGCGAACTACAAGGACTGGTCGAAGAAGACGAGGCGGCATAGTGACGTGTGTCCAGTAGTAGCAAATTCGACGCATCGTCATAAGTACTCTTCTTCGGCAACGGAGACTTGGCATTGATTTGAGATTGCGAGACCTCCTGCGAGCAACAGTTTGTTGGCGTGTCGGCCGCACTACTACTAGTGCTATCATCCGGACAGCGAAAATTCAAATGGTGTTCGTCAAAGCTGCAGCAACTGCTCATGGTAGTGACACTGCTGCAGCAACTATCTCCACTATTCAGCACCGAGTATGGCATTATGGTGCACATCAACACGGAAGAAGTTGGCAATGCAAGTGATGGTGTAGTGGAACAACTCGAATCGCACTGTCGGAACTTGTTCGACTGTCGAAAATTGTCCTCGATATTATTTCCCTGGAGGGACAACATTGAGGGGGTGTTTGGGATTACCGACGAGGAAGGAACAACATTAGCTGCTGTATCAACAGAAACAACACGCTTAAGATTACAATCAAACAGACTAGGCTTATACACATCATCGGTAACACATACAAGGGGACTGGTACTGGCACTGGTGACGGGGACAGATTGTGGGATCGTTCTTTCACTTTTACCGCCAGTACAACCCATCGGAGAAATATTTTCTAAGGAAGTCCCACCACCACCACCACCACCACCACCACAGCAAGGAACAACGACAGGAACTGGCTGTTCGTGGTACGCGAAGCAAGGATTTGAATTACCTGTACTAACAACGACGGCAACTGACGAGGAATCGTTTTTGCTGCTGTGACTAGTGCATGTAGATGACGATTTCGTGTCACTAGTTTCTTGCAGAGAGAGATTTTGAATTCCTTTGCCCAGTACAATACTGGCAGTATTTGTGTCCCGTATACTGTACACTTCTGAAAAGGAAAGAACAAACAAAAACCAATAAAAATGTGAACTCATAATTTTAGATTTGCAATCAGCACCGTACCGTAAGATCGTTCTGGCGTTCGCTCATCATCGTGCGACAAAGGACAAACATCATCATCCTGCAACTCTTCCGGATCAACGAAAGAATCATCAATATGGGCATGGGGCTCGTCATCCTCGTCGTCACCTTCCTCCTCTTCGTCGTCTACCAGCGACAAACTGTGCGGCGATGTGGAGAGCCCGGTTTGACTAGAGTAAATCTGTCCGTTGTAGTACTTCTCCGGGTTCACTTCGTACGGTTCGCAGGGAACAATTTGTGCAAAGTTAAACGTGCTCGGATTGATGTCCTGGGTCAACCATTCGGTAAGAATTAATTGTTTCATCGTTATTCTCGTTTTGGGATTTTTGTCCAGTAACGCCAATAACACATACTCCAACTCGGGACTAATCTCTTGCGGTATTATTAATTCCGACTTGAGCGTTTCCTCGATGTCTAGGAACGGGTTTTCGAAAAACATCAGCACGTACAGCGTCACACCTAGTGACCACATTTCTAGCTCCGGACCGGCATACTTGTTTCCGGCCAGTACTTCCGGGCTGCAGTACTCCGTTGTGCCGTAGAACGTGGAAAACAGCTTACCTTCCTGCATGAATGTGGCCGATCCGAAATCAATTAGCTTCACGTGAAAATGTTGATCGATTATGATATTTTCGTCCTTGATATCACGATGCAGAATGTTTAGCGAATGGAGATAGTCGACCGCATTCGCAATCTGGCGGAAAATGTGACAACCAAGCTTTTCCGTAAGCGCCGGCCGTCGATCGATAAACTCGAACAGATCCATTCCCGAGCCGTGCACTTCCATGACGAGCTGGAAGAATTTTTCGTTTTCAAACACATCGAACACGGTCACGATGTTGGGATGCTTCACGTGGGTCAGCAGATATATCTCCATCGGGATTTCCTTCTTATCCTCCGTAGCGATCATAAAGTTGGAGCACAATTTCTCCTTCAGTATGAACTTCGATATTACCAACAGGCGGTCCGTGTTGCGGTAGCTTAGCTTCACGTACCCGTACGCACCTTTGCCGATTTGCTTTATCGTTGTGTAGTGTTTATTGTACTCTCCAAACACCTGCTCTTCTTCGCACTGCGACACAAGCGACACAGAGTTCGGTCGGCTCTGGCTGGCGTTTACTGGCGCATTCGCCGCATTCATACTTTTCCCCTGCTGACCCAGAGAGTTGTCGATCGTGCTGGTAATACTGTTAAAAGTAAGCGTTACGTTCGCCTCTTCTAGATTGTTGTACGAAGATTCTGGATCTCGGCTTATCCAGATACAATAGACCTTACGTCCGCAGGGCAGCATCTGGCTAGCGATGGTGTAGATAATATCGATCACATTTCCATCGTAATGAATCGCTTCTCCTCTATACTTTCCGTCTACGTAAGACATTCGTTTGGCGGATATTCCCATCTGTCGGATGATGTCGTTAATACCGCCCGCCGAATGACGTTTGTGCTGATCCGGCGTAGAGGTTACCAGTGAACCTTGTCCCTTTACGTGTTCGTACGGTTTTATGAAGCGTGGTGTAACCATAACCGGTGGTGCGCTGGCTGGTGTGCTGTCCTTCAGCAGTGCCACGTTTATGTCCTCCGAAGTGTACAGTGGGCTTTTCGTTTCGTTGATAGACACATTCTTGGGGTGTAATAAATTCATACACAATGAGTTTTCGTTGACTGGCGTGAGCAAATCACTCTCCGATAGGTTAACATAATCTTCCGACGCTAAGACACTACTATTCTTATTCGCTGACTCTTCGCCACCAGCTGGTCCTGCTGCTGCTACTGCTGCTGCTGATGCATTGCTTGCTACTGTTATGTTTTCCGTTGCGGTTCCTACTGTTGCTGCTGTTGGCGCTAATGAAGAAGTGCACGGCTGAAACAAAAGTCAATCGATCGGTTAATCAATCGTACGAATCAACGATTCATACGTTTTAGGCTTACCTTTAAGGCATGGGAATTTTGTGCGTTTGATACGTTTGCATAATTAGGATTGTTTTCGCTATTGTCCTCTACATATACCATCTTATCTGACACCATAAGAACTATGTTGTGCTGCTTTACTGGTTGCACATCGGTGACATGTTCGCTACCATTTGCAACTACTTGTTCTGCATCCGTATGGTCTTCTGCCGTTGATCCACCGGGGATCGTACTCGTAACAGCTACCATACTGAATGACGATCGTTTCCCGGTTTGTGAAGCATTCGTAAAATCCAGACACACCTTACGTGGTTCCTTTACCGGACTGAGACTATCACAGTGGGATGATTTTAAGTCATGCAATGCACTCGATTGCAGAAAATCTCCCTTGCTGTTCTCTAGCTCCACGTGATCCGTTTCCGTTTCCGATTCGTCGTTATCGAGCGACGACAGTGTTGCGTTTCGACTCCTTGTCAAACAATCGCTCTCCTGACCAAAGTTAGGTATCAGCTTGGTTATGTGCTCTCCGATCGTCCTGCTTTGCGGAATACCAAACATAAGCATGGAAAAGTGATGATTGCATGATTCTATAATGGAATTTTCATCGATCACCAGCAACCCGGACAGATTGGTGTACACCCAGATCGTAACCATGTAAAGCAGTGCGCCAGGATTTGATAGTCCACTGTCCGTAGTGTCGGTACCGGTTTCGTGGTGAGAAATTATCAAACACAGTGGGAAAGAAACGCCGTCCTGTGTTTTACCGGTCGCTTTCTGCTTTCTGATATGCTTCGCGATAAGACTGGTGTCTGGATCGGGTAGTTGGATGGCAGGTATTAGAAGCGCCACATCCATTCCAACAAATTTATCGATCGAATCCAGTTGGAAAAGCATCAGGGCCTCGTTATCGCCCGATAAAATGTATCCACTCTGGTCGATCACCACCTGGGCTATTCGTCGTTCGACCGGTTCTGCCACGGCTAGACATCTCTGTCCCTCGATGTCGATCTGTCGAACCCACAGCGAGACGGCTACATTTTTGTCGTACTTTGTGCACAGCTCGACCACTTTTCCGCTCAGAATTATCACCGTCCCATCTTCACTGTTCAACTGACCCTCCGCCAACGCCGACACGTGCATTTTACTTTTGTTCAGCAGTAGGCTGGTAAACTCCATTTCACACAGCTCCTTCGAGCTGTATCCTAGCAACTCGCAGGCATTTCGATTTACGATCAGAATTCGGGACGTTTTCGAGTCAATGGTAAAGACCGCCTTATTTGGATTGATGTCACTTTTCGTAAGCCGGCCTATTGACTCCGAGGTGGATGCAATGTACGAATTGTTGTACGGCGACGATACACCATGCGGATAGCAGCCTCCCTTCGAACGGAAGGCGGTAAAGCGGACACCATTGGAGCCGTCCACACGCACCCGATCCATGTTCGCCATCGAGTACCAGCTCAGCCGTGCAGGGGAATTGATTTTACTTACGAACGACGCTCTGCTGAGTTGTCCACCGTACCGTAAGCAGCTTCTTCCTACGCGCGGAAAACTTTGATTTGCTTCAAAAGAGTTGCAAAAATCACTCGGCCCAACTATGGAGATTTGTCTGCAAAATATATCAACCTTCTTTAGTACAGGGAGAAAACTCTAATCTGGAGCCTTCTACAACACACCTTAGTTCACTTAGCGGTGTGAATGCATTGTACGGTTTGAGTTTAGGAGATTTAGGTCTCGTAAATCCATCACCTGGACGGCACCGACGGAATGCAGTACGCTTCTTGCTAGTAGTACAGCAGTTTGTGTTCAAGAGCAGCTCACTTCTTCTGCTGCATCGTGTTGATTCTATGCGCACATCTCTCCCGCTGTCCTCCGTATGAATACTGCAACTGAATTGTTTAAGGAAAAATGTGCCCACTGTATCGTTCTACATTTTTGCTCAAATGAATTATCTCTAGCGAATATGCCCCGATCGCCGCAAAGTTTTCCAAAAGAGAAACAACATCAATCCGAGAAACAATGACAGTTGATGTGAAATCGAAAATCGATAGGTCTCAACAACATAACACCATTGCGCATGTACGGTGCAGCGGATGCACTTTGTCGTACACCAAACGGATAACGGATATGTATGTTCTGGCGAATGTGTTTACTTTGACTCACCTATCCATTGCACGAGAGGTGTCACCTTATGATCAGAGTAAAGGAAAAGTGAACAATCTTCCGAAACCACTCGTTTTGCACGAATGGAGCACTGTTTACACACACGTACGTACACACACTTTTTGTTTGTCTCTTGCTTGCGAACGAATTAACACGAATCGCTGCAAATCTCCAATGTACATTTAAAGCTGCGAACGAGAACACATAATAGCACGAATGATTAACATTGAAAGAAATGGAATTATCGCATAAAAATTTAATAATTCACACACGATTGCGTACAAACAACTTTTACCGCCAAATTCAGTTATTTCGATAAACAATTTACAAACGCTCTTGTCAACCGCTGGCTAGCTGTCATCGCAAGCTGTCATCGCAAGCTGTCTATGCTATTGTTTATCTGCATCACGCACAGCCATTTTCCAAATTGAAAGGACGCTAAAAATCTTCTTCAATAAAAACCCGAAAATACAATAAAGTAAGGCTGACAATAAAGTAAGGTCTCCAACGCTGCAACTTCGCCGGATCACGCGCTAGGCGAAATCTGCCAACACCGCCGTGTTCCTTGGTTCCCCTACTACCACTTTGCTGCTGGGTGAGGCTTCCCCAACCGCTCAGTCTTGGCTGAGCAGCCGTCAACTATGGAGGTACCCCTCGCATCAGCGTCCAAGTGCGAATTGCGTTCTGTAATACGTTTTTTGAGTGCGAAAAAGGTGACACCTATTGAAATCCATCGTCAACTAGTTGAAGTTTATGGGGAAAAGTGTATGGAGTTAAAAAACGTGCGTAAGTGGAGCCGCGAGTTCAATTCCGGGCGCACTAATGTTCACGACGAGGAGTGAAATTTCACCACGACAACGCGAGCCCGCACACAGCCAACGTTACCCTTGACCTGGTCAAGAAATTTGGCTGGGACATCATCGATCACCCTCCCCATAGTCCCGACGTGGCCCCAAGGTACTACCACATGTTCCCCGCCCTGAAAAAAACATCTCGGAGGGAAGAAGTTTGAAAGTGACACGGAGGTTCAGAAAGAGGTCAACACCTGGCTGCGCGAGGCGGACGGAGAGTGGTATTCTGCCGGCATAGACAAGTTCATCATGCGGATGCGCAAGGTGTTGGAAAAAAATGGCGATTATGTAGAAAAGTAGCCAAGACCTTGGCCTTTCCAACGGTGTATCGCTTTTTGTAAATAAATGTCATTTTCTATGAAAAAAAAAATTGGAGACCTTACTTTATTGTCAGCCCTCGTACAAGTGAAATATAAACCAAATACGACCGGACAAAGACTAAACCGACAGAACTAGGACGGACTTATCACGAACAACTAAAAAAAATTTCAAGGTAAGGACTATAGTTAAAAAAAAGAGCCAAAAAACCCACTAGAGAAAGACGCCTTAAGAATGGGGGTCGACGACGACCCTGGGGGAGGTAGGATCTTCGAATCCTACTACAACATTTTATATGAAGAAAGAGGGATAAACAACAAAAAACGGAAAAAAACAAGGCTACACCTAGGAGAAACACAAGACCCAGAAGAAGTATATTTGATAGTCGAATGCACAACTGCAGGAAAAACTTTAGCCACATACAACCCATTCCTCTTCGCAAAAGCGACCGAACTAGCAATCGGAAACAGGCCACTCCAAACCAACTTTCTACGAGACGGCAGAATCCTCATAAAAGTAAAAAATAGCAATGAAGCGAAAAAACTGGAAAGATTAAACCTCAGACACGGTGACAACAAAACAAATGTTAAAATCTATGAGCACGAAGCGCTAAACTCTACTAAAGGTATAGTAAGATGCGAGGTACCTTTCAGAACAAGAGATTTTGGAGGGATTAAAACAACAAAAAGTAACCGAGGTTGTAGTAATGAAAAGCAAAAATATGCAGAGCGAGTAGACGAACACCAGAACGGCAATAATAACATTCAAAAGTACAAGGCTGCCAAGATCGCTAGAAATAGGCTTCTACAACGAACACGTGGAACAATGTATTCCGATGCCAATGCGCTGCATGAACTGCATGCGTTACGGGCATACAAAAAAAAGATGCAACCGGAAAAAAGTGTGTGCTAAGTGTGGAGACGCATATCATGAAGAATGCAACAAAAAACTTAAGTGTAATGAATGTGGGGAGCCACATTAAACACTAGATAAAGAATGCCCAGTATTCAAGGACGAATATGAAATTTAAAAAAACTCAGACAGGAAACAGAGTAACCATGAAATAGGCAAGAAGAATAAGAAGGGAAACCGCCCCTACAGTACCAAGAATATATACAAACAGACAATATGCCAGTATCGTGAAAGGAACACCAAACAATAACAACGTCAAATCAACAGAAAAAAGAACAAACCCAAGTAACAAATCCAAACAGACAGAAAATAATGAAAGCCTAACAGAAATGTACCTAACACAAGAAAAAAGAATGAACACAGAAAATAGAAAAACAAATACAGAAAAACCATAAAAACAAGAATACTACAACACAGGAAAAATGCCAACTCCGGAAAAGAATATCTTCAGTGACACAGACGTCACTCTCAGTGAAACAGAAATCTTCATGAGCCCAATAGACAAAAACGTAAATTTGGAAATATCTCCATAAAAAAAGTAAAGCATATCAAAGAAAAAAAACAAACACATACACACAAAAAAGAAAAAAAAAATTTAACGCAGGAACCCCATACAAAAAGAAAAACACTAAACACATATAAAGCAACACATAAATACACACAAAACAAATAAAACCATCATAGAAAAATGCATAAAATAAAAATCCTACAAGCAAATATACAAAGTATCAAACGTAACAAAGAGGAAATAAACCAATTAATAGTAAATGAAGAAGTTCCTATAGCGTGCTTCCAAGAAACATGGCTAAAACCAGAACAAAACTTTAGCATACCAGGGAACAACATAATAAGAAAAGATAGAATAGACGGATACGGTGGAAGCTGCATCCTAATTAAAAAACAAGTAAAATACAAAGTCAATGAATTTCAAGATGTAACTGGAAACATACAAAAAGTTCACATAAATCTCATAGCTGGAAATACTCACATAATAACAACATATATTGCACCGCAAATCAGCACAATAGATATGAAAAACCACATAAATAAAATCATCCACAGCACATCAACACACAATAATATAATAATAACAGGAGATTTCAACGCACATCACACTTTCTGGTGAGATGATAAAACAGAAAGAAAAGGAGAAATAATAATGGAGGAACTAGAAAACTCCAACCTAATCATAATCCCAAACAACACATTCACACACATACCTACAGACACAAGCAAAAGACAAACATCCATTGATCTCACTATAGCATCAAACGAAATATACAATCTAATCAAGAGAAATATCAGAGACCAACACATAGGACACAGCAACCACAAAACAATAGAAATAATAATAGAACAAAACGCAAAAATTGAACCACATATCGTATTCAACAACAACAAAATAAAAAAAGACATAAACCCTATTGATGCAAACTCTCCTTACTATGAACTTAGACACGACAATACATATAAAAGACATAGAAATGAAGACAGAGACATAAACAAACATAAAAAGAAACAAAAACAGAAACAGAAAAACAAGAGAAATGGACACATAGTCCTCTCTTTCTACCATGCAGTATGCTTCTGATTATGGGTTTTGACATCATAGGACGATACAACCTGCAACCAAGAAGAAGAAGAAGAATCGATTTGCATTTGTTTGGTACCCATTTCGATTGTGCCCTCCTGAAGATTAAAGTAATAATTGATTAATATTCACCGCAAAGATATTTTACCTATTGTGGCTAAACGCATGCACATCGACCAAAGCATGGCAAACATTCCACCGATAAATTCGAGAGTGTATGTCGGAGGCTTGGGAGAGCAGGTCAAGTTGGAAGAGTTCGAAGAACTCTTCAAAGACTGCAAGCCGTACCAAGATATAACGCTATTGCGCGGATTTGGCTTCATACAGTTTCACACTGAAAAAGCAGCCCAAGCCGCCATTAACACTATGAATGGAAAGTTGTTCAACGGGCGTAAGCTGATGGTAAAGGTAGCGAATGATAATCGTGCCAAAAAGGGTCTACTCCCTCGGGGAGCGCCAGGAGCTGCTTCTATTGCGAAAACACCCATCCCGGCTGCATCTGTTCGGGACCGATCGCCCGTGGATGCAATTCATCCACTGAAACGAGGATACCATCCGCTCCAGTATAGTGTGGCCGATTTGAGTAGCGTCTATCCAGAAACACCGATCGGCCAAGCTCCGCTGCGTGGTATCGAAAGCAACGATTGTGAGATCATAGTCGTTAACAAGGAGCTAACGTTAGTAACGATTCTTGTAGTATACATTGATCTTGGACTAATAATACCGTATTCTGCTTATTATAGCCCTTATGCCGAGATGATCGAAGCACGTTTGAAGCGTGCGGGACTAAGCGTTGATCTACTGTTTCCCAACAACGATGTTCCGATAGGCAAAGTACTCGCCAACAGAGCATCCCAGGGCACATACTATTGTATTGTCATTACACCGGAAAATCAAGAGCGCAACAGTATCACCGTGAACGTTTTGCACGGCATACCAGCGGAACATCGCAACATGCCGACGGATGATGCTTTAAATTTCGTCGTAAAAAATTTCAATGAAAAGAAAAGGCGCGAGAATGCACCACACAGCCTCTCGACATACCATCATGCTGCACCGTCCCAACCCATGCCATTACACGCGGAACCTTCGCAAACGCAGGAAAAACATCCAGAAGCGATACAGAACATGATAAACCTGCTAGCTGTAAACCGCCCGCTAACCGTTCTACAGTACGAAAGATTGATAAAGTATCTAACCGAACGAAAAGAATTGCAAATAAGGCTAGAACTGGGAGAGGACGTCGATACCACGACAGCATCTGCATTAATACCGCCAATTATTCCCGCCTCCAAGACCAAGCAGGAAACGGAACGGGAACTCCAAAAGAAAATCTTGGACATAATGAACAAACCATCCATTATCGGGGTCACAAAGACGACTACCACTGCTGCGGCAGCAACAGAAAACATAAGTGCTGAAAGCAGCAGATTTAACATGAATCTTCTTCCAACCTCTAGACTGCTTCATGATCCAAAGGTGCAACGTGCGCTAGACTCCCTGTTGCAAAGTCAGCTGCTTTCGAACGTTGGGTACAAAATGTAAGCACAGCATTGCTATTCCTCTAGGAACTAATGCTTTCTTACACCAAACCAAACAGAACCAGTTTACTATAGGAGTATCTGAAAAAAACGTTCATAAATAAAGCGTTTTACTTCTATCTGCCGTATCGCAACAAAGGCGATTTGAATGTCTAGAAAAACTTGCTCCAATCGTGACGCCCGGTTGGAAGTCTATTGTGTAAAATAATACTAAATAGAGAATATAGTAAAATGAAATGATGAAGTGCATGTCGGTCAACCGTTTTCCATTGAACTTGCATCAAAACACAACGACCCAATTGAACGCTTCAGGTGTGTATCGTACCGGAACTGTCAACAACAAAAAAAAAACATCGAACGAATATGTTTACACGGTGTTTTACCTTTTCTGCTTGGAGTGGTATTTTTTTCAAACTTTCTTATCCATAATTTATACTGAAAATTTTAAATCGTATTTTACCATACTACTACACTTCATCACGATAATAAAGATTCGGTTAAAAGATTCGGAAATGTTGTGCGCAAGCGGTGGAAAACGGCAAAAACATAGCAACATCGAAAGTTGTCAGTTTTGCGTTTTGACAGATAGCAAATAAGCAAGCGAGGGGAGTTTGTGCTTCCTACAAGAGAAAAATTGCTATTTTTTAGTAGAAAATCAAGGGTCGATGTAAATAAAAATACTACCAGAATCCAAAGCAGGCACCAGTGCATTGCAGTTTCAGTGTTTCTGCCCTTGTGTCTCTTACGGCTAGGCGCAGTTACCAAAAATAACATGCAACATCCAGTGAGTAAACGAAGCAGCAGGGAATACGAGAAAAACAAGAAGAGCTAAGGTTTTTTTGTGTTAGATGAAAAGTACGCATACACAAATAAAAAAGAAATGCACAATCAGATGGACATTGTAATCTTGTTACATTGTTCATAGAAACAATGTTAGTTCACTGTAAACGATTCGCGATCAAATAACAACACGGTTTGCTTCTCGCTCTCAATTTTACTCTTCGTATTGGATTTTTCACATCGTATTTGTGTTTTTCACAGCTTGCCCCTGCACCCTAGGGAAGACGTCGACATAATCTGCCTCTAAGCCCAAAGAACTCACATCAACGCAGGATCCGGAAAGGTAACGGGAGGAAATCGCCTAGAACACACACACACACACACATACACTCAAACACATTGGTGGATGCAATGTCCCGAAATTCGCGCTAGACGTAGTACACCAGTGGGTACTGCTATTACTACGGCAATATATGAGACAGGCTTGAGACCAAAGAAGCTGGACGTGTGATAAACCACCGTACGCACACAATACCCTTTTGACTATCCAGCTGAATTCCCGGCAGCACGAGGAGAAACGCCAGGGCAAAGAAGTTGACGGAAGGTGTAATTTGTGATGATTGTTCAAGAACCAGTGCAGGTAAGTACAACCAAATTTTACCATTTCCGCGTAAACATTGTTCTCCCTCTCCTCAAGAGTTGCAAAACAGATCGAAGCTTTGTGAAAAATCCATCATTCGTTATTAATAGAAAAAAATTGCACAGCACAAAACACTTGTCGTCAGTCTCAAACAAATTGATTGACACACATCGTGTTGAGATTCCAGTCGATTAAGTTTTTGAGGAGAGGAAGCTTAAAAGCAATGATCATTAACCGTTTTGTGTGCTGTTACAGGCCGCAATATGGCACTGCCTAAACCATTACCACTATCAGGATGCTACATTCCTTGCGGAACGGCTCTGTGCAGAAGGCAAGTAGAGTTACTTGAGCACTTTAAGAAATACCTTTGTAACGTAATTAATTCACCTTAAACTTTTTTCCTCTTTTCAGTGGATTCGGAAGAGAGTGTTTTTCTACTTGCCACATGTTATTACCGTGCAGGACAAAAGCATCTGGCACACTGGCTACTGTCGAAAAAGAGCGTTCGTTTGACACAGTGTCGTTTTCTGCTTTCAAAGTGCGCCTTTGATTTAAAAAAGTAAGTTGTCCAATCGTACAGTAGCGTCCCCTGCAGAAAACATCCACGTATTAACGATTTTTTTCTTATTGCCTCACTGTGTTGTAGATACTCGGAAGCAGAACACGCGTTGATCAACGATGATCATCTCAGACCAAAGCATTTGGATGAGATCGTGAAGGAATTTGGCGATATTGCCTGCTTCGCGTTAGAGTTGCTTTCAAAAATATGCCTCAAGACTGAACGATCCAAGCTGGCGAACGATGCCAGCAGGCGAGCGATCAAGTTGAACCCGTTCCTGTGGCAATCGTTCGCCGATCTGTGCAGCCGGGGTGAAAAACCCGATCCGGACAGTGTGTTTCAGCTAAGCAGCACTGATATCTTCCAAACCAGCCAAGCACATCAATACAATTCGATTGTGTGGTTTGGTGGGACGGGTTATCACTGCAACCCGCCGTTGGATTCGTCAGTGGGTGTCAACGATTGCACGGCGGATCTGGTGGGCGAAATTGCCGATAATCCTTCGACGCCGGTTGACCAATGCTTTACGCAAAATGTTAATACACCGAACAATCAATGTCCACCCGGTGCACCACCCGGACTGGGGCACGTTCCTCAGCAGCAGCAGCAGCAAAATCTGAACTACTCGTACTTTAACAGTTCTGTTGGATCGATACGCTTAGGTGGGTCCAATGTAAGCGCTGGAGAGCAAACGCCAAACGCCAATGTATTCACGGAACACAACAACACACCATTCCGTAAGCAGCAGTTTAAGTATCTATCTACGATAAGCCCTTCAACGCCCAGCTTTGGCGTGCTACCGATCGTGCACACACCGAACGAGTCGATGGCGTTCGTGATAACGCCTTCTCCACAGCTAGTGCCGATGGGTACGCCAGTCGGACAGACTGGTACGACGACACTGATACAGCAGCAAGGTTCACAGTTTATGCAATTTGCCACCGGTATGCAACAGACGCCACAGCAGCAGCAACAACAAAGCCAAGGAATAATCGGCGAAGGCGCGCTAGCAGATTCGCACGCTGTAGCTCCCAATCGCAAGATCGCACTACTCAGTAGCAACAAGAAAATGCGTCGACATCACCATAACAACCTCGGCACTATGGGCAACATTATTAACCGCAAGCACGACTCGCCGCACCATCCTCAGCAGGCGGCTATCCAGTTGCTCCAGCAACAAAGCACCAACACTAAACCGATCGTTTTTAGTCAAACCGGAAATCAACTGACTACCACGCCACGAACCCCCAACACAACTGGCGGCGCTTTGCAACATGGCCAGAATGTGCGGCGCAGCTCGCGCCTCTTCAGCAACAGCAATTCGGTCAAGGAGAATGCAAAGAGTCCACAATTGAACAACAAATTCGTTGCGCCCCGCTCACCACCCCGGCGAACAAAGCAACGCATCTCAAAGACAATCAATAACAGTGTCACAACGTTGCTTGAAAACATACCAGAAAAGAAATCGTCGTCCGTGTGTGGGCCGGGCGCGGATGCGCCGGTGAAAGAGAAAATCGAAACCATCACTTCCACTGTCAACGACAACGGTTCCTCACCCTTACTGAACGAGAAGGTGATGCTGAACAATAGCATTAACAGTGCGCAAAAGATGGCACAGCAGGTGCTGCAGTTGAAGAAGCAAAGTGCGGACGGGCTGATGACCCTGCTAAGGGAGCTTGGCCACGGGTTTCTTCGATTACAAAACTACGAATGCGAGAAAGCGATCGAACATTTTTCGAACGTTCCGCTACACCATTACGAGAGCAGTTGGGTCAAAAGCATGATAGCGGTGGCCCACCACGAAATGCGTGACTACGAGTCGGCGGTGCACCTTTTCCACGACATACACGAGCGCGAACCGTACCGGCTGCAATATATGGAAATCTACAGCACCGATCTGTGGCATCTGCAGAAGGACGTGTTGTTGTCGTCGCTGGCGCAAGATCTGATGGCCCAGGACAAAACCTCCCCCATTACCTGGTGCGTGGCTGGCAACTGTTTTTCCGCCCACAAGGAACACGAGACGGCGATCAAGTTCTTCTTCCGTGCAATACAGGTCGATGAGGACTTTGCGTACAGTTACGCGCTGTTAGGCCACGAGCTGGTAATGACGGAAGAGCTCGAAAAGGCACTTTCAATGTACCGGTTAGCTGTGCTGCACGATCCGCGACACTACAATGCCTGGTTCGGTATCGGTACGGTATTTTGCAAACAGGAGCGGCACGAGCTAGCTGAACTACACTACCGGAGAGCGTTGCAGATCCATCCGCGCAACTCCGTCATCATGGTGCACATAGCCGTGATGCAATTCTTTCTCAGGAAAACCGATCAAGCCATACGAACGCTGAACGCTGCGATCGCGCTCGATCCACGGAACCCTCAGTGCAAGTTCCAGCGTGGCTCGATGTTCTTCATGATGGGGCGCTATCACGAGGCTCTCAAAGAGCTGGACGAGCTGAAGCAAATCGTGCCAAAGGAAGCGATGGTATACTATCTCATGGGAAAGATTCACAAAAAGTTGGGTAACGTCGATCTGGCACTGATGCATCTGAGCTGGGCCACTGACCTCGGATCGAAGGGCGCAAACAATCAGATAAAGGACAATTTCGATTCCATCATACGGACGCAGGACGGTGATGGTGGGATGGAAGGAGACGGTGGACTGGTGGGAGGAGGAGGCGGTGAATCGAGTAGGGCGGGTGATTCTGGTGCGGGTGCGGCTGGTAGCGGTGGCGGCACTACTGTGCACGACGCCGATGGGGACGGAGTGGATGATAAAGTCGGCAGTGTGGGCAGTCTTGATCCGGAGGCGGGCAGTAGCAGCATCGATCCGGACTATTCGCTCGGCATCGAGCAGATATCTAGTGATGATTCAACCGCGGCCGTCAGTATGCGAAATGAGTCGCTCGACATAATAGCAAACAATTTCTACGATAGTGATAGCTATTAGGCTACAAACACTGAGACGATGATGTCGCCTATGTGAGATGGTCACACATACAGAAATCACGCTACCGTGTCTCGCTGTCTCGTGCCGGAACGGCTTTGCGAGCGCAGTCCAGTCCAGTTAGTCAGTCACTTGCTTAGGCTGCCGCCGACGTCAGTGCGTGCGGGCGTGCGAGATCTAATGTAGAATATTCCTATCGGTAAATGATACAATTTCCCCTCTCGTCCTCTTCTATATATGGCCCTTTCTTTTCCTCTCCCTTTTCTGGTCTCTATCATGGAATCTATATTTTTTCTCTTCTTTTTCTAAGAGTGAATCGCTAAGGGTTCACTTAATCAAGTGTAAGATTCAATCGCTCGTTTATAATTGCGCCCCATTTTTTTGTTTGTTATTCCATTTACATCTAAGTAGCAGTTTATTGTGAATTCATTTTATGGACACCCACCAAACTTAAGAAAAAGAGAAGAATAAAGAACAGGAAACGGCAGTGCATACACATAAAAGGGACTTAATGACTACTATAATGGGTTTAGATGACATTCGAAGGAGTCAATGTTGTCCTTCTTGAGTACTGAGTACTGAAGAATGGGTTCTCTAATTTTGCAAGGGATCTTTAATTAAAGCGGGAAGAAAATTAGTCTCTACATGTCCCGTTTTGGTTTGGTTTCCTTTGGCGAAACTCATCAGACTGGGAACAGGGGTAAGTGTAACATAAACGTGAACAACGAATTCCATATCATTCATTTATTTGATTTGCAATACGTCTAATGTGTTACGTGGAATTTTTGAAATGTTTAACCTCTACCTGGCTGAGAAGAAGCCATAAAATGTTTCGAAAAAAACTGACGAATAAACACGCACGAGGGGACGAGGGGAAAGGTAAACCTTCCTTTTCCGAGCCAAATACACAGGATGTACGTTTTCGTGAATCGTATTCTCTGTGGTAAAAAGTATTGCCCAAGCAAAAAGGAAACCTTATGACACGTTACAGCGCTTGTAATCAAAACAAATAAGAAAGAAGGAGAGAGAGAGAGAAAGAGAGAGTAGCAACGCATAACCGTTAACCATCATCAAGAGTTATGCGCACCTGAGAATTTCACGCACATACAGAAAGCCGTAACAGACCGAAAACTTTCTTCATGCCCTAACCCTCAGTGACAAGAAAAGAATCTCAAGCTTACAGTCGGGAGGAAAAAGCATGAAACGATAAAGCGCATCGCAAAGCAAAGATCAAGAAGATCACTCAATGAGGCACATACTCTTTAATGGGCACACATCGGTATGGCCAGTAGGTTTTATGGTCTGCACGTGTGCGTCCTCGTCGTTGTTGAGGTGCAGCGAAGAACAAGCAAGTGTTAAGTCACGAAAGATGTTAAACACATAAGAAAGTTACCATCTATCTACACGGTGCCATGGGAAGACGAAGGTCGGAGCGTAGGAATGAGCGAAGCAGAGAACGGAAAGAAGGCCGATTGCCCGAAATCACCGACCACCACCGCTGAAAAGCCTTCAGTCTTTTCAGCGTCGGGTGAAGTGATTGAAAAGGGGCAGAACAGGATTCCGGTCATACAAGGTCATAGCCATGATGGCGGTGGTTTGAAACGGGTGAAACGAACAAACCCCCGCATACACCCTCTGAAATGCCTCTGCCTTGCGCTACGGACCCAAACATCGATCGATTCAGGGTGATCGTCGTCGGTTGGTGGGTTTCTGTTCTTTCCCGCGTCCTTTTTTCCCGTAGGCAGTGTACCGGACACTCGGTATCTAAAACCATAAAAAGGTTACTTTTACGATGGACTTGTTCCCACGATTGCATCGTCTTTTTAAAAATCTCTGGCCCGAGAGATGCTGCACAACATTGACTGAGAAAAAGGAAGCGCCTTCCGTTGACGAGAAAGAAAACAGGTACTTGTGATCGGGACTGGTTTGAGCGATGTCTGTGTGTTTGTGTACGTGACGATTGTGGAAAGGTTTTTTGCATAAGTTTGCGCTGAGGATCGTAAAGGTTCCCTTCTGTTAGCAGACCGGTAAAGATAGGAAAAGGATAATGAAACAGGTTGAGTAGCACATCCCACAAAAAGGCCTTCTAGGAGGCAAAGAAACTCAATCGAACCTTGCAGCAATTCAATCATGGAACACGTTATGAAAGGTCAACCTGTTGGAACACAGGTACGAGAAGTTGTGTTGTACAGAAAAGAGGGATGTTTTAAACGTTATTTCTTAATTGCTGATAATTTGGAGAGTGTACGATAAATTATTAGAAGGCCTTCAAGACGTCTTGGCCTGCTATTTATGGCATCCTTAACTACATTTTGCAAGAAGTTGAATATTTAGTTCTGCTTATAGGGAGACGACCTGGACGGGATTCGATATCCGGTCCTGATGAATCCCAATCACTTATTATATGTTTGGATTAACTTAATTAAAAATATGAACTATGACGCCTAACTAACGACAATTTTGTCAAACCTCTAGTAAACAGATAGTAGTTTAATATCAGATAATTTTCAGCACGCACTATAAATACCACACACGAACTTCAAACTCTCAATGATCGTCCGTAATAGTCAACCTAGCTTTTTACAGCATCCTATATCGATCTCTCTTTACCGCTCTTTTGAAAACATCGAATGGAGGCCATGGTCGGACAGAACTTTACAGTCGTAAATTGCAGCAGTATAATGGTGATAAGGAAAATTGAGACCCTGGTGAGTTTATTGTGCTACACCTTGCGCCCCGGGGGTCAAAACAACCACCCAACCGCTGAGAAAGAGCTCGTCCATGTCAGTAGATAATCATTCAGAAGTAGCTGCTGAGGAGGCGACCCACTCGAAGATGCTCGGGGTACGTTATGTTCGCTACCAAGAATGTGTACAGATTCCTGCTGCGTTGGTCTTTTTGAACTCGTAGTCGCTGGGCGGAAGCTGTGCCGTCCTCTTCAAGACATATCACACACAAGAAAGGACGAATATTTCAGATGCGATCCATGCTTTCTGTTGTCCATAGACCGACTGAAGATCAGATAAGCTACTGTGCTAGTTCGAGCGAGCAGATCTCCCAAGCATTTACCCAAGCAGACCGCAGTGTGATCATGCATCTTCTGATAAGAAAAGGTGTAAATTACCATTTTACTGATCGATTCCCATTTGTTTAATAATCTTGAAGTTGTGTGAACGATTACAATCATAAAAATCTGCTTAGCTCACAGCAGGGGTTTAGGTCCTACAGCATCAGTACGCCGGTGTCATTGCCAGTACCACCCTTATCAACGGTAGAGTGAGTATGACCAGTAATCAAATAACTTCGCACTAAAATACACCACATTCCATCTACTTACTCGATCGCCCTGCGCGAACGACTCTGTAGAGACTTTAGCCTGGACAATCACTGCTCTCAGCATATCAGTATCTCTACATAAACATAAACATAAAATCTACGGCAGGGGGGCAAATCGTCATCATTGGCGTGGTCGTCGTCGTCGTCGTCCTGGTTGTACCCATCGTCATCTCATAATCATACGCGCGTTTAGGCCTGCTCACCATCACCAACAACGCCTGCTGCGTCCGATCAATTGTGTCAAATTGTTTCTATTTTAAGGTGTATATTATTTTTAAAACTTTCACCCCTGCATGCGGGACGCAGCAGATCGTATTGGAACGGAACTGCAGTCGAAATCCGGTACGGGGCTGTGCAGTATAGCCCGTCGTGAGTGTGCGAACGAGTGACGAGAAATGTGGTGGCCGGTTGTGCTATTCCTGTGGTGGGCCGAGTCCGGTTCCGGTGTGCGTGGCACGACGCAGATACGGTTCCCGTACAGCAGCACCAACTTTAGCCTCAGTCTGTACAAGGCAGCGTTCCGGGCAGAGCAGAATGTGGTCGTTGCTCCATTCACGTTGCAGAACAGCATCGCCATGCTGTACTCCATCGCAACCGGGACAACGCGCGATCGGCTGCGCGAAGTGTTCGGTTTGTCGTCCAATTTCACTGAGTTTATCATCAAACAGAAACTGTTGCACTACACGCTGAGCGATGTTGGCGGTTCGGAGGGCTTCCGCTTGAAGAACCGCATAATTGTGAATGGATTCCGCGAGGTGGACGCCAGGATGCGCACCATCATGCACGAGGATCTCGACACGGTGCTCATGTACTTTGACTTTGCCCAGCGTGAAGGCGTCGTGCGGAGAGCGAACCACTTTCTCAGTATGCGCACGAACGGGCTCATCCGGGACACGCTGTTCCTTGGTGATGTGCCGCGACATTTGCAGCTAATCCAGCTAAGCACCGGATCGTTTCGGCCACCGTTTGCGAGCGGGTTCGATGCGAGGGACACGATCGCGCGAGACTTTCGAACCGGATGGATTGAGAAGCTCTACCAGACGACCACAATGTTCAAGGAGGGCGATTTCCGCTTCGCCCGTATCCCAGAGCTAGAGATTGAGGTGCTGGAGTTGCCGTTCCATACGCGTAGTGATTCGGTGCTGTGGATAATGCTGCCCGACCGGGATGCCGAGCTGGAGCGCATCGTGAAAGCGCTGGAGCCGGAACATTTTGACGCGATCTACGCGCACTTTAGTATGAAGCGAGCCAGCATTGTGGTGCCCGTGTTCTCGATCAAGACAGAGTTTAATGCGACCGAGTTCCTGAGGAATACGGTCGGGCTGGACGCGCTGTTTCGGATGCGGGAGTTACGCTTCTTCGACGATCACGATTCCGCACTCGATGGGGTGATGCATCGGGCGGCTATTTCCGTTCATGAGCAGTCAGCCGAGGCCGGTGGTGTCGCGACGGTGCACAGCTTCAGTAAACGGAGCGCTCCAACGACCTCGTACCAATTCTACGTCGGTCGATCGTTTCTGTTTGCGCTCTTAAAGAAATCAACCAAACAGCTTCTTTTCATAGGCCACCTTTATAGGCCACACGATCTAGTGGAGGTGTGAGCTGTCTCGCATTTGAATTTGACCGAATAAGAGAAAAAAACCAGATGGAAAAAAGTGATGGCGCGCGAGAATCGTTTTTTTTTTCTGACTTCCCGTCTAGCATGCTAAAACATCCGAATCTCGATAGACGCCATGCCTGTAAACCGTTCCCTCCCACAAAGCTTGTTTGGCGTGCATTTCGAGAGCGGAGAATTCGGTTCTCAATGGTTGAGCGAATCGCGTGCGTTTACCGGCGTTTTTGCCATGAGCAACACATTGTTTGCAACAAACTGTCGAAACGAAGAGAACCAACCTCGGTGCGACTTTCGGTGGACCATCGCGAGATATTATTATGGTGTTCTCCGGTCTTTTGGTGTCCTTTGTGGCGATCGATCAACCCCCTGGTAGGTGTTTTGCTTAGATGTTCAGGAGTTCATTTCATGGTCGGCTTGTAACCACCGTTGTAAACCGTTGTGATTTGTAACCTTCGCAGATCCAACGACGGAGGATGCGATTGTTGCGGCCAACAACAAATTTTCGCTCGAATACTTTAAGGTGCGTGACATCATCGCGTCCGGCGTTATGCTCTCTCTCGCTTTCAATGTGTTTTGCTCTCGTTTTTTTCGATCATGTTTGCAGGCCTGTTACGATGAGAAGTGCAACAGTGTCGTCTCGCCGTACCACGTGCGGCTGTCGCTCTCCATGTTCTATCCGCTGGCCGGTGCTGCCGTGCAGGAAGATTTTCAGGTCGCGTTTGGATTGCCCCAAGAGATACAGGCGGTCGTTGAGCAGCAGGCACGGTTAGCCACACAGCTGCACGACGGACAACACCTGAAAGCACTCTCGTTCGTGCTGGTCGAGGAGACACTTCCGCTCGGCGATGAGTTCAAGCGCTTGTTTATGGAAACCTTCCAGACAACGGTCGAGCCGGTCGATCTTACGGACGACATTCCGTCTGCGCTGGCCGTCAACTCGTTCTATCAGCGTGCTCAAACCGAAATAGAGGATTTTATCGGTGAGGGTGATGTCTTTTCGCTGCCGCCATGCTTCAAGCTGATGCTGTTCAGTGGCGTATCCGTCTTGACACCGCTTGCCCTTCGTTTCAATGCCACGGACACCGTAATGGAGGTTTTTCAGTTTGTGAATGCTCCTACACAGCGTGTGCCAATGATGCACGCGAAAGCTTTCGTACGCCGCTGTCAGCACAACGAGCTCATGTGCACGGTCGTGGAAGTTCCGTTCAATGCGGCCAGCGGACTCTCGATGCTCGTACTCCTCCCATACGAAGGTACGGAACTGCTCAAGACTGTGACTGGTATCACACAGGTGCATCTAACACAAATCGACGAACGTCTGCAGCACACCTGGACGGATTTGAAGCTGCCAAAGTTTTTCGTAAGGGAGAAAACTGACCCCAAGACGGTCCTGGGCAAGCTGGGCTATGGGGGAGTGTTCGAAATAGATGATTTGCGCGTTTTTCGCGACACAGGCCGAACGCGTCTTAACGGTTTCTTCCAGCACTGCTACATAGCAACGAACGAAACTGGTGGCGAATTACCCGTACTCGGATCCGAAACGCCTACTGAGTGTAGTTTCCATGCCAATCGTCCCTTCGCGTTTCTGGTACGCCGTACATTGGACGGAAATGTGTTACAGTTAGGCAACTATTCGAAATACATTGATCCCGACGAACAGTTCTGAACCGTGGGATGAAAAAAGCTGAAGAATATTTTAAGTGCGACCTTTTTTTCGTGGGGTTCCTGTTTCCTTGAAAACAAACGGGTCAGGTGTCGAGATATTATTTGTGGCACAAACACACACACACACACAGACACACACGGTTAGTCAACGGTTTATGTTAAACAAGGTTTACTAACAGTTTTTTTTGTAAGGGGCGGCAGTCTACCAAAACGCGCACCTTGCCGTAAGGTGCGTAAATGCAAATTTTTGTTTAACCGGCAAAAGGCATCTAGAACCAGTGGCGACCCCTTCCTCTTTCAATAATAATATGCGTCTTCAAGTTTAGCTGCAAAGCAAAATGTTTCTTCCCCCTAGTTCATTGAACAAAATGAGTTACACAGGAAGAAAAATGGAAATTAAGTAACCCCCATTAAAACCCGTCGATTCCCACGAGGAATTCGAGGTTCAAGTGAAAGAAAAGGCACACCTTGCAGTGCTCAAATTCGAACCAGAGCTTCCAGGAGTGTTAAGTTCCATCGTCACATTTATCCATCAAGAGCCAAGCATTTAATGCATCCCACTAGCATTAATTGAGAAATGAAAATGAATGTCCAATGCTGGCGTCGAACCACCCTCCAGTGTTCTCCGGTGCCTTGAAAGAGACTGCTGCTAGAGCAATTTGGTAAGCAAACTATTTCCAACGAACATTTGGCAGTGGCAGATGCTGGCCATGTGTGCGCTGTCAGGATTGGCAATCCGTCCGTACAAGGGGGACACATCGGTGGCATGTGTTTTAAGTTCGCCGTGGCATTGCTTGTTCCGGTTTGGCCGATAGTAGCAAATCAAAACCAACGTTGCTCAAAAATCGAAAAAAGAGAGGGAACCGGTGCAAGATATCTAATCGCAGGCAAGCAGCAGCCGCGTGGTCGTCCTGCGCTAGGATCAGGAAGGAGCGCGTTCGGCATTTTCCCGTCATCAGCTGCGACGCGCGGTTAACGAATGTGCGCGCGTCCTTGCGTACACTGCCACCGGAACAGCTGACACAGTGCGGTCTCGTGAGAACGCACGACCGCTCTCACTCGATTGTGTCCTTATAAAACGCATCCACACCCCTCTAACCGTGCTACCTTTGCCAGTTTAACTGCAGCCGGCCTGTGCAGCAGTGGTGGCTCATGCATTTGCCAGCTGGCTAGGATGTGGCGGTAGGGCTCACCGCGAGGGTTCAAACCGATTGGCAATTGGGCCTGTGCTGTTGTGCGACAGTGGCACGGCACCTTTTTTTTGTGTACACCGCCCGTTAGATGCTTTGGATAAAAATATCACTCCCCGAGTACGGGGTTTTCGAAGCGTGTCCGCTTAGGCTCTCGCTGGTTTGACTGGTGGAAAAGTCAATGAGCGCCATTAAGGCTGATGAGCAATGCAAGATGCGCGGATCATCTGCCTAGTCCAGAGTCAACAACGGCATGTCTGTGCATGCCACTCGCTACTCTCCCTGGAAAGGGCCATATGCATGCATCCTGGCCTAATAATAATCTACACGGCAGTGATAGATTTCCAGGGGGTCGGAACTTGGAACACGGTGATGTAGCCGCAATAGCTATTGCAGAGCATGTGCGCTAGTTGCAGTTGTTCGATGCGCAAACGCAATTAGCATCTGTTTTTCCGTTTTTTTGTTGTTGTTTTGGGTTTCCCTGGGGTGAAAAGACTTCTCAATTCACGTGCGTAGATGCTTCTTGTAGGTTTGTTGTACGATTTCATTTTAATTCCCAACTAATAAGGGACATCTGAGCAACAGGACACCTGCTGTCATAAGTTTCTTCCCAAGCCAATAGAGACATAAAATAGCATAGAATAAGATCCACTAGCAGGCGTTGGTTTTAGCAGCGATCACAGGCCAGATCATCATGTATTATAAGATTGAATATATATGGACAACACATAGACAATGACACATATTTCGTTTATTATAAGAACAAAAATTACTTACCCAGTGTTAGAAGAGAACTAACTACCGCCTTTATTCCCGCATCTCCTTCGCTAGTCATGGTTGGAGTAATGCCCCACAAAAAGTATTGTGTCGATCGACAACTTTTTAATGATGAAAATGAACGGTTTGTCAGCCCGGAACTGGGTGTTTCGGATGCGGAATTTCGTCCCGATTGCTGATGATGGAGGAAAAATGCTTTGTTAATATTTCTAAAACGGTTCCCTCGTAACCGAAGCGCGATGAACACTTACACGTGACGGCTGCCGCTTCCGTTCCCCATTCATCGACCTGTATGAAGGTGCTCTGCTTCATCGTACCCAACATCGATTGGTGGTTCTGGTACACGGCAAATCCTTCCACATCGAACAGCGTCCCATGGCCCATGCGCTTGAGCACGTCGCGCGCATCATGACTGTCGCTGATGGAGAACTTGGGCAGCCATAGATCCACCATCTTGGGCATGGCGGACGTTTCCAGCTCGTCCAACAATTCGACAGTGAGCAGTTCCATCAGCTCATCGAACGTACCGTTACGATGGGGCATGAGGATCCACATAGTAAGATCACTCTCCTCGCTGTACGGTAGCTGTACGGCGTGGAACGAATGCTGCGCGTAGTACAACAACTCCAGCGAAACACTCATCATTTCCACCGATCTGGGTCCATTGCGGAACTGGAACGTTTCTTCAGCGGTTCGTTCCATATCGAACTTTTGGGCCCAGTTTGCATGCATATGCATCGCGCTCAGCAGCATCATCTCCACATTGACGTCCACATCCGACTCGGCCAGATAGTTAAGGATGCGGCCATTTGTGACGTCTGATGCCCATTTGTTAACGTCCTCAACGACCGAGCGCCGATTGCTGAAAGCCACCGTACGAGATTCCACGTGAAAGATGGATTTTATCGCATTCTGGAGCTCGCGAGACAGCTGCCCTTCGGTTTGAAGTACGGCGAAAGACACGTTCAGGAACGGGCTCTGTTCCAGATCGTTCACCAGTTGCTCTGCGTTTGAACGGGCGTCGCTAGTGTCTAGCGGTAGATAGAAGGCACGCTGTACGGTTTCCCGCGTCCTATTGTCTGTCACCTGATACAATGCGGAGAACGCAAGCCGTACAGCAACCGGCGACACGATCAAGTTGCCGGACGCGTTGTACGACTGCTTGAAGTACTGCACCGAAAAGTCTGCATCGCCAAAGCTCAGGTCCGGTCCGCTGGCTGGTACAGTCGTTGCGCCCAAGAGCAGTAGTGTCAGCGGCACAAAACTAGCGGCCAATTTCATGGTTACCAAAGGTCACGCCGAGTTCCCGAGAGTGCTTACAATGGCTTCGCTGTGGTATGGCTTCCACTAGTTCGTCTATGTACGGTGTGACTGTGGTGGGTTAGTTCGCTGGTCCGCAAGACCCCACACATTCGACGACGAGCCGTAAATCCCAACCTGCGCGGGCAAAAAGAAGCAACCACCACGGACGCCAGATTGACGGTGATATCTCTTCCCAAGTGGTGGTGCGGTGATGGTGTTGGGATCATCCCGTTTCGTGCATCCAAAACCTGTTTGACCACTTTCTGGGCGAGTTCTTGTGCGTTCTCATCCCGTGCCAAGAACGCTGCATTCCTGCGAGGTGTTTGCCGTGCCCGTGAGGTTCGAAGAATAAACAAAACACGCTCGCAAGTTCATTTGCTTAATGATTAGGCAGTATGCAGAGGATGTGGGCAGTAAATAACGAGCGACCGTATTCAATCACCACTGCCTAATGTGTGTGCTAGCTGTGTGTATTGGTCAAAATTAATGCATAAAGCTGTGTAACATACAATTCACACCGGTTGGGAGGTATTTCCTGCTCTGAACCTTCCTTCTTGGTACCTTATTCCACTAGACAAGTACATACTCGTTGTAAAAAGGGGGAATATATATTCTCCAAGTATAATACAAAACCGAACTAAAACCTAATGATATTGTCCCTCAGTACGGATTTCCATGCCGTAGCGGCTACAATTGTCCTCCAACGGAAATCGATAATCAGCACACGTGCGTAAATATGAACACGTGTCTTGCTGTTGCTGTAGATAAAATGAAAAGGCCAAAATCACCCACGAAGAAGCGGCCCCCAAGTCGTGGCCCATGCAAGGAATTGAGTTACGCTAATGCACGTTTCGTTCGGTCCAAGGGTGTTGTTCGGGTTCGTCCGGGCTAGGATGCCGTTTTGAGATTGTATTCCGCCCGCTTCCACAGTTTGCTTTCCCGGCCAACCGATATCCCGTCCGCGTTGAGCCCAACTCAGAGCAGCAGAGGATTCCCACAGGAACGTTTGCAGCTGCACAAATTTCGCATCGGATTCGAACGAAACGTGGGAATCGAGTGTGTCGAGCCTCTACGGTTGGGAACGACGGGAAATGGCACAGCAGGAAACAATGAAACAAAAACACTGTGTACGGATGAAACCATTGAAGCTTCACACAAACTTTTCCCGTCGAATTAATGGTCACGATAAAAGTGTATTTGTCTTCTGTTTTTAAGCAATATCATGTTTTAAGAGATCATATTAAGAGATTGGTGAATCATATTTATTTGTCATTATAGGTACTGAAAAGTGGTAATTAAAAATAGTTTCTGCGCTCAGAACCGTAAGTTTGATGTCTCCCATGTTTAGCGGGTTGATTACTTTTTCCTTATTAATTCCTCAAATACCCTGGCAACATGACTAATGCCACTCTAATGCATAGATACGCCCAAGCCAGTAAACGGTAATGTCTGTTCTGATACATTCTTATTTCGTTGCTTGTCAAGGGCTTGTCAAGTGTAACAACATACCTTGTTAGTGTTTAATGTTTCACTTTTCACCAAAACTTGAACCTGATGGTAGTGTTAAAGAAAAGGCGTACAAAATAAGCATCTTCCCTCGTTACAAAAAAAATCACAACAAAAAAAGGCATATCTCACTCTAGGTTCCACCGAGATTTGAACTCGGATCGCAGGATTCAGAGTCCTGAGTGCTAACCGTTACACCATGGAACCCGTATAGCTGTTCCACGCTAACTACCCCATTTAAACATCGCGCGAAACCATCAAGCATCTTACACAGGTACACCTTCGTTCACCCTCCCATCACGCTTAAGCCACCCACAGCTCAGCTATACTGAAATTCTTCAGCGATGATGCTGCCGTAAATACATTTCGTGAGATGAAGCAAAAATAAACGTGATAAAATACAAGAGAGAAAACAACGATTGCTACCATAAAACAAATGCAAAATCCTATGCCCATGTTGCCTCCTTTAAACCACGGTATGGGTGTGCGCTGAAGTAACGAAAAGTGAACGAAATCAACTTGTTACAGTACAAACGGTGTGAGGGGCTGAGGCGTGAAGTATTATATCTCGTACAACTTTCGACACTTTGTGACCTCGTAATAGCATTTCACCTTTTACTTAGGTTAGGTCTAGCTGTTGCAAAGTATTTAAGAAACCCAAAGACAGTACTGCTTTCAATTTTATGATTTAAAACAAAATTAGAAACAAACAGAAAATTGTTACCCCCATTGTGGTGGTCATGGGAAGACACACTTAAGGCCTCTGCTCGTTCTGTTTTTTTTTCCTTCTTCTCTTTCCATTATTATAGCCTTCCGTTGTGTGAAGCACAATTGTTACCAGCAGCATAAATGCTTCCATGGCATTTTCGCTGCTGCTTACACGCACACACGGACAGCTGCACAAGAGCATAGCCGAATGCCAGCAATGCCCCTGCCTGCCGTCTGCCTGGACGTACATGCGGCAGACAGAAACGACACAATATCATGCTCCGTTGGGTAGAGCGATACAGGCGCACAACTGCGAGGCCTCTTTCCCAGACGTTCAACCAACATGCGTATAGATGCAGTTCTCCCGAGCAGGTCTCGCGCGAGTCAGAGCCGTTTTTACAGTTGTGTCTTCTCTGATCTCTTCTCCGGAACGTACACGCGAACTGTCGTCGTCGTCTCCACGTCCGTCGTCCGTGTACGTCGTTGTTCGAATCGATTTTTAACCGAGGGCGCAGCCATCTTACGGGGTGTAAGACAGCAGCAGTGGCGCTCACGTCATTTTGAAGGTGTGCAAAAGTGTTTCGAATGATCAATAGTGGGGTGGTCACGGCATTTACTTAATCTCAGTGTGTGAACAAAAGCAAACGTGCACCAAAACTCGTACAATCCCCCAGGTGTTTGTGTGTGTGTGTGTGTGGGTGTGTGTGTTTTAGACAACGGAACTTGCGGAAGTTTGAAAATTCGGAAAGTCTCGGAGTCTAGTGCAGTGTTAATTCACAAATATGAAAGCCATCACTACGATGTGTGCAAAGAATGGGAGTGCTTCGCTGCCGGCAGTCGCGACTGGACGGGTACAGCGTCATCGTGATGGTGAAAACGACGAAATCAAACTTTACCTCTCGAAACTGCGCGAGCTCGTTCCGTTCATGCCGAAAAATCGCAAGCTGACCAAGCTCGAAGTGATCCAGAACGTAATCGATTACATCTGTGAGCTACAGAATGCACTTGATTCGCATCCTGCGGTCAATACCTTTGACTCGTTGGCGGTTCTTCAGCATCAGCAGCAGCAGCAGCAGCAGCAAGTGGGATATTCGTCCGAAACAATTGAATCCATTCCTACGGCGCCAGCATCCAGACAGCCACTGGCCACCATCTTGAGCGGTACTGGCAACGTTTCCGGATCGAATATTAACGGTGTCGGCGAAGGATTACAACAGCCTTGGTAGGTGGTTGACGCAGATGAGTAGTGTTTGTGTTCCTCATCCCTGGTTTCGAGAGAAATGGCCCTTAAAGTATGTGTAGTGGCACGATGTAAATTACACAGAGCCTCTACACCATTCACACACTCATACATACAACACAAATTCTTAAAAAATAACTTTCTTTGTTATAAACGAAAGGCTAATGAAGTCTTCCTCCTGCCCTTATCCCGTTGCTGTACAGCCAAAAAGGGAAGAGCACTCAGTACGCCATTAACCCCCTAGTGTTTGTTCTCAATGATAAGCCATATGCATTTTCAATCTGCTTGCTAATATTTAAACGATTTACTTCTACAGATGGCGAACGGCAGCTGTCACTCACCTACCCACCACGGTACACAACCACCATCGCCACCAAGGGTTCGTTCGCGCTATCGGAGGGCAGCGGCGCTCCGTCGCTCGAACTAGTCCCAAACTGGCTTACAACATCTGTGATATTACGTCGATACGGCAGTCCCGCGAGGATGCCACACCACCGGTCAATAGGACGACTGCACGCCATTGAAGGTCCTGCGCGCCTATCTTCGGTCGTCAGCGTGTTGTGACGCGAATTGGTACAAAATCTTCTCTCCACGGAAGGGATGACGCGCGGATCTACATAACGTCGAAACGGAGCGATTGCCAGGGCTGCGGTACGGCGGGATCTCATCTCTCAGGCGGATGCTCCAACTTCTGAGTTGAAGAGTTGCTTTTGTCGTTGAACTACGTCAAGCTGCACAGTGCTGTTTGCTGTGTCTCTCTGCCGCCATAACAGTAGTGTAGTGTTAAAATGTGTTTCGGTGGGACGATTCCCAGCAACGCAAATGTTCCACGATTCGAAGCGCTGGATTTGGTTGATGAATGTATATTTAAAATAAATTACGTACTTAACACCTGATTTGCAGGATTTGTTTTTGTTTGGTCTGTGTTTATTGACGGCTCAGAGCCAACTACTGAGCTGGTTAAAAATGACGTGCTGTCAAAAACGTCAATTCATATTCAAATTCTACACTAATAAATCTACACTAATTACCCTTGTGTAGTCGCGCATCCTGTTGGGAGACATTTCCTTCTCCGAACCATGATCCTGGGACACCTTATCACGGGAGTGTTCAGTCAGCATATGTTTCTTTCCTTTCGTGTTTCACTTCATTGAGAGAAAAAGCTCCACTCAAAAAAAAAGTTGATGTTCGATTTGTCCAGTTTATTTGCCATGTTTTCAAGTATTGTTTTCTCTATTGAGGCGCACGTTGACCAGTTGACAAGCGTGTATTAGTTTGTTTTTGTTATGATATTCACATTCGTTGATGCGCCCTTAAGATCGTATCCACAATTGTTTCTGTGCGTGTGTGTGTGTGTGTGTTTATTGTGAATTTGCAACTTTCCACCCTCATTTCATCGTTCACTGCCCTCTTTCACTTCCTGAATCACTTTTTTATGCTACTCTTTCTTTCTCTCTCTCACTTTCTCTATCTATCTGTCTCTCGCTCTTGAGTTCCCCGCTCTGATCATATTACACACGTGTGAAATCGAGATCCGCGATCGCTTTTCCTCCTTTTTGGTAAGTTATTCTGCGCAGTCCATAGGGTACAGGACTTGTCGGTGCTGCTTATTTGTTTAATTAAATATTTTGTTTGCTAATCTACACTTTAACCGTGTGTTCGATGAGTGTACCACCAACTTGCATCTTCATGCCCAATGCTTACGTTTACTTGAAGAACTCGCTACTATTATGTGTGTGGTTGTGTTCGATTCGTTCGGTATGTGCTGTTGTTAGGGCTACGTCGATGCTAAGCTACTCAAATTCAATTGAATTGTGGTTTTCCTCACCCTGTACGCGCTGCTGGTTGTAAGTGTAGTATTCCCAAGCTCGCGGCAAACGGAAAATGCTTCAATCTATTATTCTACAGCTATATTAGTTTCTTTGTTTTGCTCTTCTGTGTGGGTGTATACTCCTTTGCTACTATATACTGAAATGTACGATATTAGTTGGTGTGTCAAGAGAGATGAAAAAGAGTTGTTAGACGATTCCTATTAGAATGCATTCCAAACATATCCACCCTTTCATTGCTTTGCCCTCTGTTGTATGTGCGCGTTGAATGTTGTCGTCCCTGGTTCGTGGTAATCATGCGCTAACATGGACCACCATTTTACTTTTCTTTTTTGCACAACAGAATTGACTTGTGAACTCTCCTGATATCTCTACATTTGTCACACGTGCGTGCCTAGAGCAATCGTGTGTCGTAGAAACACCAACAACTTTTTGGGGAGAAAAAAAAACATAATGCAGCAATGCAATTGGTAAAAGGAAGATTCTGACTGATCAATCAAAAATTTTACTTCCTGATGAAACCTGAAAATCCCACCAAATTAGTAGAACAAGAGACATAGCATGTAAAGATGAGAAATAGAGAGTCAGAATAATGATAAAGAGTGACGAGGAAAAGCACAGGATTCTGCAAGTCCAATCCAGGGTTGATTTGAAGTGAAAGAAGCCAATAACAGATGATATAAGATGATACAGACCCAATAGGGGCAAACATATTTGTTGGTGTTTTTGGACTGTTTTCCTATTTCATCATTCCTTTTTTTTATTTTGTTCTAAATTCTTTCGAATTCTATTCATTTGTAATACGTACAACGGTGGGATTCAAATAG